>NC_134711.1:332665405-332978891 GCF_049634645.1 Pelodiscus sinensis | reverse complement strand
GTTAGTCAGGATGGTAGCATGTCTGAGTGGATCGCAGATGGCGACGTAGCGATCAAACGCCATGGCCACGAAGATCCCAGACTCAGTCATGAAGAAGCCATGAATAAAGTACATCTGGGTGAGACAGGCACTGAAATCAATCTCTCTGGTATTGAACTAGAAGATGCTCAGCGATTTGGGCAAGTCAAGAAGGATGTGCAGAGAACCAGGTCGGTGATGACCAACATGCAGCAATTCTGGTGCCCTGAGCAGACAGTTTACTTGCACCCTGGGTTGGGGGAGGGTGCATGTATGTCCCCGCCCCTGCGCCGGCTCATGAGGGAGGGTGCATACACAGTCCCTCCCCCTGCGCGTGGGGGAGGTCACACAGAGCTGGCGGCGGCAGGACACATGTGCCCAGCATGGCCCAGCCCGGCTACAGCCGCTGGTGCGCAGTCCTGGGCCACCCGGGGCTGGCCAAGCCTGGCCATGCAGGGCCTCACAGCCGCCGGGGTAAGGGTTAACATGGCCTGTGGTGGTTAACACGGGCCCCTCCCCCGGCGGCCGCTGCAGGGTGGCCACTGGGAGCTGCAGTAGCCTGCGATCTGGGAGCTGGGTGCATGGCGCCTGAAGGCAGCTCTAAGGGGCTCCACACGCCCGGCTGCAAAACGCCCATTACAGCTGCCATTAGGTGCCCCCCCCATAGGTTGGCACCCTGGGCAGCTGCCCGTCCAGCCCATGACTTAATCTGGCCCTGGGAGGCTCGGCTCCATCTTCACGACATAGTGGGTAATGAGGTTCCCCAAGAGGGCTATGAGGTACATGGCACGGAAGGGGATGGAGATCCAGGCATGAGGTGCCTCCAGGCCAGGAATGCCCAGCAGGATGAAGGTGGAGGGGTTGGTGAAGTCGGTCGTGTTGGTGTCTGACATAAGGTAGGGGATAAGCTGCCCCACTTCAAGGCAGAATGGAGTCTCCTGCGTGTGCAGTCAATTTCCCTGAGTTCCTGTGTTTGCCTGAGCTCTAGGGTGACGGTCGCGATGCAGATACCTGGAGGGAGAGACAATGTTAGTATGAGACACGACATGCGCTACTGGAGGCTCTTCCCATGAATTACACAGAGGGGTCGTTCTCCCCACACTGGGAAATGACATTTTCATTATTCAGCATCACCTGCCCCCTGCTCAGGGTCCCACCTCTCCGCTGACCTCTGCTCCTGCCCCCTACCTCCTGGCCAGACACCTGCCCCCAGCTTGTCCCTGGAGCCTATTTTCCACCCATATTCTGCATCCCATCCTGATCCCATGGACTGGCAGCCCTGTCCCACACAGCAGATTCCTTATTTTTGGCCTCACCTCAGAGTGTAGAGGGGCCCACAATTTCCACATACTCTGGAACCCCAGAAGAGTTAATCTGGCCAGAGGCCTTGAACCTCAGTCCTACCTACCATGCCTCCATGGGACTACGGTGCCAGGGGAGGTAGGAATCTCAGTTGGGGCCCCATCAGTGAGGTTTGGGGGTGCTAGGAGGATTTGGGGGTTTTTTTTGCATCTCAGTTTTGTGGTCCCTGACTTATTATTATGTGGGTCAGTGACCCCTGACCCAAAACAGGTTCTCCACCCGTCCCATAAATAAAGACAACACTGAAACGTTTGTGCTGGACATATTGTATTGAAAAAGGAAGCCTGGCCCACAAGGCCCCAATCGGGGCCAAGCCCCCATCTGGCCACAGCATCATAACACTCTGGGTACGTCTAAACTACATGTCTCCGTCGATGGAGCCATGTAGATTTGTTTGTTTGGCAAAGGGAAATGAAGCTGCGATTTAAATAATCGCGGCTTCGTTTAAATTTACATGGCTGCCGCGCTGAGCCGACAAACAGCTGATCAGATGTTTGTCGGCTCAGCGCGGCAGCCATGTAAATTTAAATGAAGCCGCGATTATTTAAATTGCGGCTTCATTTCCCTTCGCCGATCAGCCTAATCTACATGGCTCCGTCGATGGAGGCATGTAGTCTAGACACACCCTCCTGCGCCCCCCAGACCTCCAACCCTGAGTCTATGGAACCCCCTGTCCTGAGCCTCTCACATCCCCAGTCTTCTGCCACTACACTGCAAATCTGTGTCATGAGCCCATCATACTCCCAACCCCCCTGCCCTGAGCCCCTCATACACCCCATAGAATCATAGAATACTAGGACTGGAAGGGACCTCATGAGTCATCGAGTCCAGTCCCCTGCCCTCATGGCAGGACCAAATACTGTCTAGACCATCCCTGATAGACATTTATCTAACCTACCCTTAAATATCTCCAGAGATGGGGATTCCACAACCTCCCTGGGCAATTTATTTCAGTGTCTGGCCACCCTGACAGTTAGGAACATTTTCCTAATGTCCAACCTAAACCTCCCTTGCTGCAGTTTAAGCCCATTGCTTCTTGGTCTATCCTCAGAGTCTAAGATGAACAAGTTTTCTTCCTCCTCCTTATGACACCCTTTTAGATACGGGAAAATGGCTCTCATGTGCCCCCTTCTCCTCCGCTCTCCAGTCTTCTCTTTTCGAAACTAAACAAACCCAATTCTTTCAGCCTTCCCTCATAGGTCATGTTCTCTAGGCCTTTCATCATTCTCGTTGCTCTTCTCTGGACCTCTCTAATTTCTCCATATCTTTCTTGAAATGCGGTGCCCAGAACTGAACACAATACTCCAATTGAGGCCTAACCAGCGCAGAGCAGAGCGGAAGAATGACTTCACGTGTCTTGTTCACAACACAGCTGTTAATGCATCCCAGAATCATGTTTGCTTTCTTTGCAACAGCATCACACTGCTGACTCATATTCAGCTTGTGGTCTACTATAACCCCTAGATCCCTTTCTGCCATGCTCCTTCCTAGACAGTCACTTCCCATTCTGTATGTGTGAATCGGATTGTTCCTTCCTAAGTGGAGCACTTTGCATTTGTCTTTATTAAACTTCATCCTATTTACCTCAGACCATTTCTCCAATTTGTCCAGGTCATTTTGAATTATGACCCTATCCTCCAGAGCAGTCGCAACCCCTCCCAGAAGTTGGGATCTCCCACACTCCAGCTAGTTCTGAGACCCTCGGATTCACCTGGGGAGGATGAGGAAGGCTCAGCCTCCCTCCCCCAGCCTTCCCTCTGCCTCCTGCGCAATGAGCAGCCCCTGTCCAAGCGGGAGGCCACGTCCCTCTCGGTGTCACAGACCAACAGAGGTTTCTGCCGGGATGCCCAGGCTCCCAGGTCGCTCCGTCATCCTGACACTCCTTCTCTGTCTGACCTTGGCCAAATCACATTTCCCTGTGCCTCAGTTTACCCATGTGTACCATGTGACTTTCCTGTGCTAGGTGCTTTTACGATCCCTCAATGGAAAGTGCTGCCCAGAGCGATGGTCCTTGCTGAGGAGAATGACTGATCTGTGTTCCCATAGCAACAGCCTGTGCTCCTGCAGAAGGAATTCCTGTCCCCCCATGGTCAACTCCCTCCAGAGCTGTCTGTCACTGTCTGCCCATCCCCCTGGGAAGTGACGGGCCTCAGACGCTAGAAAGACCTGGGCATTGTCCCTCGTTTTCTTCCTAATCAACAGCACTTTTTAGATGCACAGAAACACCCAGAGCAGCCAATTCCTCTCTGACTCAGGCCAGAGCCCAGGAGTTCTCCTCATCCTCTGGGAAGGGCCTTAATTGCTGTTTACTAGTTACTGCTAAAGAGCCCCGGAGCAGAGGCAGGCTGGTCTCCGGCCTGTTAACATTCAGATGCCGCTTCTCCACTAGGGCCTGAGGGAACCCCCCCGGGACTGCCCAGAGCTATATTACACTGCACAGCCCTGTGCCGGCTTTCGGCGTGGGACACTGCTGCAGACGCTGGGCTGAGACAGGTGCGGGACGCGGCTGTCTGAGGGGGGTTCCAGGGAAGACTCGTCCCTGTCAGCACTCACAGGTACCAGCTCTGTCTGAGAACCGACTTGTCCACGAACCGCAGGGCTTTGTGGCCGTGCTGAGGTTGAGCACGTGTCTACAACCCTTTGCACTCTGAGCAGCTTTTCTGCTGATGCTGCGTGTGCACTGTGTTATGCACCTGCATTTCAGTGGCCGCTGTTTGCTCAGGGCCCTCTGAGGGAAACGTGCCCTGGGAGTGCTCATCGAATCATAGAGCACTAGAAATGGAAGGGACCTTTGAGAGGTCATCGAGTCCCGTCCCCTGCCCACATGGCAGGACCAAACACCATCTAGATCATCCCCAACAGGTCTCTGTCCGACCTGCTCTTAAATATTTCCAGGGATGGAGATTCCACAACCCCCCTAGGCAATTTATTCCAGTGTTTGTTCACCCTGACAGGTGGGAACTTTTTCCTTATGTCCAACCTCAACCTCCCTTGCTGCCGTTTAAGCCCATTGCTTCTTGTCCTGTCCTCAGAGGCCAAGGAGAACAATTTGTCTCCCTTCCTCCTTGTAACCCCCTTTTGGATACTTGAGAACCGCAGTCATATCTGTAATGTTGTACTTTAAAGAACTGTGCAGGATCTTCTGCGGGGGGGCAAGGGAAGATGCCACCTACATTGGCAATACCTCACTATTGCATGATACGAGTATAATATACCAGACCCGTGTACTCACACCCACCCAGACACACATGCTGTCGAGTCAGGGCTTAGTTACAACTGTGTTGCTCCCCGTCGCGCCCTGGCCAGGTGAGTGCGAGGGAGGGGCTGAGTGAGGAATGTCCGGACCGATGCACCCATGCCGACAAGACAGGACCCAACGCTGTACTTTTGCTCCCATGCTTTTTGTATGTTTTAGCTCATAGACCTTGTGCTGTCCCATGTCCCCAGGACACTGTAGGGCCGTGAGTGTTCAGGTTCTAGCAAACGGGACTCAGATCTTCTTCTCTTGATGGAGCTGGGGTTGTTCTCTTGCTTGGGAGGGTTCTGCCGCAGGGCTCACTCGCATTGTTCTTTCCCCCTCAAGGTGGTGCTGGCAGCTGGTCTCGAGCCAGGCTGGCTGCAGCAGCTGATCCCTTGAACCCCTTCTACACACACATTCACACTTTTGCACAGACACACACCTAGCTTTAAACAGACTTAATGCCGTGCAACAGGGGAAAACGAGGTTTCCGCGGCAATAGATTAAAAAAGTGACCAAAAAAACAGATTCTCTGAAGGCAATTCTTAAAAGGTTACCAATGAATTAATTCAAATCCCATTCATAAAAATGGGCCACAATTCCGGAGGTTACACACATACTGTCACATTGGTCCATATCGTTATTGAAAAGGGCGATTTTATACGCAGCCCTACAGTGAGATCTGAGGGAAACCCTCAGCACCCAGGTGTGTGGGAATGTCCAGACACTGTCACTCCGCCCGGCATCTCTGGGTGCTGGCTGGAAAAGTTGGGGAGGGGTCTGATCTGTCTTGAAGCTGCTGGAAAACATGGAGGTGCTAAGGCTCCTCTCTGGAACAATTGAACCATTGTTTTTTATCCTAGACAGGACATCTGGACTTGCATCAGTCAGGAAATCTCTCCAACGGTGATATCTGAGATTTACAAAAACCAGTCCCACCAGATGCAGACACCCAGGTTTGGAAATTTTAGTCCAAATGTGTAAACCCGGGCAAAATGAGATGCCTCTGAAAATGGGCCCCGCTAATGGAAGGTGTCAGATTTGCTTAAAGAGCAGTGCTATTAAGAGTAATAGCCAATCCCAGTCAGATAAGCTCTTAGCTGCAGTAATTCATGTGGCAAGGTGTTTCAGTGTCTATACTGCTCTTCGGAGGGAGGGGGTCCGTGAGTTCTGCTCAGGGCCGGCCCACAGCATTGGGGCACCTGAGGCAGGGAGCTCAAATGATGCCCCCATACGCCCTCGCTTGGGCCAAAACTTTGAAAGTTCTCCTGTGCTCTCCTTCCTCCAGCACAGCACTCCCCCGTCTCTGTGCATCTAGAGCAGAGAAAATACATAGGAACCAACAGCAGACACAATTTTCTACGCTCTTGGTCCTATTGGTGCCCCCAACCCCACAGTCTGATGCCTGAAGAGGCTGCCTCAGTTTACCTCAAGGTAGGGCCAGCCCAGGCTCTGCTCTGTGCATTGGCTGGAGGAGACCAGGGAGCTGGCCCAGCAAGATCGGGCAGTGAGGAGCCCCAGAGAGCAAGAAAGTGAGTGTTAGTGGCATTGTCAGCACTCCAGGAAGCACCTCAAAGGGTCTTCTGTGACCACCCCCGCATCACAACCCCCATTCACTGACAAAGGCCTATCAATAGGACTTTCAGCCCGTTGGTCGTTAGCCCGTGTTCAGTGCCTCACAAGGACGATACGGTTGATTGTTCCTTCTGTAGCTGGATGTTTTCTCTGATTCACTGAAATGCCTCAGCTTTGTTGACACCTGTTTTCTCTGCATTGTTCCCTTGGCAAAGCTTTGGTTTCTGTTGTGTTTTTCTCGCTCTCAGTTGCTGAGCAATAGGAGGAATATGGGAGTCCGGAGAGCTAATATGTTTCAGCGTGTGAAAAGCGATCAACCCAATTACTTCACGAGAACAGCCACCAGTAGCGCGTGTTGTCTCTCGTAGTAACACTCTCTCTATCTTTCAGGCATTTGTGCTTCGACGATTGCACAAGAACCTGCACACACGGGAATTCAGGGTAACGTACGGTACATGCCGGAGAAACCGTTCTGCTTCAGAGTTGGGCACCTTCTCCGCTACGCCATGTCAGATTCCAACACAACCCACTACACCCTCCCCTCCACCTTCATCCTGCTGGGCATCCCTGGATTGGAGGAAGCTCATGTGTGGATCGCCATCCCCTTCTGCGCCATGTATGTCATAGCCCTCTTAGGGAACTTCACCATCCCATATATTGTGATGACAGAGCCAAGACTCCATGAGCCCATGTACTATTTCCTCTGCATGCTGGCTGCCACTGACCTGGTCCTCGTGACATCCATCCTGCCCAAAACACTGAGCATCTTCTGGTTCAATTCCAGGGAGATCGAATTCAATGCCTGCCTCATCCAGATGTTCTTCATAAAAAGCTTCTTCATGACTGAGTCAGGGCTCTTCGTGGCCATGGCGTTTGATCGCTACGTGGCCATCTGCCATCCCCTGAGACATTCCACCATCCTGACAAACCATGTTGTGGCTAAGCTCGGTCTGGGCATGTTGCTGCGCGGGGGAATAATCATCCTGCCCTATCTCCTGCTGGCCAGGCAGAGGCCATATTGCAAAACCAACATCATCCCCCACACTCACTGTGAGCACACGGCCGTATTGAATCTGGCCTGTGCCGACGTCCACATTGGTAACTACTATGGACTTTTTGTTGTCTTTTTTGTGACCGGTCTGGACGTGGTTTTTATCATTCTGTCCTATTTCCAGATCCTCAGGACCATCTTTAAACTTCCCACCAAGGACGCCCGGCTCAAGACCTTTGGGACGTGCGGCACCCACCTGGGGGCCATCTTAGCCTTTTACATCCCACGTCTCTTCTCCTCGCTCGCGTCCCGCTTTGGCGAGAACATGCCCCTGTATTTTCATATTCTGAGTGCCAACATGTACCTCCTGCTGCCCCCCACGCTGAACCCCATCATCTACGGGGTAAAGATCAAGCAGATCCGGGACAGGCTGTTCCACCTCGTCACTCATTGTGGGGGGAATGTTTTCTCCTGGTGCTGTGGCTCTCAGGCAGAGCTGAAAGCTGACAGGGTGCCAGGCCCGCTTCCCTGAGACACAGGCTGAGATGACTGAGTTGGGATTGGTCCTGCTCTTGCCAGGGGGCTGGATTCAGTGACTCCTGAGGTCTCTGCCAGCCCTGGGATTCTAGGATTCTATGACATCCCCTTAAGACTGTCATCAAGTGTGAGGAAATACCACTTGGTCTGCCAGCCTGCCCTTTGGGATGCTCCACCACCTTGTCCTGCTCAGCCGGGCCCTCTGATCTCTCCCTGCATTGGCACAGATTTGGGGTTACAGCAGACAGGGGAGTAACAGAGACAATGAGATTAGATGAGCCCTGGGAAGACTCAGTTAAAGGGACATGACTCAGTGCCCAGGTGCACGGTCCCAATGGGTCTAGAAGCCCAGATAAATCCTGTTTACTTTGCTTTAAGTTTAATTCAGGGGAAATTCATAAAATGCCTACCCGCTTGTTGAGTGAAAGAGAGAAATGCACAGGTACTTGCTCCTCTGTAAACGATGATTTACACTGGATGTGTTGATAAATAAAATTGTAGAAAGTACAAAATGTTGGATTCAAGTGGTTGCAAGTAATAGCAGACACATCAAAGTAAGTCACGCAGGGTGGTTAAGTAAGTCATCTTGGGTGGTTAGCAGGATTGTCCTTGTATCTGGTTGCTGCCCCTATGGTTTGGTTTCACACTTTTCTATTCCTTGTTCCAAAGATGGGAATCCTTTGTGTTCAGCTTCAACTTTTCACTCGTAGAGTGGAAAAGTACAATGTCCAAAATGGGTTCGAGTATTAGGTGACCTGGCTACATGCCTTGTCAGGACCAACTATTGTCAAAGCTTACGGGATAAAACAAGGAGTTTTTTGCTGCTTTTTTCTACTTTCACATACAGGAATGCGACATGGGCACAAACAGACATTCAGCAGATAATAAAAGACAGGACTATGTAGCACTTTAAAGACTAACAAGATGGTTTATTAGGTGATGAGCTTTCGTGGGCCAGACCCACTTCCTCAGATCAAATAGTGGAATAAAATAGTCACAACCATATATACCAAAGGATACAATTAAAAAAAATAAACACATATGAAAGGGACAAATCAAAATTCAGAACAGAAGGAGGACTAATAAACCATCTTGTTAGTCTTTAAAGTGCTACATAGTCCTGTATTTTGTTTCAGCTACACCAGACTAACACGGCTACATTTCTATCACTATTCTACAGCAGATAATAAAGTTTCTAATGTTGTGTCACAAGACACGCTTTGCATATGCGAGTTATGTCATAGTCACATGCGTATTTCAATAAAGTGTGTGGGGCGCACAGCGACATGCAGGATGTCCTGTCAGGTGTCCATGGGAAGGCTGGATTATGGGGGTTGTGCACGTTTCTTGGTATAAAGATTATTGGTGACAGTCTGGTATTACGAGGCAGATCCAGTTAGGGGCCAGAGCAGTGGTGTTGGGGTCAGGACACCTCGTTTCCATTCCCAGCTCATTTGAGGTTTGGGGTAAATCGCGTTATCTCTCTGTGGCTCACTCTGTCCTTGGGGGGTGGGGCGGGGTAACTTGGCCCACTCAATCTAATGACAGAGATTCCAGCCGTGACAAATAGCACCATGAAGAGCGCAAGTTAGATTCAGCTTCACTTCTCAGTTTTAATCCCTGGGTAGTGGCTGCCCTGGAGCCTCAGAGAAGGTGCCATGCGTGGGTATAAAGTGCCAGCTCATGGAGGCTGTGCCATTCATCTCCCGCCCTGTGACATTCTGAATCCACCCCCAGCCTCTGCCCAACATCCCTAACACTGACGCTTCTCCTATCGCCTCTATCAATTGCTGTGCACTTAGCACAAATGCTGATCCCTAAGGCCTGGCTCAGGGCAAAGAGCTCCCAGTCCGAACCCTTTACAGCCATCCTGCCTCCTACAGGCCTCAGCCAGGGGGCACAGAAGGAAATTGGAAGCTAATAGACCTATACGGGATATGATAGTAGTCTATACAATCATGAGTGGTGTGCAGAAAGTGAATAAGGAAAAGTTATTTACTTGTCCCTATAACATAAGAACTAGGGGCCATCTCATGAAATTAATGGGCAGCAGATTTTAAACAAATAAAAGGAAGTTCTTCTTCACACAGCACACACTCAACCTGTGGAACTCCTTGCCTGAGGAGATTGTGAAGGCTAGGGCTATAACAGGGTTGAAAAGAGAACTAGATCAGTTCATGGAGGTTAAGTCCATTACTGGCTACTAGCCAGTATGGGTAAAGAATGGTGTCCCTAGCCTCTGTTTGTCAGAGGATGGAGATGAATGTCAGGAAAGAGATCACTTGATCATTACCTGTTTGGTTCATTCCTTCTGGGGCACGTGGCATTGGCCACTGTTGGCAGACAGGACACTGGGCTGGATGGACCTGTGGTCTGACCCCGTCTGGCCGTTCTTATGTTGAAGACACCCAATAGACTCTTCCCTCAGGAATTCGTAGCTCAGTGTGAGGACTGCAGGGGATCCTGGACTACCCTGCCTGGACCATAAAAGGTGATGTCAGCCTTGTCCACAGGGCACATAAGTAAGAAGCAAAACCCAGGCCTGTCTCAAGTCTGGTGCACATAAGCACGTAGGCGAGGCCGAGGGAGAACCCATGAGGAAGGAATGTTTTGAATAACAGTGTAGGAATAAGAGATCCTCTGGAAAAGAGCTTATTTTCCGGAGGATCGCGTCCAGACTGGCGCTTTTTTCCGGCTTATCTCCAAGCTGGAAAAAAGCGGCGCCCATGAAAATGCAAATCCCGCGGGGGATATTTAAATCCCCCGCGGATTTGCCTCTTCCAATGTGCTACATTAGCATCCCTTTTATGGAAAAGGGGCCAGTGTAGACACAGCCCATCTGTATGATCTGCTTAACGCTTGCAATACATAAGAAAGTGGTTAAGTAGCCCTGCATTGTCCTGGTTTCCCTTGGATCTAAAATCAATCAAGCCACACCATAAGGACCCAACCAGGCATCTGATGCGCAATCATGTGCATCTGTCACACAACACTGCTCCCAACTCACAGATGCGTTTCTATAACTTCTGGGCTTTCTTCTCTACTTATCGAACCGCCAGTCCAAGAGCTAACCCTCCTCCTCCCCCACTCTCAGCGGACGCTCCTTGTCACCCTGGAGCAGGGCCTGTCCCACCCGGGAGCTGAGGGAACTCTGCTGTGAGGAGGTTGGAGGTTGAGATGATCTAGTGTAGCCAGACAGGCCCCCCCCCCCCCCGATTACATCAATCTTGCTTGCCCCGCTGAGGTGCCTGTATACAGGGCAGAGAAGGAGCAATAAAAGTCAGCATAGCCATTAAGCTTCAATGTGAGATCAGAATATGCGGGCTCCTCTGAGCCTGAGCAAGCTGAAAACATAGATATGAGAAGAGAACGATTAAGGCAATAGCTGACCTCAAGACTGCGAGAACTGCCCTGGCTGGCACCTATATTGATAAGATCACACACAGTCCCTGGGAGAGGAATCTCCCGCTGAGAAAAGAATGCCCAGTACTTCCAAATTAGTTTTCTCTCTTACAAGTGTAAATTAAGTTCACAACTCCCTTGTAAGAACTGGCATCACAAAAGACAGACCAGTACAATTTGGCATCACAGATAAGAAAGAGAAATATGTGACCCCATGGGTTTAAAGATGGGTCCAGCAGCACACTCACTTTGAATGTCAATCTACCATCTACCTACTGGTCGGGGTAGGTTATTGACCGCCCAAGGTTCCACGGGGCGCCCACCTCGTATTGGTCTTTCCTAGGAATTGAGGGACCGGGCCTGGCTTGACCCACTGGAGTAGAGAGGCACAGAAGGGGGTAAAAATTGTACCTGAATGTGGTCCTTTGTCTCAAGTGTACACATAGAGTTAGAGCTCTTTAAAGATTAAGCTGTTACTTGGTACCATTATTTCCTTCTATCTTTATTTTCTTTGTAACCATTTTTAAGATGTATATTTGCTAGCAGTTAAGAAATAGAGCAATAGCCATTGTAACCATATGATTTATAAGCTTCTTTAATAAACCTGTAACAGTTTAAGCTTTAACCTGACTCCTTCAGTTGCTGTAACAGAACCAAGCACAATTTAAAAGAACTTCAGCCGGTCATAAGGGACAGGTATAGGAAGAGCTTGGGCGTTTGGATCGTGTCACTCCCAGGTGACAGATCCGTTGGGGCATATCTCAGTCTTCCCTAGACTGCCCACTGCACAGGGATCTTGTATCCAAGCAGTTGAAATCTGAGTTGAAATAAGCTCTTCCTATAAACTCTGGGGCGTCTGTCAGCCTGTTGGCTGCCCTCTGCGACGAGACCCTGGTCCTAGCGGTAAAGACACAGACGTTAAACCTTTTCTTGGTAACACACACACACACACACACACTGCCCTTACCGTCGGCTGACATCTAGATAGTGAGAGGAGCTGCCTTGGAGAATGGATGCAGAAGTGGGTGAGGCCCCGAGGGAAGATACATCCCATGCTGGAGCCTTGGAGGAAGAGAAGAGGCTGGGCCCGGGGGCTTTTGTTACCAGCAATAGGAAACATGGCCACCTAAGGCGTTAATGTCTTTGTCAAGCTGACACAGTACAGTGTGGTGAGGAAAGGATTTAACGTCTTCTTGCCTACTCAGTGATTCAGGGAAGAGGGCTCAGTGCAATGTCACCAGGTAGCTCTGCACAAAGCTCGGTCTGAGAGCCACAGCGCCAGGAGAAAATTTTAAGGCATGTCCTTAATAAAAAGCCGAAACAGATGGCTCCTGATTTGTTTGGTGCTCACCCCGTAGATGATGGGGTTTAGTAGGGGGGGCACGACGAGGTACATGTTAGAAATGAGAACATGGACATGCAGGGGCACATTCTGGCCGAACTGATGTGTGAGGAAGGAGAAGAGTCGTGGGATGTAAAAGGCTAAGATAGCGCAGAGGTGGGAACCACATGTCCCAAAAGTCTTGAGCCGGGCGGCCTTTGTGGGGAGACGTAAAATGGCCCTGAGGATCCGGGTGTAGGACACGGTAATAAAAACCACATCCAGACCAGTCACACCAAATACCACAAAGAGCGCGTAGTAGCTACTGACGCGGATGTCGGCGCAGGCCAGCTTCACCACGGCCATGTGCTCGCAGTGCGTGTTGGGGACGAAGTTGGTTCTGCAATAAGGTCGCTGACTCGCCAGTAGGATATAGGGCAGGACAATTATGCAGCCACGGAGCAAGACAGCCAGGCTGATCATGGCCACTAAACGGTTTGTCAGGATGGTAGCATGTCTGAGCGGATTGCAGATGGCGATGTAGCGATCAAACGCCATGGCCACAAAGATCCCAGACTCGGTCATGAAGAAGCCATGAATAAAGTACATCTGGGTGAGGCAGGCACTGAAATTGATCTCCCTGGAATTGAACCAGAAGATGCTCAGCGATTTGGGCAGGAGGGACGTGCAGAGGACCAGGTCGGCAATGGCCAACATGCAGAGGAAATAGTACATGGGCTCATGGAGGCTTGGCTCCATCTTCACGACATATAGGATAAGGAGGTTCCCGAAGAGGGCTATGAGGTACATGGCACAGAAGGGGATGGAGATCCAGGCATGAGCCGCCTCCAGGCCAGGAATGCCCAGCAGGATGAAGGTGGAGGGGTTGGTGAAGTCAGTTGTGTTGGTGTCTGACATAAGGTAGGGGATAAGCTGCCCCACTTCAAGGCAGAATGGAGTCTCCTGCGTGTGCAGTCAATTTCCCTGAGTTCCTGTGTTTGCCTGTGCTCCAGGGTGACGGTCGAGGGACAAATACCTGGAGGGAGAGACAATGTTAGTATGAGACACGACATGCGCTACTGGAGGCTCTTCCCATGAATTACACAGAAGGGTCGTTCTCCCCACACTGGGAAATGACATTTTCATTTTTCAGCATCACAGATTGTGAGGAACAGAGCCTTGTAACACCAACCCCATGTGTTATGTTGCTCCATTCACTGTAATTACCACAAGAAAACTGTGATCATCACCCGCAGGAAATGCAAATGTGGATACTGAATCTCAACTAGGCCACACCCCAGGGAAAGGAGAAGAGGATCGTTAAAGTTATTGTAATTGGGAAATTTATTTTTATAGATTTTTTTAAATTAATATATTATGGCTGCGATTAAGAAAAGGAAATATGATGAAGACTACATTAAGTATGGCATGGAAAAAAATGGGATCGATCATCTTCAATGCGTAATATGCCACACGGTTCTTAGCAATGACGCCTTGAGATCTAGTCATCTTGAGTGATACTTGACGATGCTCCACAGCATTTTGACAGATGAACCAAAAGTTTTTTGCTGCTAAACTTCAAAATTTGAAACGCATGAAGCTGGACACGACTGGAGCTTTTCATCAAGCATCAGCCAAAGCACTAGAAGCATCTTATGAACTGTCATTGCTTATCGCTAAAGCCCAGAAAGTGCACATAATTGGAGAAATGCTTGGGAAGCCTTGCTTGTTGAAAGCAGCTGATATTGTGCTTTGTGTCAAAAGCAAGAAAAAATGCGCTTTCTGACAATTCCGTGAAACGTCACATCGATGAGCTGACGAAAGATAATGAACTTCAAGTTGTGGAGGCAGTGTTGGCTTCTCGTTTTTTTGCAGTTCTGTGCGATGAGACCACTGATGTAGCACAATGCTGTCCGTTGCATGTCTACGTTCGATTAGTTAACAATGGAACTGTGAAGGAAGAACTACTTTTTTCGAAGGAATTGATGACCACATCAAAGGCTTTTGATATTATGAAAATGATTTCTGACTTTTTTGAAGAAAATAGACTTTCATGGGGAAAACTGGTTGGTGTGTGCACAGAGAGTGCTCCAGTGATGCTTGGCTCTCACTCTGGATTTGTGACGTTGGTGAAAGAAAAAAAATCCAGCCGTAACTACAACTCACTGCGTCATACATAGACAAGAGTTGGCTGCTAAAACTCTTCCAGATAACCTATGTGACTCATTGAATTTAGCCATCAAAGTTGTCAATTTTGTGAAGAACACTGCTTTAAATACAGATTTTGTTATGCTCTTTGCATGCCCAGTGTAGACACAGCCCAGGTGATGAAACGCTAGCCCGTCCTTTAGCGGAAGGAGGATATTAGTAGAACCGTAGAATCACAAGTAGACAAGTTATGAATTGACTGATTAACCACACCTGATCAGAACCACAGTATGTACTTGGGTAGCAAGAGAGTGAAAGAAAGAACGAAAGAAAGGGCACAGTGTCAGACAGAAATTTCTGATGTATTTGAAAAAAAATTGCTTCAGAAATAACTTTTTGAATTTTTGGCTAGCTATTCTTAAAATTCCTTTTTAACCTTCCTAATGATATTTTTACACTTCCTTTGACAGAGTTTATGCTCCTTTCTATTTTCCTGTCTTGGATGTAACTTCCACTTCTTCTACTTCATTGTTGTGTCATGGTGGCACTTTTTGGGTCTCTTACTGCGTGGCTGTGTCTACACTGGGCCACTTATTCCGGAAAAGCAGCCGCTTTTCCGGAATAAGCTGTGAGCTGTCTACACTGTCCCCTTGAATTTCCGGAAAAGCAGTGACATCTACTGTAAGAAATCAACTGCTTTTCCGGAAAAACTATGCTGCTCCCGCTCCGGCAAAAGTCCTTTTTCCGGAAAAATGTTCCAGAAAAGGGCCAGTGTAGACAGCAGAGATTTCTTTTCTGCAAAAAAGCCCCGATCGCGAAAATGACAATCGGGGCTTTTTTCCGGAAAAGCATCCTGCCAATGTAGACGCTCTTTTTCTGGAAATACTTATAACGGAAAACTGTTCCGTTTTAAGCATTTCAGGAAAAAGGTGCTAGTGTAGACACTGCCTGTAGGTTTTTCTTTTTCTTTGGGGGATACATTTAGGTTGAGCCTCAGTTGTGGTGTCCTGGAAAGTTTCCATGCAGCTTGCAGGGATTTTACTTTTGTCACTGTGCCTTTTGTGCTTTTTCATTTCTGTTCAACTAACCTCCTCATTTTTGTGTAGTTCTCTTTTCTGAAATTAAATACCACAGTGTTGGGTGCTGTGGTGTTTTTTTCCCACCACAGGGATGTTAAATTGAATTATATTATGGTCACTCTTTCCCAGCAGTCCAGCTATACTAACCTCTTGGACAAGATCCTACACTTTACTTCGGATTAAATCTCACGTTCTAATGGTTCAGAAGCAAGAAGCCCTGCATATTGGCAGGGGGATAGAATAGCTGACCCTACTCATCACCTGCTGGTTCTATCATTCTATGATGCACAATCCTAGTGAAGGCAGGTCTTAGTCACACCCAAGTCATTGGGCTGAGTTAAGGGTAAATGGGTAACATTTGAAGCCCCAAATTTTACAAGAGGTGAGCCTGGATGTTCTAATGATCCCTTCTGACCTCAAAACCTATGACATTATCAAAAAACAAACAGAGCTGTCCTTCACTGTTACTGTGTCTTAAAACACACAGGTACAAGGGGACATTGAATTATATTGAAACTCTGAACATGATTCTGTGAAATTAAAGTGATTTACATGACACATATTTGGCCACTGGAACTCCTTGCTACAGATAATATTCCCGCTAAAAGCTTAGGTGAATGGGATTCACTAATTCACAGGGCCGTTAATGCCACTTTTACTGATGCGACGTCCGGCACCTTCCGTGAAAAAGAGCTCATTATCTGATGGATATCAGTTTGCCCAGCTTTTCGCATTTGAACGGGTATTTCCCACCCTGGGTGTCTGCTTCTGGCTGAATTGTTTTCTGTCTGTTTC
The DNA here is from genome assembly GCF_049634645.1 of Pelodiscus sinensis. NCBI lineage: Eukaryota > Metazoa > Chordata > Testudines > Trionychidae > Pelodiscus > Pelodiscus sinensis. Next base: position 332,962,425 of record NC_134711.1, on the reverse strand, counting down.
TGTCTGATTGTTAAATCTGAGACATCACAGCTCAGGAGACCTCGCCATGAAGCAAGGAGAGAAGGTGTCTCGCCCACATTGAAACATTCTTACAGTTGTTCCAGGGAAGAGCTCTAGTTCCTCCCTGCTCTCCAGCAGACAAACGTCAGGTAACAACCCCCTGTTAACAGCCAGCGCGCTGAGATGCAAGGGGTGGAGGTGACCGTGTCTGGGCAGTGACACACAGCTGGCTCCTGAGGGCTTTACTCAGTTCTTCCTCCATGGGGAGTGTTGCCTGAGCAAGCAATGGGCCAGTGAAATGCAGCTGTGATGGGGGTGGTCATAGATGACCCCTTGCAGGGGGGGGGGGCTCCCAGAGTGCTGACATGCCCTCTACCACTCGCTTTCCCGCTTTCTGGGGCTCCTCACCGCCCAGTCCCACTGGCACAACTCTGCTGGTCTCCCCAGCCAAGACAGTGAGCTGAGATCGAGTCCACCCCATCACCCGAGCAGACACTGAACCTCTTCATATCCAAGGCCAGTGCAGCGTAGGGCCCAGCTTCCTGGGGTACCACTCCCCACAAGGGATCAACCCCCAACGAATTAGGCAAGCCCCCATTAGCAATGAAAGGGGGTGTGTGCACACTGGTTGCCCTGCACGTAACAATTATTTACGCTGGGTTTGACAGAAAATAAAAGTGATTTTATGAAGTACCAGCAGTAGGACTGAAGTGGTGATAAGTGAGAACAGACTGAGCCAAGCCGGTTACAAATCAAGAGAAACAAAACCGCTTGGCTAGTTCTCCACTGACACCTCGGCACAAACTCTTCACACTCACCCTCGAACCTCTTCTCCAGCTGCCCCTCCAAACCAGGCTGTCTCCCCGACCCTGGGGTCTTTGGCTCCTTCCTTCAGCTGCAGCCCGGCCAAAAGACCCAGACCTCTGCTTCCCTATTCTTTGTTAAGGAATTGAGGCCACTTCCTACCAACCCCTGCTCAGATATAAGGACAAAAGAGATCGTTTAACAGTGGCTCATCAAGACCTTGAGGGTAACACCATCCGGCTGTGTCTACACTGGCAGGTTCTTGCACAAGAACGGCCATTCTTCCGCAGAGCATCCACACTGCCCGCCCACTCTTGCACAAGAAGTTTTACAGTAAAGTGTGGGAAGGGAGGACTTCTTGTGCAAGAGCTACACTCTTTTCTAGCAAGTGTAAGCCCTCTTGGACACACAACAGGGGTTTCTTACACAAGAAAGCCCCATGGCTAAAGTGGCCATCAGAGCTTTCTTGCACAAGAGAGCGTCCACATGGCCATGGATGCTCTTGCACAAAAGCACATGGCCATGTGGATGTGTTCTTGCACAAGAACCTGACAGTGTAGACATAACCTCCATGTCTTTCATTCACACATTTAACCCCACAAAGTATCCCCCTCTCCACGGCTGTGTCTACACTGGCCACTTATTCCGGAAAATCAGCCACTTTTCCGGAATAACTTGCCACCTGTCTACACTGGCCCCTTGAATTTCCGGAAAAGCACTGACGATCTAATGTAAAATCATCAGTGCTTTTCCGGAAAAACTATGCTGCTCCCGTTCGGGCAAAAGTCCTTTTCCGGAAAACTTTTCCGGAAAAGGGCCAGTGTAGACAGCAGAGATTTCTTTTCCGCAAAAAAGCCCCAATCGCGAAAATGACAATCGGGGCTTTTTTGCGCAAAAGCGCATCTAGATTGACCATGGACGCTTTTCCTTAAAAAGTGTTTTTCCAGAAAAGCATCCTGCCAATGTAGATGCGCTTTTTCCAAAAATGCTTTTAACAGAAAACTTTTCCGTTATAAGCATTTCTGGAAAATCATGCCAGTGTAGATGTAGCCCACATGTTTACTTTTACACACACAGTAAAGAAACAGAATCAGCAGATTATAACATGGAGATATACCTATATCATAGTACAGGAAGGGACCTTTGAGAGGCCATCAAGTCCAGCCTACTGCAGGACCAAGTACCTTCCCTGACAGATTTTCTCTAGATGTCCCCTTCAAGGATGGGGCTCACAACCCTAGGCCTAGCAGACCAACACACAAGCCACTGAGCTATCCCTCCCTCCAGGAGTGATGGGTTATACAAAATCATTTGTTCAAAGCACCTTTGCGTTATGTATATTCATGTCTGGAGAGGGCGTTGGTCCATCACAGCAGCAAATTTGGAGGTGAAGGCAATCGAAAAGGGATGGAACTTAAAAGTAGGAAATTTTGGCTCATAATATTGGAGTCCATGCATCATCCAGGCTATGAAGGAGAGAAAGAGTCACCGACAGTTTCTCTCCCTCATCACACCCACGCTGCCCTGGGGCTGTGGAGCAGGGAAGCCCCTCAGCTAGAGCTGGTACCTGTGAGTGCTGAGAGGGACGTGTCTTCCCTGGGAACCCCCTCAGGCAGCTGCATCCCGCACCTCTCTCAGCCCAGCGTCTGCAGCAGCGTCCCGCACCAGAGCAACGCAGGGGTTGCACTGTGAATAATATAGATCTGGGCCGTCCTAGAGGCAATTGCACCACCCCTAAGGGAGAAGCAGCATCCGAATGTAAAGAGGCTGGAGACCAGCCTGTCTGGTCTTCTGAGCTGTTTGTTCAGTTTTAGAAGCAAACAGCAATTAAGGGCCTTTCCCAAAGGACGAGGAGAACTCCTGGGCTCTGGGCTGAGTCAGGGAGGAATTGGCTGCTCTGTGCACTTGTGTAAAAATTATAGTTGATTTGGAAGAAAATTAGAGTGAATGTTTATTTCTCCATTGAGTCAGGTACTCTGGAAATGCCCAGCATAGATTAGTGGATCTACAGATGTGGACTGAAATGCAAAGCAATAAATGCTGGAAAACATAATCCCTATGATGTGTAATGGAGACTAAGGATACATCTACACAGCAAAATTATTTTGGAATCACTAGCATTATTTCAGAGTAACTTAGTCCACGTCTACACAGCAGGCATTATTTTGAAATAATGTTGAAATAGTCAAGCTGGAGGACTTCGTATTCCAACTCCTTTAACCCTCATTGAACGAGGAGTAAAGGAAGTTGGAGGAAGAGTGCTCGAGTTTGAAATAAGTGTTGTGTAGATCCTCCCAATTTCATAGAATCATAGAACTGGAAGAGACCTCAGAAGGTCAAGTCCAGCCCTCTGCTCTAGGCAGGACCAATTCCAACTAAATCAACCCGGCCAGGGCTTTGTCAAGCCAAGACTTAAACACCTCTAAGGATGGAGACTCCACTACTTCCCTAGGGAACCCATTCCAGTGCTTCACCACCCTCCTAGTGAAATAGTTTTTCCTAATATCCAATCTGGACCTCTCCCACCACAACTTGAGCCCATTGCTCCTTGTTCTGCCATCCCTCACTACTGAGACCAGCCTCTCTCCATCCTCTTTGGAACCCCCCTTCAGGAAGTTGAAGGCTGCTATCAAATCCCCCCTCACTCTTCGCTTCGAAATAAGCTATTTTGAAATAAGCTACGCAATTGACGTAGCTCAATTTGCATAGCTTATTTCGAGTTAAGCCCTGCAGTGTAGACTCACCCTAAATCAGCAGATATCGTTCAAGAATTTTCGCGATCGGGGCTTTTTTGCGGAAAAGACTACTGTGCTGTCTACACTGGCCCTTTTCTGGAAAAAGGACTTTTGCCTGAACGGGAGCAGCAGAGTTTTTCTGGAAAAACACTGACAATTTTACAGTAGATCGTCAGTGCTTTTCCAGAAATTCAAGGGGCCAGTGTAGACAAAGCCATTAGGTTTGGAAAAAGTGAATAATCAAAAGTTATTTACTTGTTTCCATAATATAAGAACTAGGAGGTCACCAAATGAAATTAATAGGAAGCAAGTTTAGAAAAAACAAAAGGAAAGGTTTTTTAACGTAGTGCACAGTTAACCTGTGGAACTCCTTGCCAGAGGATGCTGTGAAGATCAGGACTTTAACAGGGTTCAAAAAAGAACTAGATATATTCTAGTTAGGCTAGGTCCATCAATGGCTCTTAGCCAGGATGGGCAGGGATGATGTCCCTAGCCTCTGTTTGTCAGAGGATAGAAATAGATGATAGGAGAGGGATAACTTGATGATTCCTCCTTCTGGGGCCACCTGGCATTGGCCACTGTCGGCAGACAGGGTTTTGGACTGGATGGATCTTCGGTCTGACCCCATCTGGCCATTCTTACGTTCTTAAGTAATTTTTCACTGTTGGTATTCTCAGCGTCCTGTCCTCACGCACCCTGATGTTGCTCTTTCTCTCTGTATCCCTCTACCTGTTTCTTTCTCTTTCTCTTTCTCTTCGTGCATCTGACAAAGTGATTTGCATCTTCTGCAATGTGTCAATCGATGCGCCGTCTTTTTCCCCCCAAGAGAACACAGAGACCACATGACCAGTGGGTTTGGCACAAACGGACAGGGGCAACATGACTCCTCGGGAAGTCCTCCTGCTTGGCGCGCGAGTGATTGATGGCGGGGTGAGCCTATGTGACCTGTGTTTATAGCTTCGTGTTGCTTCATGCTGAGTTCAGCTCTGGCCGCTACAGTTCCACGCTGACCAGAGTGAAAATCACTTGCTTTGGTGTTGGTGTCTCTAGGAACTCATACCAACCAAGGGCCGTGACACTCATCAGTAGAAGGCCTAGTCTACTGTCTACGTCTTATTGAAGTTACAGTTACCCAAGTATATACAATTTCTGTACAGACCTGCGACCCCATTACAAATACAGTCATACTCACACTTTGATAACAGTGTCAGGGTCCAAAGTGTCACCCATGGCTTGATCTCCAGTAGACGAGGGGTTCCTGCTGGAGTCTCCCCTAGAGCGAGTTCAATTTTTCGAGTCTGGACACCCCCTTTTTATACGGTGAGTCTGCCTATTCTCAGCATGTCCATAACAGTGTCCAACCTCTTTTATCTCATTGGTCTCTGTCCTCTGGAAATGGAAGGGACTCCAATTTCCCTCAAAAATAATGAGTCCGGTAGCACCTTAAAGACTAACATGTTTCTTTAGGCATATGCTTTCATTGACTGGAGCCCACTTCGTCATAAGAACATAGGAACAGCCAGACTGGGTCAGACCAAAGGTCCATCTAGCCCAGTGTCCTGTCTGCCCACAGTGGCCAATGCCAAATACCCGGGAGGGAGTGAACAGAACAGGGAATTGTCAAGTGATCCCTTCCCTGTAACTCATTTCCAACCTGACAGAGGCTAGGGATACCGTTCCTACCCATCCTGGTTAATGAGTAGCGATAGATCTAACCTCCAGGGCTACGTCTAAACTGGCATGATTTTCCACACATGCTTTTAACGGAAAAGTCAACCTGTGGAACTCCTTGCCAGAGGATGTGGTGAAGACTAGGACTTTAACAGCATTCAGAAAAGAGCTAGATAGATTCATGGAGGTTAGGTCCACCGCTGGCTATTAACCAGGATGGGTAGGATTGGTGTCCCTAGCCTCTATTCGTCTGGAAATGGATGACAGGAGAGGGATCATGTAACAATTACCTGTTGTGTTCCCTCCCTCTGGGGCACCTGGCATTGGACACTGGGCTGGATGGACCTTTGCTCTGACCCAGTGTGGCTGTTCTTATGTTCTTATGTAATTTCAGGATTCACTGGTGTGGTGTCCTCACAGGTTTCCTGCTCCATCAGTGATGATAAACGTTCATCTGAGTGCATGTTCGTAGGCTCTCTCAGTATATCGTGCCAGCTCTGTGCAGGTAACTAGCACAATAGGTTTAAAGGAAGCCCCCAAAGTCCACAGACTCAGATAAGATACGAAGGCACCCGAGTCAGGTGTGTTGTGAAGCAACATTTGTCAGTAATCAGACATCCCCTGAGCCCCTATGCATTTGGACCCGTGACAATGGATTCTGCTCAGTCATTAGTATGGATCCTTATTACCTTCTAGGCCAGACTAAGCGTTAATCTGAGGTAGCCCAACATTTACAGATGCATGTTATCATTTGGGTGTCCATTTGTCTCAGGGTGTCCTTCTCCTGTCCTGCTGGAATGTACTTACATATTTCATGTGCTATCACAGTGCCGAGTTCATGCCCTGGACACTGACTTGCAGGCAAACATCTGCTTTTGACAAGGCCTGTCTATCACTCTTGCTGACTTTGGTTCAGGTCTCAGGCCTTCCACCAGGCCCATGACTCAGGCTCTTCCTTTCTCCTTCACCTGCCTTCCATCAGGAGGAACCAACGGGAAATGGGAGCTAACGAAATGAGCCACACAAAGGTCTCCTCCTTCAGGACTTTGGAGCTGTGTGTTAGGCCCATACACTGTATCATGCTCAGCCTCTCCACCTGCCACACAGCCCCAACCCCCTGTTGCCTGTCTTCCTCCTCCGCTCCTTACTGACTTCTTGGCCTCAGAACTGCATTTTCCCTGCCCTCACAGCAGTCTCCTTGTCAGGCTGCACCAGCCCCCAGTCCCTCCCCGGAGCCAGGGAGCCCAGGTGAGGGGGAAGAAGGTGGTAAATCATCCAGGGAATGGTGGGGGAAGGAAGGACAGTAGAAAGTGGCAGGGGCCTTGAAGGAAGAGGCAGGACAGGGGGCAGGATCTCAGGGGTTCAGAGATGAGGGATTATGGAGGGGAAATCCATATCAATGAGTGAGCTGTACACAATAGGATTACCCAGGTGGCCACGCTGACACAGCACAGTGCAGTCAGGAAAGGGTTGAATAGATTTTTGATGGCCCAGTCAGGGATTCAGAGAAGAGGGCCCTCCACCCTGTTGCTACCCAACTCTGCAAAGAGCTCTGTTGGAGAGGCAGAGCTCCTGGAGAAGAAATTAGGTTTCTTTATGAGTAAAAAGGCGGAGCAGGCTGTCCCGGATCTGTTTGGTCCGCACCCCATAGATGATGGGGTTTAGTGTTGGGGGCACCAGCAGGTACACATTGGAAAGGAGAACGTGGAAATGTGGAGCCACGTTATTGCCAAAGTGGTAAATGAGGGAGGAGAAAAGAGCTGAGATGTAAAAGGCTAACATAACACAGAGGTGGGAGCCGCAGGTCCCAAAAGTCTTGAGCCGGGCATCCTTGGTGGGGAGGCGGAAGATGGCCCTGAGGATCTGCGCATAGGACAGAGCGATAAAAAACACGTCCAAACCAATCACAGAGAATACCACAAAGAGCCCATAGTATCTGTTGATGCGGATGTCGGCACAAGCCAGCTTCACCACGGCCATGTGCTCACAGTGGGTGTTGGGGATGATGTTGGTTGTACAATACGGCCACATCCTTGTCAAGAGGAGATATGGAAGTACGAGGATGCCACCCCGCAGCACCACAGCCAAGCCAATCTTGGCCACGACTGGATTTGTGAGGATGGTGGAATGTCTCAGGGGATCACAGATGGCCACGTAGCGATCAAACGCCATGGCCACGAAGATTCCCGACTCTGTCACTAAAAAGCAGTGAACAAAGTACAACTGGGTGAGGCAGGCACTGAAATTTATCTCCTGGGAACTGAACCAGAAAATGCTCAGTGTTTTGGGCACAATGGATGTGCATAGGATCAGGTCGGTGATGGCCAGCATGCAGAGGAAATAATACATGGGCTCATGGAGTCTTGGCTCTGTCTTCACAATGTATAGGATGGTGAAGTTCCCCAAGGTGGCGATAATGTACATGATGCAGAAGGGGATGGAGATCCAGACATGGGCTGTCTCCAGGCCAGGGATGCCCTGCAGGATGAAGACGGAGGGGTTGGTGAAGTCGGTTGTGTTGGAATCTGCCATGGAGAAGAGGAGAAGGTGTCCAACTCTGAGGCAAAACGATGGCTTCTTCATGAACCGTGCATTGACCTGACTTCCTGTAGGTTGTCAGTGTCTAAGCTGAAGAACACATTGCATATACCTGGATGGAGACACAATGTTACTACATGTTACTACATGCACAATTGGAGTCTTTCCTCATGGTCTCGTTTCACAGACTGTAAAATGACTGTTACTTTATTTGGAGAAATTAATTATAAACAATTGACCCTGCTAATGCCACATCCATATTTGATGGTGGTCTGTGCATCAAAGGGTATGTCTAGACTACAGGCTTTTGTTGATGGAAGTTCTGTCAACAGATACTGTCGACAAAGCTTCTGTCAACAAAGAGCATCTAGACTACATCCAGTTCTGTCGACAAAGCAAGCCACTTTGTCGACATGAGAGTGTAGATGAAAAGGACAGTGTAGATTCAATAATGCCTTCTGTCGACAGAACTCTGTCGACAGAAGGCGTTATTCCTCGTAGAATGAGGTTTACAGCCGTCAACAAAACTGCTGAGTTCTGTCGACGTTATGTCGACAGAACTCAGCGGCAGTGTAGATGCAGGTATAGTTTTGTCAACAAAAGTCCACTTTTGTCGACAAAACCCTGTAGTCTAGACACACCCAAAAAGTTCTACACGTCATGGTATGGTGAACCCTTCCTATACCTGTAGGAAACACAAGTAGGAATTGCAATTGAATCTTGGGTTAAGGAATCTGTGCTCTAGGGTGTTCCACATTCACCCCATTGCTCAAAATCTGAGAGTGGAAAAATAATCTTTGCCATGATATGTACCAGAGGGAAACTTCCCAACCAGAACTCATCTCAGGAAAAAGACCTGGGTGTCTCCTAGCAGTTGAATGGAAACACCTCTTTCTATGCACTAGAAAGCAAAATATAATCTTGGGATACCTAAGGATTGCGGTGGGGAAAAATCTGCTCTGGGCACATGGTGATTTTGGTCACCCAGTCCCTATAAAGGATATAACAGATAGAAAGAAAGACGGTCGGTAGGAATAGGGAAGGCTGCCATATGCAGACAGTTTGAAATGTCTGGGGCTGTCCAGTTCAGAGAAGAGACACAGAAGAGGACATATGACAGAGGAAGGGAGAATAAAGAATGGAATTAATTGCCTAAGGTAGACTGAGAACAATTCCCAACTGGTAACATTTATAGACACTTGGGTTACGTCGACATTGGCAAGTTTTAGTGCAAATACTTTTAACGCAAGAGTTTTTGCATTAAAGTATCTGCTCAGAGAGCACTGGAATGTGTTTTTGCACAAGAGATGTGCTTTTGCGCAAAAGCATCTGTGCCAGTGTAGACACTCTCTTGCACAAGAAAGCTCCGATGGCCATTTTAGCCACCGGGCTTTCTTGTGCAAGAAATTCATGTTTCCTGTCTACACTGGCCTCTTGCGCAAGAACAGTTGCGCAAAAAGGCTTTTTCCTGAGCAGGAGCATCATGGTTCTGGTGCAAGAAGCACTGATTTCACACATTAGAACATCAGTGTTCTTGCGCACGAACTCCCCGGCAGTGTAGACAGGCAGCAAGTTTTTGCGCAAAAGCGGCCGATTTTGTGCAAAATCATGCCAATGTAGACACAGCCTTAGTGCTTCAAAAGGGACTGGTTCCGCATATCTGAAGTAAAAAAAAAAATAGACCAAAAAACCAGGAATGAAATTTGGAAGTTCTTGAAAAAGAGTTTATTAAACAGCACAAAAGATCACCTTTCACAGTCAAGATAGTGGACAGTTTTGGGTGAAAACCTGTATTATTGCTAAAGTTGAGGTGTAACCCGCACATATTCTGGGTGTTGTACAGTATCCCATTTAGTGACATTTAAACCACTTACAGAGACAATAATGAGTCTGCTTTACTGCCTTTGCTGGAAGCCAGCTGGCTTTTAGTTCATGCTGTAGAGCAGTGGTTCCCAAACTTTTCGGTATCACACCCCATTTTTGATTTTTGAGACATCCTTGCTCTCCCCCACCCCAGTAACAGCAAAACTTGTTGAGTAACAAAAAACGGAACTGACCGGGGCCAAAAAAACAAAAATAGCAGCAAAACTTAGGGTGGGGATTGATGGCGGGGAAGGAGTCTGGGTCACCTCCTGCCCCCCCTGGAATTTCTTCATGCCCCCCAGTTTGGAAACCCATGATGTAGAGGTTCATGAACTAAATCCAGAGGTCTTAGGTTCGATTCTGCCTGTCAACATTACTGAAGCAGAAATTTTAAAGAAAAAATATAGATCAAAAGGGAAAATAGTAAGCAACATAACTAGGAAGTTATGAAACTTGATAAGGCATGTTAAAGATACTGAGGAAATTCCATGCTTCGCAGGACTACGTATCACAAAAAAGAAGTTATTTAGTAAATTAAGAACAAAGGAATCCTAGAAAAGGGGTTAGGTCAGCTTCTAGAGGGTGAAAGGAATCTTGTTAATCTGTCTGAAAAGATAGACGTGTTCAAGAAATGCATTTTTCTTCATTGGCAAATATGCAGAGTAAGGTACACATATCACAGTGACAGAATGCGTTTAAGTCTATTAAGTATGAAAGAGTAGAACCTTAAACTGACATACACCAGAGTTACCGACTGTCCACACAACTGCACATCTCATTCAGAACCGGAAGGGTGCAATGAGGCAGCAAAGCAAAAAAATAAAATAAAATAAAAAAAAATGAAAAGGCAAATATAGGAATCATAGAACCATAGAGCTGGAAGAGACCTCAGAAGGTCATCAAGTCCAGCCCCCTGCCCAAAGCAGGACCAATCCCAGCTCAATCATCCCAGCCAGGGCTTTGTCAATCCAAGACTTTAAAACCTCTAGGGATGGAGATTCTACCACCACCCTAGGTAAACCATCCAGTACTTCACCTCCCTTCTAGGGCAGTACTGTGTTAAAGAGAAAACTAAATAAAGATGAAAGGAATTTAAGAAAAATTATGTTACGAGATTATGAAACAGTGGAAAAGCTGGCATAGGTTTTGTTCAAAAAAGATAGGAATGTTATTGATGGCAGTCAACAACATGGATTGTGGGAAAAAGCTTGCCAGTTTCATCCATACGTTAGAGAACATGTTTAGTTCACCAGGGAAATGGTAAACATGCAATAGACTTTGATTTCTCGGAGGCATTCCATTTAGTAACAGAAAACATCCCTATTAAAAATTAAACACTATAAAATATGGTTTGAGCACATTTTAAATGGCCCAAAAAAGTGGCTAACTTAAGAGACCTTGGAAAACAGCTGTAAAAAGGCCGGTGTCTGCGAATGGGGCTGTTTCTAGGGGGAGTCTACATGGATCAGTTCTAGACCTGATGCTAGCCAATGTTTTCATCTGTGATTTATCAGCAGGAATGAAATCAGCACAGATACAATTCACGGAGGACCCAGAGATTGGAGGATTGGTTAAAATAAGGAGGCCAGGGCAGCCATGCCAATTGATGGGGAAGATTTGGGGAGCTGGGCCCATGCAAATAAAATATTCTAACGCAGTCACATGCAAATTATGCTCTCAGAAGAAGGAATTCAGGGCCAGCCCACAGACTAGGGCACTGTGTTATGGAACCCAGGGACCCTGAAAAGTATTTGGGGGTCACTGTGGACAATCAGCTCATCATAAGCTTGCAATGTGATGACGTGTCCAAAAGGAAGGAGGGATCTCAGGGTGGATGAGTAGAGCAGTGGTGAGTTGGAGCAGGGGAAGGATTCTCTCTGCACATGGCACTGGTGAAACTAACGTATGATACACCTCATCCATGAGAAGTAACGGTAGTTCGAATTAGAGATCCTAATTCGAACTACTTACTCCATGTCGCATGTAGCCACGGGCACAGAGTTCAGACTAAGGGGGATTTAAAAATGGCGGCTCCCGAGAAGATGCAAATGAAGCCTGGGATATTTAAATCCCGGGCTTCATTTGCAACCCCGGTTGCCCTCATTTGCCTACCTAGCTTGAACTAACGAGCTAGTGTAGACATACCCTAAGAGACCCCCTTAAAGGAAAACATTCCTTTTCTCTCACATAGTTTTCCCTTTCTTTACTTCTAACTATTTGATGAACTATTTTTAAGAGAAACAACTCCAGCAAAATAAGTACCTTAGGGTATGTCTACACTACCCTGCTAGTTCGAACTAGCGGGGTAATGTATGCATACTGAACTTGCTAATGAAGCCCGGGATTTGAATTTCCCGGGCTTCGTTAGCATAAAGCCGGCGCCGCCTTTTTTAAAAGCCGGCTAGTGCGAACCCCGTGCCGCGCGGCTACACGCGGCACGGGCTAGATAGTTCGAACTAGCTAGCTATTCCGAACTATCTGTACACCTCATGGATAATTCGAACTATCTAGCCCGTGCCACGTGTAGCCGCGCGGCACGGGGTTCGCACTAGCCGGCTTTTAAAAATGGCGGCGCCGGCTTTATGCTAACGAAGCCCGGGAAATTCAAATCCCGGGCTTCATTAGCAAGTTCGGTATGCATACATTACCCCGCTAGTTCGAACTAGCGGGGTAGTGTAGACATACTCTCAGTAAGATAAAATCCTTTGTGTTGCCTAAAATCTTTGACCACATATTTTTTTTTAAAGTTGCAGAAATGTTATAAGCATGTCTATTGTTATGGAGATCAGACAAAGTAAACTAAAAGTGTTCCTTTTTTTTCTAAAAAGCAATGAACATCTTTATGAATACACTAATCCTCTGTGACTGATCAATTTAGAATTATGTCTGTGTTCCACCAAGTTTAAAATATGTCGTAATCCAGAATGGGTGTTTCATGAAGGTTTAAGAGTACATTTAAAATATAAAATCAGCTTAGAAATACCAATTAACAACAATAAAACAGCGAAGAGCTGCATCATGTATTCTGTAACATTTAATGTTGTGTTCAGCAGCACAGATGACTTGCCCTTACCTTACGTAGTTCTTGCAAATAAATCTCGGACAAACTTTAGGGTGCATCAAAAAACCTGTGATAGGCATTTTTATGCTCAAGTTTAGTGCTTTCAATTATGCACTTTTCTTCACCATCTGGTATATTCTGGAAAATAAGCTCTTTTTTAAAATGAAATTGTAGAAGAGGGTTATTTTTTCAAATGTTGTTTGTTTCATTTGGACTCAGGGAGTTGACTCGAGGGTAGTACAGGCCGGACCACTGGCAGAGAAGGTGGGTTGGGGAGCTTGTGATGTGTGTTACCACATTTGACAAATGACGATGAAAAATGGGAGAGAGAGCAGAAAGGAGCCACATTTATTCCAAGCTGGAGAAAATGACGGAGAGTGAGAGAGTTCCGGGTTGACGGTATTTACATGGATGGCAGAGGTCTTCCTGTCTGCACAGATAATCCATCTCCCTGAGAGATGGTAGCTAGGTCAATGAAATAATTCTCAACTCCATCGAATGTTGCCTTGAACAGAGTCCATGCTAATGGGAATGGATCTTTGCCCTTGCCAAAAATTTAAATAAAAATGCAATTCTGGTTTGCATGAGTGGAGGCAGAGCATACAAGCCATGGGAGATGGAAGAATCCCTCTTCTCTCACCCTCAGCTGGAGCACTGTGTCCAGTTTTGCTCACCAGTGTCTAGAAAGGATGCAGTGAAATGGGAAAGGATCCAGAGGTGAGTAACAGAAACGATCCGAAGGACGGAACGCCAGCCATGCGAGCAAAGGCTGGAGAAACGGCGTATGTTTCGTTTGCAAAAGAGAAGATTAAGAGGAGACTCAAACACTTTTAAGGTCGCCATCAAGAGACAGAGACAAGTTATTCTCTCTTGCCACACAGGGCAGGAAAATAGGCAATGGGTTCACAGCACGGCAGATTTAGATTGCAACTCAGGATCAATTTCCTAATGATAAGAGGAGAATAACAATAGAACAGAGGCCTGGGGGAGATATGGAAGCTCCTTCACTGAAGGATTTCCAAAGGAGCCTGACTAACCAACAATCCTGGATGACTAAAACCAAACACAACCTGTATCTTGGCAGCAGATTAGACCAGCTGGCCCGTGTGCCCTGTAGCTGTATGGTGCTCTGATATAAAAACCTAGTGCAGACCAGACCTTACGCACACACAAAGTGGACTCAGTACAGAGATAAGTGGGTGAAATTTAGAAGCCTGCTCGATAGAGGAGGTCAGGCTCGGTGATCTGATGACCCCGTCTAATAGTCCCTATGAATCCATCGATAGACAGTATAGATCAGATATTTATTTGTACGGGCGCATCACACACAAACAAGGGAACATTCAGCCATACTGAGCATATAAAACAGATCAAAGAAATTGGCATGAGAACTCCTTACCACAAGCACCATGGAGCAAAGAGTTGGGCTGAATGCCAATCAGAAACTGACTGGCTATGGTAGGTGGTGCTGGCGGCATGACCGTTAGTTTAGGCTGGCGGACGGCTTCCATGAGAATGTCTCATTTTCAGCTGCTTGTCAGTTTGCTGAGCGTTAATCATTTGGCCTGAAATTTCCCGAACTCTCAGCCCAGAATCTGCAGCAGCGTCCCACGCCGAGAGCCGGCACGGGGCTGTGCACTGGTTATAACCCAGCTCTGGGCCGTCCCAGTGGGGTTCGCTCAGCCTCTAATGGAGAAGCAGCATCTGAATGTAAACAGGCTGTAGAGAGGAGACTCCCTAGACAATGTCTCTCTTTCCATGTCTGCTCTTCTGGGCTCTTTATCCAGCTCTAGGAATAACCAGCAATGAAGAGCCTTTCCCAAAGGGAGATGGGAACTCTCGGGGTTTGTGCTGGGTCAGAGAGGAGTTGGCTGCTCTGTGCATTTCTGTCTATTGAAATAGTATCATTATTTAGTAAGAAAATATAGGATAATGCCTTCCTCTCCGCAGGGTCTGATATGTGGTGAGTGCCCAGGGTGGCTGGATAGATCATAGCAAGAAACATCTGGAGAAATATGAGTGAGGGGAATCATGAGCTTTCTCTGCAGATACGTGGGTCTGTAGCTAAGGCATCAGAGATCAGTAGTTCTCATCAATCACTAGCATCCTACTCTGCGAGCACTGTCTCGAGAGACGTGTGTGAGCATGTCAAGGAGAAACTGGACTCACTGTCTAGCAGGACTGTTTGTTAGGCGGGTGAGATGGACGGCCTCAGGGTGCAACCTGTGACAAGGATATCGCTGAGCTCTCTAACATACCAAATTGGCTCCCACTTACACTGTGAGTCTGTGGCAAGCCGTGATCTTTTTCAGGTCTTGCACTTACACAGCCATACACAGAGTGGGACTTTCAAGTGCCAACAATAGAGAAGATCCAGCCAATTCCACAGAGTTTTCCAACCTAGGATGCCAGAGCTATGTAATGTTGCCCTTATCAGAAGCTGGATCAGTATCCATTTATTACCCATCCCGTCCCTCCCTCAATGTGGAGGGGACAATGCACCATTACCTGTTCCTGAGCAAAATCCCCCTTTGCATTTCCAACAACACACTGTTCTAGGTAAAAGAAATAGAAACAGAATTATTTCGTACAGAAAGATTGATTTTAATAGTGATAAGCAACATTGTACAGATCAAAGTTGGTTCTCTAAGAAATAAACAACATTGAAATCCAAGTTGGTACACAGGAAGGAATTTGAAAAAAAAGTAATATTTCATCCTCGTTATGCAAACAGTCAACTTCCCACCCTATGATTCTATGATTCTAAGTAATGACTTCAGTACCACCTTTTATTCTTTTGCCATGTGGGGGAAGCTTCATTCTCAAAGCAATAGCACCCAGTACAATTATTAGAAATGTACAGACACAAGATGGACTACAGTGTCACATGAGCTGGTGACAGGCCTTTGCACGCTTCAGTGAGTCATAGACGGTGACATTACACATATCCTGGTTAGAATGGTCACAGGAGTCCCCATCTGGAGTATTGCGTCCAATTCTGCTTCTCTCCCCCCATTACTAACAGATGGTTGATGCCTTTGAGAGAGACTCGCAGAGGGCAACACAAACGATTAGGGGTTGGAGCACATGACCTATGAAGAGAGGCTGAGGGATTTTGGCTTATTCAGTCTGCAGAAGAGAAGAGTGAGGGGGGATTCAATAGCAGTCATCAACTTCCTGAAGGGGGGTTCCAAAGAGAATGGAGCGAGGCTGTTCTCAGTAGTGACGGATGGCAGAACAAGGAGCAATGGTCTCAAGTTGCAGTGGGGGAGGTCTAGGTTGGATATTAGGAAAAACTATTTCACAAGGAGGATGGGGAAGCACTGGGATGGGTTCCCTAGGGAGGGGGTGGAATCTCCATCCCTAGTGGTTTTTAAGTCCAGGCTTGACAAAGCCCTGGCTGGGATGATTGACTTGGGTTGGTCCTGCTTTGGGCAGGGGGCTGGACTCCATGACTCCTGAGGTCTCTTCCAGCCCTCAGATTCTAGGATTCTATTAAACAATCCCTCTGCTTTTCAGAGCACAATAGATACCCAGATCCAGGTAGACACAAAACAACACCTACATGTCACTCCCTACCTTAGTGTCCCCACCATTCTGGAGAAATTCTGAAGTTTGGTCTCAGTATGTTAAGATGTCCAACGCCAACCTCCTGCAAGTCCTAGCTTGTCCTCCAGCTGGAGTGTGACTCTCTGCCACAGCCACAGCCCTGCAACCAAAATGTCCCCTCTGCCATCTTAGTGCCACGCTCTTGCCCCAGCTTCTTCTAGTACAGCAAGCCTCTGTGTTTTTCAAGGGGTGGACCAACCCCTCCTCCCTCTAGTCCCTCTTCTGGGGAGGTTCCATCCCTTCTACACCCACTTCTCAACAAAGGAGAGGAAGAAAACTGGATTTATGTTGTTACTCCTTGCTTCTGTTCGGGCCATTCTCATTGGGTACTGATCATCTTTAATGATGATGTCCTTGTTGAGAGATACCTCCACCCTGTCTCCTTCCTCTTAGTACAAGAAGCATGAGGAACAAATACAGTAAAATCCCAAAGGCGTGAGAATAGTGATTGTTCATGCAATCAAACATGAGTTAAGAGTGCGACACAGTATATTCATGTCCATGAGTCCATTTCATAAAGCATGGGGGACATACATTTGAATGGACTAACAGAAAATAGCTCCCCAACAGCAATATCTATAGATACTTAGTCCTTCAAAAGGGCTAATTCCCGCAAAACGGAAGGAAATGATCAGTATAGGAGTTCCTTAAGAAGACTTTATTGGATATGTAAACCGCTATAATTCCACAGTCCAAGAAGTGGGCCACTTTGGCTAAAAATCTGGTTTAATGGTAAAGTGAAGACAGCAATATGGGTGGGGGAAAAGGGGAGCACAAGGCCAAGGAAGGGTTAAGCATCCTGCAGGATAAAAAACCCAAATTTATCCTTTAGGAACGTACTTGTAGATAGTGCATACATATCATTACATGTTAACTAGATAAATATAGGGTTCCTCTCTATGCTGTGATTATCGCTCCTTGACATGTATCTACAGATGATGGGACATTGTCTTACATTAATTGTTTTACCTAATTAAGAACATAAGAACATAAGAACATAAGAACGGCCGTACTGGGTCAGACCAAAGGTCCTTCTAGCCCAGTATCCTGTCTGCCGACAGTGGCCAGCACCAGGTGCCCCAGAGAGGGTGGACCGAAGACAATGATCAAGAGATTTGTCTCCTGCCATCTCTCTCCAGCCTCTGACAAACAGAGGCCAAGGACACCATTTTATCCCCTGGCAAATAGCCTTTTATGGACCTAACCTCCATGAAATTATCTAGCTTCTCTTTAAACTCTATTATAGTCCCAGCCTTCACAGCTTCTTCTGGTAAGGAGTTCCACAGCTTGACTACACACTGTGTGAAGAAGAACTTTCTTTTATTAGTTTTAAACCTGCTCCCCATTAATTTCATTTGGTGTCCTCTGGTTCTTCTATTTAGGGAACTAATAAATAACTTTTCTTTATCGGCCCTCTCCACACCACTCATGATTTTATAGACCTCTATCATATCCCCCCTCAGTCTCCTCTTTTCATTATGAGTGATGCCTTGGAAACAGAACTATATGGCAGATTACAGGATTACAGGATTGCCTGTTGTTCAGCCAAAGGCTCTGACTTTAACAGGGTTCACAAAAGAGCTAGATCAATTGTGGATCAATTGGGGGAGAGGTATAGCTCAGTGGTGTGAGCATTGGATTGTGAATTCAATCCTTGAGGGGGCCATTTAGAGATCTGGAGCAAATCTGTCAGGGATGGTACTTGGTCCTGCTATGAGGGCAGGGTGGAGGACTGGACTTGATGACCTCTCCTCTTCCAGCTCTATGAGATAAGTGTATCTCTACATATTACATTAATTCCTGGAGGTTAGGTCCATCAGTAGCTATTAGCCAGCCTGGGTAAAAATAGGGTCCGTAGCCTCTGTTTGTTACAAGCTGGGAATAGGTGACACTGGAGGAACTACTTAATGTTTCCCTGTTCTGTTCATTCCCTCTGGGGCATCTGGCATTGGCCACTGCTGGCAGACAGGACCCTGGGCTACATGAACCAGTATAGCCATTCTTATGTTCTTAAAAGAAGCCTGCATCGGTATAAAAGGCCCATTGGAACTGATCCTTTTTATCTCAGATCTGCTTAATGTTTCATACAGAGTCAGCCTAAGCTGTAAGCACTGAAATCCCAGCCTTCAGATAAACCGCCCTGAGCATGACGTTGGATACTGGACAGTAAACTACGGACTAAACTCTGCAGCTACAAAGCTCACAATCTACACTCACCTGTATTTATGTCTACATATATTGATCTTTTAACCAATGTTCTGTCTCGTTTATTATTTAATAAATGTTATTTTAAATAATAAGGATTCCAGTAAAGAAGGCCCAGTGCCACTTCACCAGCCCGCTCTCCCAGAGCTCAGTCTGAGACCCAGAGAGACAGGAGGAACTTTAAGATCCTTTATAAGTACAGATTAGAAGAAATCTGTCCCGGATCTGCCTGGTCCTCACCCCGTAGATGATCGGGTTGAGCAGGGGGGGCACCAGGACATGCACACTGGCGATGAGAATGATGAAATGCAGGGGCACATTGTGACCAAACCGGTGTGTGAGGGCGGAGAAGACAATTGGGATGTAAAAGGCTAAGATGACACAGACATGGGAGGTGCAGGTCCCAAACGTCTTGAGCCGGGCGTCCTTGGTGGGGAGGCGGAAGATGGCTCTGAGGATTTGGATGTAGGACATGACGATAAGAAACACATCCATGCCAATCACAGACAGTGCTTCAGAGAGGCCGTAGTAACTACTGATGCGGTTGTCGGCACAGGCCAGCTTCACCACGGCAATGTGGTCACAGTATATGTGGGGGATGAGGTTGGTTCTACTGTATGGCCACTGCCTGGCCAACAGGGGAAAAGGCAGTATGAGCATGGTGCTACGAAGCACTATGGCCAGGCCAATCTTGGTCACATTGTTGTTTGTTAGGGTGGTAGAATGCCTCAGGGGATGGCAGATGGCCATGTAGCGATCATAAGCCATGCCCACGAAGATCCCAGACTCCATCGTTGAGAACCAGTGAATGAAGTACATCTGGATGAGGCAGGCACTGAAATCAATCTCCCGGGAATTGAACCAGAAGATACTGAGGATTTTGGGCAGGATACATGTAGACGGGACCAGGTCGGTGACAGCCAGCATGCAGAGGAAATAGTACATGGGTTCATGGAGGCTCGGCACTGTCTTCACAATAAACAGGATGGTGAAGTTCCCCAAGATGGTTATGACATACATGGCACAGAAGGGGATGGAGATCCAGACATAGGCCGCTTCGAGGCCAGGAATGCCCAGCAGGATGAAGGTGGAGGAGTTGATTAAATCAGTGGTGTTGAAATCTGAAATAGAGCACATTAGGGAAGAAGGTGTCCGAATCTGAGGCAGAAAGGTATCCCCTGCATGTGTCTTCCTTTCCCCTGACTTCCTGTACGTGCCTTGAATCTAGGGTGATAATCCCAGTACAAGTACCTGAATGGAGAGATAATGTTAATATTAGACATGATGTGCACTAGAGGAGGCTGTTCTCATGGGTGAAACCGATTATTTGCTCTTCACGCAGTGCAAGTGACATTTTCATTATTTAGAGAAATGAATTATGAACAACTGATCCTACCAGTGCCAGATGAATATTGAAAAGTGCTCCAGGCCCTAATAATTCCTGCATGTCTTTGTGTGGGAAACTGTCAGAGGCACCTGTGACAGACACGGGTATGGATATTATGGATTATCCCTTATTTTCTGTTAATGCAATGAAAGCCAGGTTAGGGAGTCCAAACTGTAGGAGGTTCTTCTTTCACTTGCTTGCTCGTGAACTGAGATTGAAAAAAAAAGAAATTTGTCAGGGCACGTACCAGGGAACCATCCTAATGAGAACATACTTCAGGGAAAAGACCCAGGAGACATTGATAGCGGTTCCACAGGACAAACTGTGCTTTTCCCAGTAGTACCCAAAGACAATATTTACATGCTTACATAAGAACGGCCAGACCGGGTCAGATAAAATGTCCATCCAGTCCAGGGTCCTGTCTGCTGACAGTGGCCAATGCCAGATACCCCGGAGAGAGTGAACAGAATAGGGAACCGTCTCGTGATTCCCTCTCCTGTCATCCATTTCCAGCCTCTGACAAACAGGGACTAGGGACACCTTTCCTACCCATCCTGGCTATTGAGGGACCTCTCCTCCATTAGTTGCTCCCTCTCCTGTCATCCATGCTTAAAGAATGAGATGGAGAATATCATGTAGGTGGCCACTGACCTGCAGAGAAATCAGTCAGGGGCCGCACACAAGTGCTAAGCAAAACTAACTAACTAACTAACTAACTAACTAACTAACTAAAACTCTATTCGTGTGGCCCTCACACATCAGAGTCTAGGGAGCCCAGGCTGGTAGATTTTGTGTGCTTCAGCCTCACATCCGTCCCCAGGCCTGGGGTTCGTTTCCCCTCCTCTACAGCATGAGCTATAAAGCCAGCTGGCTCCCAGCTAAGGCTAAAGAGCAAACTCATTCTCGCTCTCTGTACGTGGTCTAAGTGCCACCACATGGGACCATGACCCACACCCCAGAAGTGTGTGGGTGACATATGCACTCATTTGCACATAGCTAGCATTGAAGACATTTTTGAGACGGGCTATGACAATGAGGATTCTGTCCTATTTGGACATACTGAAAATCTTAGACTGTCTAGCTTTCAGAAGACACAAAGAAGGAGCCATATGATGGAGATCAGAATCCATAATGGAGCTGAATCCATTCAAATGAGCAGACAGAGACGAGTTCCCAATTAGTAAGAGCTTCAGATACTTGGTGCTTCCAAAGACCTAGTTCCTCAAAGTCTAGGCAAATTATCAGTAAATCGGATTGGAAGGAAAAATTCAGAGAAACAAATGGGAATGAAAATTGGGTGTTCCTTAAGTAGAGTTGATGAGACAGGATTCCATGGTCAAGGAGTTGGACAACTTTGGCTCAAAAACCGATTCGGTGAGAAATGGAAGGTAGCAAATTGGTGTGTAAGTAATCTATAATAAATGGAAAGAAAGAGTGAAGAGAGAGCAAGCGATACACATTGAAAGTGGTGAAAGTTGATACAGGACATTAAATATATGAGGAAACAATCTATGCTTGGCAGGGCGGGAAGACTTCTTACTCTGATTCCTGTAACCCTGATTATACAAGGAATAAGAGAAGTCGTAGGAAGAGTGCTCTGTTCTGAAATAAAAGCTGTGTAGACGCTCCCTATTTTGAATAAGCAATTTCAAAAAAAGCTATGCTATTTACATAGTTCAATTTGCATTGCTTATTTAGAGTTAAGCCCTGCTGTGTAGACACACCCTTAGAAAAAAATAAAAGGAACAGTTTAAAAAAAGAGTTGATAATGTTAGGAAGAAATGCAAAATTTGGAATAGTCTTCTTGAACAAAAGATTGCTGGGTTATTATTAATGCCAGTAAACAGCATGGTTTATGAGGAGCAGGTCTTGTAAAATAAAACCATTTACATTCTTTAATGAGAGTAAATATTTGATGGATCAAGAGAACCATGCAGATGCATCCAACTTTGATTTCTCTGATGGAGTTGATTTAGTAGGGGAGAACATTCAGATAAAAAAAATGAACAGCATGCAATATCAATCGACCACACTATAAATTAAGTAAAAGCTGGCTAACCGGTAAATCTCAGAAAGGTTTTGTAAGTGGGATTCATGCAGATAAGATGTTTCAATACAATCAAATGGAAAATTTCCCTCTCAGATGCAGGTCTGACTCACAACCCATGACACTGTATTTTGGAGCACACAGACCTTGAAAAAGATTTAATGGTTGCTCTGGACAAACAACTCATCTAGAGCTCCCAGTGCAATGTTGTGTCCCAAAAGACTGCTGGGATCCTTGGATGCATAAACAGAAGTGGTGAGATGGAGCAAGAGAAGGTCTGTATCTCTGCACGTAGCATTGATGAAACTGACAGGCTACGTCTAGACTGGCAGGATTGTCCACAAATGCTTTTAACGGAAACGTTTTTCCATTAAAAGCATTTGCAGAAAAGAGCGTCTAGATTGGCACGGATGCTTTTGCGCAAAAGCACTTTTCGCGGAAAAGCATCTGTGCCAATCTAGATGCGGTTTTGCGCAAGAAAGCCCCGATCGCCATTTTCACCATCGGGGCTTTTTTGTGCAAAACAGTCCTGAGCTGTCTACACTGTCCCTCTTGCGCAAATACATTTGCGCAAGAGGGCTTTTTCCCGAACAGGAGCATCATAGTATTTGTGGAAGAACACTGACAATCTTACATTAGATCGTCAGTGTTCTTGCGCAAATTCAAACGGCCAGTGTAGACAGCTGGCAAGTTTTTCTGCAAAAGCGTCCGCTTTTGCGGAAAACTTACTCTTCTAGATGCAGCCACAGTGTATTGCCCCAGGGTCCAAAGTAAAAAATAATGTGAATCGGATTTCAATTGTGCAAGAACTTTTATACGAACATCATGGGGCAACACTTTGCAAGTATTTATCACTTTATCTCTTGAACTGTTCATAGTGTGAGACTCTAAGTTCAGTTTAGAGAAACAAAGATCCCCTGAGGTAAGTGGTTCTGTGCACTTGGGTTTAATTGAGAAAATTCCCATGAATGGGTAGCTGATTAGCCCAAAATTGCAATGTTATTTGCTCTCTCCTTCAGAACTTAAATGCTTTGACTCTATCCATGAAGAAAGGGTGTCATAAGAGGAGGGAGAAAACTTGTTCATCTTGGCCTCCGAGGATAGAACAAGAAGCAATGGGCTTAAACTGCAGCAAGAGAGGTTTAGGTTAGACATTAGGAAAAAGTTCCTACCTGTCAGGGTGATCAAACACTGGAATAAATTGCCCAGGGAGGTTGTGGAATCCCCATCTCTGGAGATATTTAAGGGTAGGTTAGATAAATGTCTGTCAGGCATGGTCTAGACAGTATTTGGTCCTGCCATGAGGGCAGGGGACTGGACTCGAAGACCTCTCGAGGCCCCTTCCAGTCCCAGTATTCTATGATTCTATGATTCTAGGAAAGTAGATCATATATGTATAATTACTGTGTCTCACAACCCACAAACAGGAGAACCTTAAATTCCATGGAAAGTCTGAACAAATAACACCGACGGGAAAAATGTGCATATATGTCCCATGGAACTCCGGGCCACAGACATTATTGGAGCAAAGGGAGTAGCATAGTGGGATTCGGGAATGGATTGGTCATTGTAGATGGACCTAGAGGTCCTAAGATCGTTGGCACCTTCAACTGGGAGACAAGCTTTTCAGTTGCTTACAAGTCTGCATAGTGTAAGCATTGGGACTGAAAATTCCCATGCAGGGGGTCTCCATTGACTTTCAAAGATTGTTTTGAATGTTTCAAAATGCAGGACAATGTAGCACTTTAAAGACTAACAAGATGGTTTATTAGATGATGAGCTTTCGTGGGCCAGACCCACTTCCTCAGATCAAATAGTGGAAGAAAGTAGTCACAACCATATATACCAAAGGATACAATTAAAAAAAATGAACAAATATGAAAAGGACAAATCACATTGCAGAACAGAAGGGGGATGCGGGGGGGTGGGAAGGGGGAGGAAGGACATTGGACAAACATCTCAGACACTTCGCCAAAGGATTAATGCCCACAAAACAGATATCAGACAAGATCACAAAGAGAAAACAGTTTCTTGCCACTTTAACCAGAAAGGACACTCTCTAAATGACTTAGCCACCTGCATTCTGCTACAAAGACCTTTTACATCTGCACTTGAAAGGGAATCCTCTGAACTGTCATTCATGTTAAAATTCGACACTTGCCAACAAGGACTTAACAAGACTTTGAACTATCTCACCCATTACCAAGACAGTTTCCCCAATTATCACCTGTAATACCATTAACTCACAAACATCCCACTCTCCCTACCTTTAATATCAGCAATTCACAGACACTTACCTTCCTTCCTTCCCCTTCCCACCCCCCCGCATCCCCCTTCTGTTCTGCAATGTGATTTGTCCTTTTCATATTTGTTCATTTTTTTTATTGTATCCTTTGGTATATATGGTTGTGACTACTTTCTTCCACTATTTGATCTGAGGAAGTGGGTCTGGCCCACGAAAGCTCATCATCTAATAAACCATCTTGTTAGTCTTTAAAGTGCTACATTGTCCTGCATTTTGCTTCAACTATCCCAGACTAACACGGCTACATTTCTATCACTATTCTTGAATGTTTCAGACACGCGAATTTGGCCAATTTCTCGAATGAGGATGGGTGAAGCCTTGCCGAGGATGAAAAATTCTTACAGCTATTCCAGTGAGAAGGCCAAAAGCATCCCCTGTTTCCAGCAGATAAAAGTCAAGTAACCCCACCCCTTTCCCCTGCAAGTAGCCAGATCCCTGGAATGCATAGGGAGGAAGTGACCATGTCTGTGCATTCATACACAGTTGGCCCTTGAGGTCTTTTCTCAAGTCTCACTCCAAGGGGAGTTTTCCCTTAATGGCGTCTGAGCAAAGTAACGGCCAGCGCCTCAGAATCTAGCCTTGCATTGTACATTGACTAACATCCTTTGTACTGAAAGAGTTACCAGCCACTGAAAGGCAGCTGCCTTAGAGCTGGAGGCCAGTTGCTGGGGTGGGGTAAGAGGAGAATCAGCCAGGAGGGACATTTTGCCCGTAATACTGGAGATTCATTCCCCAACTGACTTCCTCACTCATCCACCCCCCCCCCCCACCTTGCACTGGGTTTGTGGGGTAGAGGAGCTCCTCAGCTAGAGCTGGTACCTGTGAGTGCTGAGAGGGACGTGTCTTCCCTGGGAACCCCCCTCAGGCAGCCGCGTCCCGCACCTCTCTCAGCCCAGTGTCTGCAGCAGCGTCCCGCGCCGAGAGCTGGCACAGGGCTGTGCACCATTCTTAATATAGCTCTGTGCACTCCCAGTGGGATTGGCTCAGCCTTTAGAGGAGAAGCAGCTACTGGATGCAAACAGGCTGGACATCGGAGACACTCTTGTTATTGTCTTGTTCCATGTCAGTGCTTCTGTGCTATTTATACAGTTTTAGTAGTAAACAGCAATTAAGGGACCCTACCAAAGGAAGATGAGAACTCTTGGGCTCTCCTCTGAGGTACAGAGAAATTAGCTGCCCTGTGTATACTTAAAAATTATAGTTGGTTAATAAAAAAAAACAAGGGATAATAACTAGGTCTCCATAGCCTCTGATATCCTGTAAATGCCAAGGGCTGCTGAGTAAATAGTAGATGGAAAAAGCCAGAAAAAGATGCCAGAGGAAAGACATGGACACTTTCTGTAGACACATAGTGAGGTGGCTATAAGACCAGAGATCAGTAATTCCCAGCAGTAACTATTATCAGACTGTGGAGAACATTTTAATCCAGGATCCTCAAAATATCTAGCAAAGGAAATTCACTATAAACTTATCATCATTATATGGATAATAAACTTAGTCATAGAGAGTTGACGTGGCCAAGGTCACACAGAAAACAACAGAGCAAACTCAGGCTATGTCTGCACTATAAAGTTTTTCCGGGATAGCAGAGATATCCCGGAAAAACTCCACCGCATCCAGGGAACGTGTCTGCTCTTCCACTTTTTTTTTTTTTTGTGGAAGAGCAGACACGATCTTTCAGAAGTCCTGCCTCCCTCATTCCATGAGGAAGAGGGCTCTTCCAAAAGACGAGGTTTTTCCATAATTTGGCCCATTGTTGAAAGGCCAAATTTTGGAACAGGCTCTTCTGACAAAACCATCAAAAAATGTATGCAAATTGTGGAGCACAATTTACGTACCTTTTTTCAATAAATCATTGTACTCTAGACATAGCCTCAGTAATCTGACTTCTTTATTGTAACCATGATCCCTCTGTAAGTAACTGTGTGCATGACCAGAGGCAAATGGATTCATGGTCTATCAGGGCTTGTTCATTGGGTTTCAAAATTTTAGGTAAAAAAATGGGAGCAAGTATATTCAGCAAACCATCCTCTTGCCATTGATACCTTGCATGTCATACTTTGTATCAAATTCGTCATCAAGGTACATATGGGTGTTGCTTTGGGGCACCAAATGACACACCTGCCTTCTTAGTTTACTTCCCATGTGTCTATCACTGGTTAACCTAAGTCCTTGTTACTTTTTGACTATACAACTCCCATGTGTTGGAAACATTACAGGGTTGCCTACAGGTATTCTTGCAAGGTTCTTTGTCCAATTTCTCATTTTGTAAAGCATACTAGTGATCTCACAAGTCAGGGAGTCTTAGTGTCCAAAACTCTCACCTCTTCCTATCCCTGTTCTGACCCTTCTGGCCAGCTCCCACAGCTGCCTGCTGCCTGGAGAGTCTTCAGTCTGGTAATTAAACAGTGAAAAAATGTTCCATCTCATCAGCCCTATTAGGAGAACATAATTTTGTTAACAAGCCATCCAAGTAATAATGGAGCCATTTAACACACATTTGCCATCACCCAGGTATCTACTGTCAGTCTCTGAATTTGCTGACAAAGGGTATGTCTACACTACAGTGTTATTTCAAAATATCTAATTTTGAAATAGTTATTTCAAAATAGCTTATTTTGAAATAACTTATCTGCACACAAAATGCATTTCGAAATAGCGTTTTGCTATTTCAAAATAGGTATCCACACTGAGTGGACACTGAATCATATTTAAGGCCAGTCGGAACCAGGTCTAGCAGGGCATCAGGTTGGGAGTTACTTTGTGTGGCTACTGCCTGAGGCTATGTGAGGCCTGTGCTTAAAGGGACCCCCCCCTCCCGACAGCCAGTTCTCAGGTTTCCCTGATTGCTTGCCTACCTCGATGAGGGACAGCAAAGCATTTTGTCTCTGCGTGCTCTGGTTGCCCTCACTTGGGACACCACAGCACTCTGCAACATGGAGCCAGAGCCGCCCCTGGACACTCTGGTGCGTCTCTTGGACACATTACTGTGAGCCTGGCTGCACTTTCTGCAGGTTGCTATCCGAGAGGTCCATCGGGGGGCTGTCAGCATCCAGGAGGCCCTGCAGGAGAGCTTCCACCCTGAGGAGCACTAAAAGCCACCCTGGTCTGCCCCACTGGGGGCTTGTGCCTCATTCCTCCCTCAAGTCCTTCCTCTTACCCCTCCCCAACCCCCCTTCCTGATGTCAAATAAAATACATGTATTTTCATGAACACAAACTCTCTTTATTTAACAAAACTGGGGGGAGGGGGAATGAAACTCTGGTGAGATTGGGGAAAGGAGGCAGGAAAGGGGAAGAGAGAGGGTGGGAGAGGGGAGGGGGAAACCTGGGAGGAGGGAACTGGAAGGGAGAAGCAAGGGGAAGAAGCTCAGGGCTCACGGTTGAGAGTCTCACCAGACCAACTTGATTTTCATGCAAACCTGCTCCTGGGTTTGCATGTGGCCTTTGGTGGCCCGGCTGGCAGCTATCCTGCCATAGATGGCTGCGTTCCTCTGTCTAGTGCGGAGATCATGGATGTTGGAGACCCCCCCCCCGAAACCTGAATAAGGATCATGATCTCCACCCTGGACCAGGAAGGCGCCCGTCTTCTCCGGGCCCTGGCAGGCTCCTGGGAGCTGGCAGACTGCTCCTGGGGAGCGATGGAGGGCTGGGCTGCCAGTGGCTTGCTGGCTCATGTTTTGAGGCCACTGGAGCAGGGGCAGTGGCTGCTGGTTCTGGGATGGCAGGCTTGGAGCTGGCACAGGCACTGTGGCCAGAGTCAACCCCTTTAAGGGCTCTGGGGAGGGGGAGAAGAAGAGAAGTGTTCTTGATTGAGGCCAGAGTAGCCACCAAGACACCCTGAGAAGGCTGGAGGCCCCCTATTTCAAAATATGTGTCTACACAGCACTTATTTTGAAATAGCAGTTTCTAAATTGGTATTATTCCTCATGGAATGAGGTTTACCAAATTCGAAACAAGTGCTCCTCTATTTCGAATTAATTTAGAAATAACAGAATGGCTGGATAGAATAACGGCTGTTATTTCGAAATAACTTTACTGTGTAGACATACCCAAACTGTTATGCTCTACTGTAATATTGATTCAAAACATGTTAGTCTGCAGGACCATAGTTTAACATTTGCTTTCAAATATTTCATTAGCGTGTGGCTGAAGAGTATAGAATCATAGAACTCTAGAGCTGGAAGGGACCTTGAGAGGTCATCGAGTCCAATCACCTGCCCTCATGCAGGACCAAGCCCCTATAAAACCTGCTTTTGAATATCTCCAGTGATGGAGAGTCCACAATCTCCCTAGGCAATTTATTCCAGTGTTTAACCATCCTTGCTTCTAAAGTTTTTCTGGCTTCTCTATCCATCCCTGTAAATTTAATCTTCCTCCTTTTATCCTTCTACCTCTACCCCACCCCTTAAATGGAAACATTCCTTTTCTTCCAGATAGTTTCCCTTTCTTTACTTCTGACTATTTGATGAACTATTTTAAGAGAAACAACAACGGCAAAACCAGTACTTTAGCAAGATAAAATCTTTTGTGTCACCTGAAATCTTTCACTGCATATTTTTTAAAGTTGCAGAAATATTATAAACACATCTATAGTTATGACCAACAAGAAGTCCTGTGGCACCTTACAGACTAACAGATGTATTGGACCATAAGCTTTCATGGGCAAAGACTCACTTCCCCATGAATACTCATGCTCCAATAAATCTGTTAGTCTATAAGGTGCCACAGGACTTCCTCATTGTTTATGCAGATTCTTACTTACACAGACAGAGACGGTAGAGTAGGGGGGAGGGATAGCCTAGTGGTTTGAGCTTTGGCCTGTTAAACCCAGGGTTATGAGTTCAATCCTTGTGGAGGCCATTTGGGGCAAATATTTTTCAGGGATGGTACTTGGCCCTGCTGTGAAGGCAGGGGACTGGACTCAATGACCTTTCAAGGTCTCTTCCAGTTCTAGGAGGTAAGCAATCTCCATTAATTAAATCATTAGGTTGGGGAGCATGCCGTGTATGTTACCTAGCTGTAAGAAGTGAATAACAATGGAGCAGATACCAGGGAGAGTCATGGAAGCTCCTTTAATGAAGGTTTTCCAAAGGCACCTGGGGAATTGGAATAGGACCATGCACTGTTTATAATACAGCTCTGGGCAGTCCCAGTGGGGTTCCCTCTGCCTCTAATGGAGAAGCAGAACCTGAATATAAACAGGCTGCAGAAAGGAGACTGTATATCTGGGATTCTGGGCTCTTTATCCAGCTTTAGGAGTAAACAGCAATTAAGGGGCTTTCCCGAAGGGAGAGGAGATCTCCCAGAGTTTATGCTTGGTCAGAGAGGAGTTGGCAGCTCTGTGTATTTCTGTATATAGTTGTTTAGTAAGAAAATACAAGATAATGCCTTCATCTCCACAGGGCCTGATACTCGGTGAGTGCCCAGGGTGGCTGGATAGTTCACAGTGAGACACGTCTGGAGGAATATGATTGAGGGGAATCATGAGCTTTCTCTGCAGATACAGGGGTCTGTGGCTAAGGCATCAGAGATCCGTAGTTCTCATCAGTCACTAGCATCCTACTCTGTAGCACTGTCTCGAGCGACGTGTGTGAGCATGTCAAGGAGAAACTGGACTCACTGTCTAGCAGGATAGTTTGTTAGGTGGGTGGGATGGATGGTTTTGGGGTGCCACCGGTGACAAGGGTACCACTGAGCTCTCTGACATACCAAAATTGGCTCCCACTCACACTTTGAGTCTGTGACAAGCCACAATCTTTTCCAGGTCTTGCACTTACAGAGCCATGCACAAAGTGGGCCAGCAATAAAGAAGCTACAGCCAGTTCCACAGAGTTTTCCACCATAGAATGCCAGAGCTAAATAATGCTGCCCTGATTGGAAGCCTGATCAGTATCAGTTTATTACCCATCCAATCCCTCCCTCAATGTGGAGAGGACAATGTGCCATTTCCTATTCCTGAGCAAAATTTCCTTTTGCATATATATTAGGTAATAGAAAACAGAATTGTTTAGTACATAAAGATTGACTGTAAGAGTTAGAAGTAATAGCATACCAATCAATCAAAGTCAGTTATCTAAGAAATAAACAAAATTGCTATTTGTATACACCAGTAAGAACTTGGTAAAAAAAAAAAGAAGTATCTCATCCTCATTGTGAAAACAGTTCACCAATCTTTCATGCATAGCCGAGATATTCCTGTAGCCTGGGAATAAAGCCACAGTTGAGTCCTTGCTCAGAATGTGTTTCCAGGGGTTGAACTTGAAATACACTGAGGCCAAGTGTCTATATCAGTTCCACGTTTTTTTACCTTCTGCCACGTAGAAGGAGCTTCTTTTTTTTTCCAAGAAAAAGCTCCCGGCACAAATATTAGAATGGCACAGGCACACAATGGATTCCAGTGTCACATGAGCTGGTGCCATTCCCTTACATGTTTCAATGAGTCATAGCAGAGGCCTTTTCACGTATCCTTGGCAGAATGATCACAGGAATAGCTATACCATGGGAATACGATTCTTCTATGGACTTTAATGTATTCCTTGGCAAAAAAGGACCTGAGGATTGCAGTGGATGAGAAGCTGGATACGAGTCAACAGTGTGCTTTTGTAGCCAAGAAAGCTAATGGCATATCAGGGTGCATTAGGAAGAGCATGGCCAACTAATCCAGAGAAGTGATTATTCCCCTTTATTCAGCTCTAATGAGGCCACATCTGGAGTATTGCATCCAGTTCTAGGCCTCCCATTAAAAAAAGGATGTGGACACTGGAGAAAGCCCAGCGGAGGAAACAAAAATAATTAGGGGGCTGGTGAAGTAGACTATCCAGAGCTTCAAAAAGATTTAATGTTGATAAATGTAAAGTAATGCACATTGGAAAAAATAATCCCAACTATACATACAAAATGATGGGGGCTAATTTAGCTCCAACTATGCAAGAGAGAGATCATGGAGTCATATGGCAAGTTCTCTGAAAACATCCATTCTGTGCAGAGGCAGTGAAAAAAACAAACAGAATGTTAAGAGTCATTAAAAAAGGGATAGAGAATATCTTATTGACTCTATATAAAACCCTGGTACATCCTCATCTTGAATACTATGTACAGATGTGGTCAACTCAACTCAAAAAAGATATCTTGGCATTGGAAAAGGTTCAGAAAAGGGCAACAAAATATTAGGGGTTTGGAATGGTCCTATATGAAGAGAGCTTAAAATACTTGGACATTTCATCTTAGAAGAGAGGAAACTATGGGGGTGGAAAAAGTGAATAAGTAAATAAGGAAAAGTTATTTACTTGTTCTCACAATATAAGAACTAGGGATCACCAAATGAAATTAATAGGCACCAGGTTTAAAACAAACAAAGGGAAGGTTTTCTTCACTCAGTGCAAAGTGAACCCGTGGAACTCCTTGCCAGAGGATGTGCTGAAGGCTAGGACTTTAACAGAGTTTAAAAAGATTTAGATAGATTCATGGGGGTTAGGTCCAACGTTTGCTATTATCCAGGATGGGTGGGAAAGGTGTCCCTAGCCTCTGTTTATCTGGAAATGGATGACAGGGGAGGGATCACATGGGGATTACCTGTTGTGTTCCCTCCCTCTGAGGCATCTGGTATTGGCTACTGTTGGCAGACAGTCCGTTCTTATGTTCTTATGTTATGGTTGAATTAAGATTACCAACTTTGGCTATGTTAAGTTTGTAGCTACATTTGAAGTACCTTAACTCAACTTTTAGTGCTGTGCACACTGCAGGAAGTGGAAGGGAGGACACTCTTCCTTTGACTTCCCTTACTCCTTGTGGAAGCAGGAGCACCGCTCTTATTTTGAATTAGCATGTCTTCACTAGACCTACTCATTCAAACCCTTGACAGTAGCAACTTGGATCTTCTTTGTACTGTAGACATACCATTAGGGCTTCAAAAGGACTATTTCCTCCAAATGTGAATATAATTTTGAGGTTCATTAGATAGGTAAAAAGCGATAATTCCACAGTCAAGGAAGTGGGCAACTTTGGCTAAAAATCTGGTTCAGTGGAAAAGCGAAAACAGCAATTTAGGTTGTGGAGCAGAGGGAGGTGGCATCACAGGGCCAAGAAAAGGTTAAGCATCCTGCAGAATAAAAGACCCAAATTAAATCTTTAGGGACGTACCTGTAAATGGTGCATGTACATAAGAACATAAGAACGGCCGTACAGGGTCAGACCAAAGGTCCATCTAGCCCAGTATCCTGTTTACCGACAGTGGGCAGCGCCAGGTGCCCCAGAGAGGGTGGACCGAAGACAATGATCAAGAGATTTGTCTCCTGCCATCTCTCTCCAGCCTCTGACAGACAGAGGCCAAGGACACCATTTTATCCCCTGGCTAATA
Source organism: Pelodiscus sinensis (assembly GCF_049634645.1). Taxonomy (NCBI): domain Eukaryota; kingdom Metazoa; phylum Chordata; order Testudines; family Trionychidae; genus Pelodiscus; species Pelodiscus sinensis. Next base: position 332,929,842 of record NC_134711.1, on the reverse strand, counting down.
GCCTTTTATGGACCTAACCTCCATGAAATTATCCAGCTTCTCTTTAAACTCTATTATAGTCCTAGCCTTCACAGCCTCCTCTGGCAAGGAGTTCCACAGGTTGACTACGCACTGTGTGAAGAAGAACTTACTTTTATTAGTTTTAAACCTGCTACCCATTAATTTCATTTGGTGTTCTCTAGTTCTTCTATTTAGGGAACTAATAAATAACTTTTCTTTATCTGCCCTCTCCACACCACTCATGATTTTATAGACCTCTATCATATCCCCCTCAGTCTCCTCTTTTCTAAGCTGAAAAGTCCCAGTCGCTTTAACCTCTCCTCATATGGGACCCGTTCCAAACCCCTAATCATTTTAGTTGCCCTTTTCTGAACCCTTCCCAAGGGTATTTAGCTTTTCTTGTTAGACGTTAACAATATAAATACAGGGTTCTCCTCTATGCTGTGCTTATCGCTCCTTGAAGTGTATCTGCAGATGATGGGCAATGGTCTTATGTTAATTGTTATAGTAAATTACCATTAATGCCTTGAAAACAGGACTATATGGCATGTCCAGGATTGCCTATTGTTCACCAAAAGGTTCTGAAATGTGAAGAGAAACCTGAATCTGTATAAAAGACCGTTTGATCCCTTTTATCTCAGATCTGCTTAAGGTTTCATGCAGAGTCAGCCTAAGTCAGAAGGATTGAAACTCCAGGCTTTAGATAAACCACCCTGAGCATGATGTTGGACATTGGACAGTAAACTATGGACTAAATTTTGCAGCTACAAAGCTCACTATCTACAATGAAGTGTATTCCTCTGTGTACATATCTTTTAACCAATGTTTTATTGTATAATAAATGTTAGTTTCAATAAGGATTCCCGTTAAGAGGGTTGGCACGATTTCACCAGCCAGCTCTGCACATGACTCAGTCTGAGACCAAAAGTGCCAGGAAAAAAATCTTTAAGTTCCTTTATGAGTAAAGATTTGAAGCAATCTGTCCCGGATCTGCCTGGTCCTCACCCCGTAGATGATGGGGTTCAGCATGGGGGGCACCAGGAGGTACACATTGGCAATGAGAATGACGAAATACAGGGGCACATTATGACCAAACCGGTGTGTGATGGAGGAAAAAAGAGTTGGGATGTAAAAGGCTAAGATGACACAGACATGGGAGACGCAAGTCCCAAAAGTCTTGACCCGGGCATCTTTTGTGGGGAGGCTGAAGATGGCCCTGAGGATCTGGGTGTAGGACATGATGATAAAAAACACATCCATGCCAATCACAAAGAATGCCACAGCGAGGCTGTAGTAACTACTGATGCGGATGTCGGCACAGGCCAGCTTCACCACAGCGATGTGCTCACAGAAAGAGTGGGGGATGATGTTGGTTCCACTATATGGCCACCGCCTTGCCAGCAAAGGATAAGGCAGTATGAGCATAATACCACGCAACAACACAGCCAGGCCAATCTTGGTCACATTGTGGTTTGCCAGGATGGTGGAATGTCTCAGGGGATCACAGATGGCCACGTAGCGATCATAAGCCATAACCATGAAGATCCCTGATTCAATTGCGGAGAAGCAGTGAATGAAGTACATCTGGGTGAGGCAGGCACTGAAATCGATTTTCCGGGAATTGACCCAGAAGATGCTCAGCATTTTGGGAAGGATGGATGTAGATAGAACCAGGTCGGTGATGGCCAGCATGCAGAGGAAATAGTACATGGGCTCATGGAGGCTCGGCTCTTTCTTCACAATGAACAAGATGATGAAGTTCCCTAAGAGGGCTACGGTGTACATGACGCAGAAAGGGATGGAGATCCAGACATGGGCCATCTCCAGGCCAGGAATGCCCAGCAGGATGAAGGTGGAAGGGTTGATGAAATCAGTGGTGTTGGAGTCTGATATGGAGCACATTAGGGAAGGTGTCCGAATCTGAGGCAGAACAGTGTCCCCTGCATGTATCTTCCTTTCCCCTGACTTCCTGTATGTGCCTAGTGTGATGATCCCAGTACAACTACCTGAATGGAGAGATAATATTAATATTAAAAAACCTTTAAAAACAAAGTATGGTCCTGCAGTACCCTAGAGACTAACAAAACATGTAGATGGTATCATGAGCTTTCGTGGGCACAGCCCACTTTGGTCCCCGTACAAATACCTTATATATTAATGTTAGTATATGACACGACATGCACTAGAGGAAGCTGTTCTCATGGGTGAAACTGACCATTTGCTCTTCACACAGTGTAGGTGACATTTTCATTATTCAGAGAAATGAATTATGAACAACTGACCCTACTAGCACCAGTTCCATATTGGAAGGTGCTCCAGGCCCTAATAATTCCTCCATGTCTTTGTATGGGAAACTGTAAGAGGCACCAGTGGGAGGGACGGGTATGGATTCGGATTATCCCTTATTTTCTGGTAATGCAAGGAAGGCCAGGTTAGGGAGTCCAAACTGTAGGAGGTTCTTCTTTCACCCCCTTGCTCATAAACTGAAATTGAAAAAAAAAGTAAGTTTGTCAGGGCACGTACCAGAGGAACCATCCTCATGATCAAGGTAAAGACCCAGGAGACGCTGATAGCGGTTCCACGGGACAAACTGTGCCTTTCCCAGTAGTAGCCAAAGACAATATGTACATGCTTACATAAGAATGGCCAGACTGGGCGAGACCAAAGGTCCATCTGGTCCAGTGTCCTGTCTGCCAACAGTGGCCAATGCCAGATGCCCCATAGGGAATGACCAAGCGATCCCTCCCCTGTCACCCACTTCCAGCCTCTGCCAAACAGGAACTAGGGACACAATCCCTGCCCATCCTGGCTATTGATGAATATCAATTCTCCTCCATGAATTGATCCCTCTCCTGACATCCATGCTTAAGGAATGGGATGGAGAATAACATGTTGAACCTGGGACTTCCAGGGTGTGTCTAGACTACAGGGTTTTGTTGACAAAACTATACCTGCGTCCACACTGCCTTTGAGTTATGTCGACATAATGTTGACAAAACTCAGCAGTTTTGTCAATGTATGTAAACCTCATTCTACGAGGAATAACGCCTTTTGTCAACAGAGTTCTGTCAACAGAAGGCATTATTGAATCTACACTGTCCTTTTCGTCTACACTGTCATGTCGACAAAGCGGCTTGCTTTGTCAACAGAACTGGATGTAGTCTAGATGCTCTTTGACGACAGAAGCTTTGTCGACAGTATCTGTCGACAGAACTTCTGTCGACAAAAGCCTGTAGTCTAGAAATACCCCCAGAACTTAGTGCGTGAGCCTCTACAGCAGGGGCAGGGAAGCTTTTTTAGGTAGGGTGCCGCTGACCTGCAGAAAAACGCGTCAGGGACATCACACAAGTGAGAAGCCAAGGAGGAGAAAGACACTCCCCACATTCTCCTCACACACTCGAGTCTAGCAGGCACAGGCTGGTAGATTTTGTGTGCTCCAGATGCACATCCAGTCCTGGGCCTGGGGTTCCTCACCCCTTCTCTACAGCTTGAGCTATAAAGCCAGCTGGCTCCCCGCTAAGGCTGTAGAGCAAACTCATTCTCTCTCTCTGTATGTGGTCTAAGTGCCACCATAGGGACAGTGAGCCACATCCCCATCGTGTGTGAGTGACATATGCTCTCGTTTGGATGTAGCTGGCATAAAAGGAAATTCTGACACGGGCTGTGACAATGGGGATTCCGGATGATGGATGTTTCCAGACCAGAGAGTTCTGGACTAAAGAGGTTCAACCAGTATAATTCATGCCAGACGACAGCCTGGTTTATGAGGAACAGGTCTTGTAAAATAAAATTACTTACGTTCTTTAATGAGAGGAAAGATTTGATTGATGTGCAAGGGAACTGTCATGGCTGTCCCCCTCTGGCACAATGAATGCAGAAGTGGGGCCTGCAAAACACCCCAAAATCTGATCTCTGCAGGCTTTGGTGCAAAAACTCCCCCCAAAATCCTAATACCCAGATTTTGGGGAATCTGCTGACACCATCAAGTGCTTTTGAACTCACAAATGGGGGTGGACGCTTGAAACCAACCCCAGGGCACCCCAAGATCTTTTCCCCAAAGAGCTTGAAAAGAAAAGACAAAATACATGCTGCACTCTGTGATTGCTGTCCCTTCGTCAGATGCATGCGGATCCCACAGACAGATTTTCCTGAGTTACTTAAAAAAACCACTTTTATTATTAAAACAATACCCCACTTACAAGCATAGCTGGAATGGCTAGATGGTAAGAGCCACCAATTAATATACACAGGGAGGATTCCCCCATGGACCAAAACTTAGTTACAAAAGAGAGGAAAAACCATTTCTAACAGCACAGACATCAGATCCAAATTCTCAAAACAGAGAACAATAAAACCTGATGGATTTATCTCGACTTTACCCTACTTTACACATTATGAAGAGTCTTTTTCTTGGAAAGAGACATGTCTTCTGTCTCCCTCAGTATCTAGAGAGCCAATTGGCTCAGAGACAAAGGAGGGAAGACCCCAAAATTCCTTTGTCTCAGTTTGAAATCCCTATCTGCATTTCTATTGACTGAGCAAATACCTGGCTAGGTACATAGACATAGTTAACCCCTTAGGGTGTGTCTAGACTACCCCTCTCTATCGACAGAAAGATGTAGATAAGACACATTGAAATGGCTAAAGAAGCAGGGATTTCAATATCCCACGCTTCGTTAGCATAAACGTGGCCACCACCTTTTTTCAAAGTGGAGTTTAAAAAAAAATGGTAGTCTACATGCAGATCTGTCAAAAATAAACCCTTTTTCGACAGATCCTGTAAATGTCATTTTTTGAGGAATACAGGATGTCGAAAAAAAGGGTTTATTTTTGACAGAGCCGCATCTAGACTGCCATTTTTTTTTTAAAAAACCCCTCCCTTTTGAAAAAAGGCAGTGACCACGTTTATGCTAATGAAGCGTAGGATATTTAAATCCCTGCTTCATTAGCAATTTCAATGTGCTTGATTTGCATCCCTGTCAGAAGAGGGTTGCAAGCTAGATGTAGCCTTAGTCCCCAGGCTGCTGGCCATCTCTCAAGGTCATGACAGGAATCATGCAACTTTGATTTCTCTGAAGCATTTTCTTTAAAAGGGGAGAACATTCAGCTTTTAAAAAATGAACAGTATGTAATATCAGTCGACCACACTTTACGTTAAGTAATAGCTGGCTAACTGGGAGATCTCAGAAAGCAGTCGTCAATGGGCCATTGTTAGTCAATGGGGATATTTCTAGGCAGTTTCTGCAGGGCTGTGTTCCGAGCCTAATGCTACTCTGTATTGACCTCATAAATCCTCTGCAATGAAATAGAAAGACCACTACCAATACAATTTTTGGACAACCAAAAGATTAGCAGAGTGGTTATAATGAGCAGGCCGAGGTTAAGTATTCTGGGGGTTCGATTTGAGGACTCCTGAGGTCTCTTCCAACCCTAGGATTCTATGATTCTATGAATATTTTGTAAGCGGGACCCGTGCAAACAAGATTTTTCAATACAATCAAATGCACAATTACTCTCTCAAATGCAGGTCTGGCCCACAGACTATGACATAACATTATGGAACGCAGGAACCCTGAAAAGGATTTCATGGACACTCTGGACAAACAACTCATCGCAAGCTCCCAGTGCAATGCTCAGGGCAAAAGGATGGATGGGACTCTTGGATGCATGAACAGAGGAGTGATGAGTTGGAGCAGGAGAAGGATTTTACTTCTGGACATGGCATTGGGGAAACAGACGGGGGTCCACATTTATTGGAGATGGTGCAGAAAAGAGACAGAAATATCATCTGAGACCGAGAAATCACCCGTCAGTGACGGACACTTAAAGAGCTTCATGTAATTTTTCTTCTCAAAACGACCGTCACGTGGAGACTTCCATGGGGAGAAAATTGTGAGTTTTAATGGGCTTCTCTAGTGGGAAGGAAAGGGAAGGTCCAACAACTGGAAGAGGAAGCCAGACTTACTGCAATCGGAAGCAAGGGCCGAATGTTTAGCACTGAAGGTGACTAACCTTTGGAACACACTGCAAGTGGCAAATTTTCCAACGTCACAAGAATACAGATCTAGACCATTTGCTTTTCTGGAAGATTTGCTTGAGAGCTCGTTTACACTTCACACACTACAGCGATACTGCCAGAGAGCTTCAGCATAGGTTGTGCTTATGCTGACAATTGTGGTTCTCCAGTCAACATAGATAAATCCACCTATCTGAATGGTGGTAGCGAGGTCAAGGGAAGAATTCTTCCAGGGGTGTGGAATTTTTTTTTCTGTTGCAAAATAAAGGAGATAAAATTCTTCTTGCATTAGCAGAGGCATAGGATGCAAGTCCCAGTAGATGATGATACCACACTACTCAGCACTGGTTAGGACTCAGTTGTAACACTATGTCCAACATAGTGGTGGGGTGGCTTCCCCCCACGGCCTAGGGCGCTCACCTGGGAAGGACAGGGTTGTGGGTTCTAGTCCTGGGTGGGGGTCAGGGCCAGAGGGATAAAGGGCACCCTGACGGTAAGGTGGTGGGGCAGTTTCCCCTGTGGCCTAGGGGATAGGGCACTCGTCATCTATAGGAAGGAGGTAGAGCAGTTGTAAAGGATCCAGAGTTAAGGGGCAAAGATGTGAAAAGGGATGGAATTTCAATCCTAGTTGCTACCTGAAGGAACGGGGTCCATTTAAGTTGGAAAAGAGCAGATTGATGAGGGTGATCTTCAGAGACTTGCAAGGCTGCCATGAAACAAACATGCAGAGACGTTGTTCTCTCTCGCCACAGAGGGCAGCACAAGAGGTGATGGGTCAAACTGCAGCAGAGCTGATGAAGAATAAATCTCAGGGAAGAAAAATCCTGTCCTTAGGGACTGCAGGACAGAGCCAGATGCCTTTAGAGATCGTGGAAGCTCTTTTGCTGTCCACAGGATGGTAGAGAGCCACCTGTCTCTACTGATTCAGGCACCACAAATCCTGCATTTTGGCAGAGGGTCAGACAAGCTGACCCATGTAAAACTGGATTAGGATTTAGGATTCTATGAGTTACTAACCTAGGGTGGACCAGGCCTTAGTCAAACAGAACACATTGGGGGTCAATAGAGAAATAACAGGGTGAAATTCAATGCCCTGTGTTACAAAAGAAGTCTGACAGAATTATCTCATGAACCCTTCAGAACTTAAAATTTATGACTCTGCCAATGACGAATGTAGACCAGCCATTTTGCCTCACAACCTACAAACAAGGGAACCTTACATTTCACGGAAAAGTCTGAACATACAACATGTTCATGGAGGGGAAAAATGAGGAAGTATGTCCTGTGCAACTCCCGGCCACAGACATTACTGGAGCAAAGAAAGTAGCGTAGTGGGATTCACAAATGGATTGGTCATTGTATATGGGCCTAGGGTCACCACTTTCAGATAGAGCCATTGGACTCTTCCACTGGGAGACAAGCTTTTCAGTTGCTTATACGTTTGCCATAATGTAAGTGTTGGGACTTGAATTTCCCATGCTGGGGGTCTCCATTGACTTTCAAAGATTGTTTCAATATTTCAGACATAAGAATTGGGCTAATTTCTCAAGCGAAGATGGGCACAGCCTTACAGCCATTCCAGTGCGAAGCCTGAACGCATCCCCAGTTCCCAGCAGATAAATGTCAGGTAACACCCCGCTCACATGCAGATCACTGAGATGCAAGGGGAAGAGATGACTGTGTCTGTGCATTCACACACAGCTGGCCCCTGAGGTCTTTCCTCAGGTCTCACTCCAACAGGAGTTTTCCCTCAATGGTGGCTGAACAAAATACTGGCCAGCGCTTCAGAATCTAGCCTTGCGTTGTACATTGACTAACATCCTTTGTACTGAGGGAGCTACTAGTCACTGAAAGGCAGCTGCCTTGTGGCTAGAGGCCAGTTGCTGGGGTGGGGCAGGGGTGAGAATCAGCCAAGAGGTACATTTTGCCCATAATGCTGGAGGAGATTAATTTCCTGACCGACTTCCTCACTCATCCATCACCCCCACCTTGCACTGGGTGTGTGGAGCAGGGCAGCTCCTCAGCAGGAGATGGTACCTGTGAGTGTTGAGAGGGACGTGTCTTCCCTGGGATTCCCCCACAGGCAGCCGCGTTCTGCACCTCTCTCAGCCCAGCGTCTGCAGCAGCGTCCTGCGCCGAGAGCCGGCACAGGGGTGTGCACTGGTTTATAACACAGCTCTGGGTCATCTCTGTGGGGTTAACTCAGCCTCTAGGGGCAAGGCAGCATCTGGATGTAACCAACCTGGAGACTGGAGACACTCTAGTTAATGTCTCTATCCACGTCTGGGCTTCTGGGCTACATATCCAGCTTTAGCAGGAAACAGCAATTAAGGGACCCTCCCAAAGGAAGACGAGAACTCTTGAGCTCTCAGCTGAGGTACGGAGAAATTTGCTGCTCTGTGTATACTTACAAATTATAGTTGATTAATAAAGAATAAAAACAGCCAGACTGGGACAGACCAAAGATCCATGTAGCCCAGTATCCTGTCTGCCAACAGTGACCAATACCAGGTACCCCTGAGGGAGTTAACAGAACAGGAAACCATCAAGAGATCCCTCCTTGTCACCCATTCCCAGCCTCTGACAAACAGAGGCTAAGAACACTATTCCTACCCATTCTGGCTAATAGATATTGATGGACCTAACCTTTAGGAATGCATCTAGCTCTTTTTTGATCTCTGTTAAAGTCCTGGTCTTCACTGCATCTTCTGGCAGGGAGTTCCACAGGTTGACAGTGCACCTCATGAAGAAAAACTTCCTTTTGTTTGTTTTCAACCTGCTACCTATTCTTTTCATTTGGTGACTCCTAGTTATAGGATAACGTTAGAGGTGGTGAAATTGCTATTTGGTAACTGCTCATCTTGCAGTCCAGTGTCCAGGTGGGGTACCCAGGGTTGGGATGCCTCAGGAGACTGAAATTTTGGATTCCAGTTAACCAGTGTCATGAGACACAATTTTATATTGGTTGAGAATTTGAAAGTGGAAGGCAGCTTGGGTGACAGGGATCACGAAATCATACAGTTCATGATTGTAAGGAATGGTAGAAGGGAGAACAGCAGAACAGAGACAATGGATTTCATGAAGGCAGACTTTAGTAAGCTCAGAGAGCTGGTAGGTAAGGCCCATGGCAAGCAAAACTTTGGCTATGTCTATACTACACATTTTGAGAAAGATGTGGAGAAATTGGAGAAGGTCCAGAGAAGAGCAACGAGAATGGAAGTGGAGGTGGGTGACAACCTGGGAAGCAGTGATCATGAGATGGTAGATTTCAGGATCCTGACCAAAGGAAGAAAAGAGAGTAGTAAAATACACACCTTGGACTTCAAAAAAGCAGATTTTGACTCCCTCAGAGATCTGATGGGCAGAATCCCCTAGGATGCTAATATGAAGGGGAAAGGAGTCCAGGACAGCTGGCAGTATTTTAAAGAAGCCTTATTGATGGCACAGAAAGAAACCATCCCGACGCGTAGCAAGAGAGACAAACATGGTAGGAGACCGGATTGGCTTACAGGGAAAATCCTTGGTGAACTTAAGTACAAAAAGGAAGCTTACAAAGAGTGGAAACTTGGACAAATGTCCAGGGAGGAGTTTAAAGTTATAGCTCGAGAATGCCGGGGGGTTATCAGGAAGGCGAAAGAGCAAGTGGAATTGCAACTGGCTAAGGATGTGAAGGATAACAAGAAAGGTTTCTACAGGCATGTTAACAAGAAGAAGGTGATCAGAGAGGGTGTGCGGCCCTGTGACGGGTCGCGCCGCCCCCACACCCCACCCGGCGGCCCGCCCCGCACTCAGCCCGCGATCGCGCTGGCTCTCCTGGGCGCCACCCAGGGAGTGCGGCAATCCTGCAGGGCCTGCTCCTCTGCCGCGACCTGGATAACGGGCGGCGCGGCGGGGGTGGGGAGACGTCAGGACGTCCACGTGAGGCGGGGGCAGAGCCTGGTGACGCGGCGTCTGGCGTCACCAGACCCGGACGCACGGCGGGGGAGGAGCCTGGTGACGTGGCGTCTTACGTCACCAGGACCGGACGCCGGCGGGGGATTTAAAAAAGGGGAACAGGGAAAGACAGGAAGGGAGGACGGAGGAGCAAGGAGGAGGAAGGAGGGAGACAGAGAGCGAACGGAGGAGGAAGGAGCGGAGAGGGAGGAAGGAGCGGAGAAGGAGGAGGAGGGAAGAACAGAGGAGGAGGAGAGAACAGCAGAGGAAGGAGGCACGGAACACAGAAGGAGAGGCACGCAGCACAGGAAGGAGGGAAGTGGGGTAGCACAAGTGGTGAGGGGGACTACGTAGAAGGGGGGGAAGCAGAGACGACGGGGAGCAGGACGGGCTCTCCCGTTACAGGCCCCTAATGGATGAAGGAGGTAACCTAGTGACAGATGATGTGGGGAAAGCTGAAGTACTCAATGCTTTCTTTGCTTCTGTATTCACGGACAAGGTCAGCTCCTGGACTTCTGCGCCAAGTTATGCAAGATGGGATGAAGATGGACAGCCCGTGGTGGATAAAGAACAGGTTAGGAACTATTTAGAAAAGCTAAACGTACATAAATCCATGGGTCCAGACTTAGTGCATCCGAGGGTACTGAGGGACTTGGCAAATGTCATTGTGGAGCCTTTGGCTATTATCTTTGAAAAGTCATGGAGATCAGGAGAAATCCCGGATGACTGGAAAAAGGCAAATGTAGTGCCCATCTTCAAAAAAGGGAAGAAGGATGATCCAGGGAACTATAGGCCGGTCAGTCTTACCTCGGTTCCTGGAAAAATCATGGAAGGGATCCTTAAGGAATCCATATTGAGGCACTTGGATGAGAGGAAAGTGATTAGGAATAGTCAGCATGGATTCACAAAGGGCAAGTCGTACCTGACCAATCTGATTAGCTTCTATGATGAGGTAACTGGCTCGGTGGACATGGGGAAGTCAGTGGATGTTATATACCTTGACTTTAGCAAGGCTTTTGATACGGTCTCCCACAATATTCTTGCCAGCAAGTTAAGGGATTGCGGATTGGATAAATAGACGGTAAGATGGATAGAAAGATGGCAAGAAGGACGGGCCCAGCGGGTAGTGATCAATGGCTCGATGTCAGGATGGCGGTCGGTTTCTAGTGGAGTGCCCCAAAGTTCGGTTCTAGGACCAGTTTTGTTCAATATCTTTATTAATGATCTGGATGAGGGGATGGATTGCACCCTCAGCAAGTTTGCGGATGACACTAAGCTCGGGGGAGAGGTAGATACGCTTAAGGGCAGAGATAGGGTACAGAATGACTTAGACAAATTGGAGGATTGGGCCACAAGAAATCTGATGAGGTTCAACAAGGACAAGTGTAGAGTCCTGCACTTGGGACGGAAGAATCCCAAGCATAGTTACAGGCTGGGGACCAACCAGTTAAGTAGTAGTTTTTCAGAAAAGGACCTGGGGGTTACAGTAGAAGATAAGCTGGATATGAATCAACAGTGTGCCCTTGTAGCCAAGAAGGCTAATGGCATATTAGGTTGCATTAAGAAGAGCATTGCTAGCAGATCCAGAGATGTCATCATTCCCCTTTATTCGGCTTTGGTGAGGCCACATCTGGAGTAATGTGTCCAGTTCTGGGCCCCCCACTACAAAAAGGATTAGGGGTCTGGAGCATATGACTTATGAGGAGAGGCTGAGGTAGTTGGGTCTGTTTAGTCTGCAGAAGTGAAGAGTGAGGGGGGATTTGATAGCGGCCTTCAACTTCCTGAAGGGAGGTTCCAAAGAGGATGGAGAGAGGCTGTTCTCAGTAGTGACAGATGGCAGAACAAGGAGCAATGGTCTCAAGTTGTGGTGGGAGAGGTCCAGGTTGGATATTAGGAAAAACTATTTTACTAGGACGGTGGTGAAGCACTGTAATGGGTTACCTAGGGAAGTAGTGGAGTCTCCATCCCTAGAGGTGTTTAAGTCTCGGCTCAACAAAGCCCTGGCTGGGTTGATTTAGTTGGAATTGGTCCTGCCTAGAGCAGGGGGCTGGACTTGACCTTCTGAGGTCTCTTCCAGTTCTATGATTCTATGATTCTAAGGTAGAACAGCAGAACAGAGACAATGGATTTCAGGAAGGCAAATTTTAGTAAACTCAGAGAGCTGGTAGGTAAGGCCCATGGCAAGCAAAACTTTGGCTATGTCTATATTACACATTTTGAGAAAGATGTGGAGAAATTGGAGACGGTCCAGAGAAGAGCAACGAGAATGATGAAAGATCTAGAAAACATGAACTATGAGGGAAGGCTGAAGGAATTGGGTTTGTTTAGTTTAGAAGAGAGAAGACTGAGGGGAGACTTGATAGCAGTTTCAGGTATCTAAAAGGGTGTTAGAAGGAGGAGGGAGAAAATTTGTTCTCCTTTGCCTCTGACAGGACAAAAAGCAATGGGCTTAAACTACAGCAAGGAGGTTTAGGTTGGACAGTAGAAAAAAAAACCCTTCCTTTCTGTCAGGGTGGTTAAACACTGGAATAAGTTGCCTAGGGAGGTTGTGGAATCTCCCTCTCTGGAGATATTTAAGAGCAGGTCAGACAGACACCTGTCAGGGACGATCTAGACAGTGCTTGGTCCTGCCATGAGGTCAGGGGAATGGATTGATGACACCTTGAGGTCCCTTCCAGTTCTAGTGTTCTAGGATTCTATATTTGTTACCGACTTGGTATAATGTAATGATGGAACAACCACCAGAGTCTGTCCTTTTTCTCAGGAGTTTGTCCTGAATTTGGCTTCCTCAGCGGTGTCCCACTGAGGCACAGTGACACATGGAACGAGGTGTACAGCTAGTTCAGATTAGGAAGCCTAATCCGAACTAGGTAGTCCTTGCCGCGTGTAGCCGCGGCACGGAGTCCAACCTAGCTAGCATTTAAAAATGGCGCCGGCCGGATTTATGCAAATGAAGCCCGGGAAATTCAAATCCCGGGCTTCATTTGCAACTCCGTATGACTAAATTACCCCCCCTAGTTCGAACTAGGGGGGTAGTGTAGACATACCCTTTCTTAGTCTCTCTCATGGTTGAGAACAGCCCGGAACTGTGGTATTTTCATTGCCATTGGCTGGGGATCTTCCCTAATATCAATGGGGCTTCAGGCAATTACAGCTGAGCATTCAGAATGGCTCATTTCAACAGAGATAAAGCATCAGCAGAGACCAGTGAGCTGGGAGGGAACAATCCCAGTTCTACCACGGAGTCGCTGGGTCACAGCGGATAACTCACTTCCTCGCTCTCGGTCACAGCCTCTCTCTGTATGAAACGGAGATGATTATTTATTATTTCTAGTGCGCTGCTACCAACACAGGGCTCATCCGGGCTTCGACTCACATGCCAGATGGATTCCCCCATATGTCACGATGAGATAAAACCATAAAGTCAGCAAATAATTTAAAGTTTCTTTGATTGGCAAGTCACTGTTTCTCCAAAAAACGCCATGTCACCAGCCAACACACCAGGGAGTGTGGGTTGAGATCCACAGCCTCAGGAGAAATCTTTAGTCCCTGTATGAGTAAAGAACTGAAGCAGCCTGTCCCGGATCCGTTTGGTCCTCACACCGTAGATGACGGGGGAACACACTTAGGGTACGTCTACACTACAGCGCTAGTTCGAACTAACTTAGTTCGAATTAGTTAATTCGAACTAAGCTAGTTCGAACTAGCGCATCTAGAACTAAAAACTAGTTCGAACTAGCGTTTTGCTAGTTCGAACTAGCGCGTCCACACTGATTGGACGCAGGGGGGCATTTAAGGGCAGCTGAAACCGGTTCTGGCAGGGCATCAGGTCAGCAGTTGCTTTGTGTGGCTGCTGTCTGAGGCTATCTGAGGCTCGTGCTTAAAGGGACCCCCCCTGGACAGCCGGTTCTCAGCTTTTCCTGCTTGCTTGCCAACCTCGCCGAGGGACAGCAAAGCGTCGGTCTCTGTGCCCGTCTGTGTCGGTGCTTCCCTTCGGGGGGGCCGCCGCAGGTGGCAACATGGAGCCACGGCTCGCCCTGCACCTTCTGGTGCACGTTCTGGACTTGCTGCTGCAAGCCTGCCAGCAATGGCTCGAGGCTGCCTGGCACCACCTGGGGAACGTCAGCCCCCTGCCTCTCCGCCTGGCCGCCCTGGGGGCCGTGGAGGAGCCGCGGCGGCGCCCCGGCACCGGCGTGCCCCGCCGCATCTGGCGTCTGGACACCAGCAGCGACTGGTGGGACCGCATCGTCCTGGAGCACTGGGACGACCGACAGTGGACCCAGAACTTTAGGATGAGGAGGGACACCTTCCTGGAGCTCTGCGAGTGGCTCGCCCCTGCCCTGCAAAGAAGGGACACTCGCATGAGGCCCGCCATCCCCCTCCAGAAGCGGGTGGCCATCGCCCTCTGGAAGCTCTCCACGCCGGACAGCTACCGATCCGTCGGGAACCAGTTCGGCGTGGGGAGATCCACTGTCGGAGCAGTGCTCATGCAGGTACGGCGCTCGTCGGCCACCGAGCCGGGGGGGAGGGGGGCTGCGAGGAGGGGATGGGCCGCCCCAGGGACAAAGGGGGGGGGGGCGGGAGGAGGCGAAGGCGCCCCGCACCGGAGGGGTCGGGCTGTCCCGGCCGTACTACACGCCGCCAGGGGGGTTGCTTCCGGGAGTGGGGCGCGGGGCACTGCCAGGGCACGCACGCTCCCAGCCACCCGGGCGCCCCACTGATTGACGCTTTGCTGTGTCTCTCTCCGCAGGTGGTCAAGGCCATCAACCGGGTGCTGCTCCGCAGGGTGGTCTGCCTCGCCAACCCGGATGCCGTCATCCGGGGATTCGGCGCCCTCGGCTTCCCCAACTGCGGGGGGGCCATCGACGGGACGCACATCCCCATCCGTGCCCCGGAACACCAGGCGTCCCGGTACGTGAACCGCAAGGGGTACTTCTCCGTCATCCTGCAGGCCGTATGTGACCACCGGGGACAGTTGACGGACATAAATGTGGGCTGGTCCGGCAAAGCACACGACGCCCGGGTGTACCGGAACTCCTCCGTGTGCCAGCGGCTGCAGGACGGGACCTTCTTCCCCGACCGCCACATCAGGGTCGGGGACGTGGACATGCCCGTCTGCCTGGTGGGGGATGCCGCCTACCCACTGCAGCCCTGGCTCATGAAGCCCTACACGGGACACCTCAATCCCTCCCGCCAGGCCTTCAATAACAGGCTGAGCAGGGCCCGCATCGTGGTGGAGGGGGCCTTCGGGCGACTGAAAGCCCGCTTTCGATGCCTCCTCACCCGTCTGGACCTGGCCGAGCACAACATCCCTCCCGTGGTGGCGGCATGTTGTGTGCTCCACAATTTGTGTGAGCGGAAGGGGGAGGCTTTCTTGCCAGCCTGGATGGCTGAGGCTGACCGCATGGCTGGACACTACGGTCAGCCCCGCACCGCCGCCGTCCGGGAAGCCCAGCGGGGGGCCATCCGGATCCGGGAAGCCCTGCGGGAGAGCTTCCAGGTGGAGGAGGAGGAGGACTGACCTCTCCCTGCATGCCCCACCGGGGCCTTCTTCCACCCTACCCCCCCCCTTCCCCCTTCCTACCTACTGTCAAATAAAGACACCTGTTTTTCCAACAAAAACGTCTGTTTATTTCACAGAACTGGGGTGGGGGAGGGAGGAATGAAGGTGGGAGAAGGGAGGGGGAAACCTGGGACGAGGGAGCTGGAAGGGGAGGGGAGGGAAGGGAGGAAGGGAAAGGAAAGCTCAGGGGTGGGAGTCTGGGTGCCTCTCCCGTCTCGCCACACTGCGGGTCCGGGGGCGTCGGTGGGGAATGGTTGTGGAGGGGGGGGCAGAGAGGACAGGGGGTGTGGAGGAAGCAGGAGCGGAAGCAGGGGGAGCAGGAGCGGAAGCAGGGGGAGCAAGAGGGGGAGCAGGGGGAGCAAGAGGGGGAGCAAGAGGGGGAGCAGGGGGAGCAAGAGGGGGAGCAAGAGGGGGAGCAGGGGGAGCAAGAGGGGGAGCAAGAGGGGGAGCAGGGGGAGGAGGAAATGGGAAGCGGTCTAGCAGGCTCTGGAGGTGGCCTCGCAGGGCACGGCCCTGCTCCTCCAGGGCCTCCAGACTCCTCTGGCGCAGCCTGAGGTCCTCCTGGACCCAGTGGTCCTGGAGACGGAGCTGTCGGTCCAGGAACCGGAGATGCCGCCTCTGGTAGTCCTCCTGGTTCCTGGCTGTCCTGCTTGCCCGGGCGCGGGCGGCTGCTGCAGGCGGGGTGGTGCGCCCTGCAGTCCCCGGTGCTGCAGCTGTGGTGCAAGAAGACCAGCGGTCAATTACCCCAGGGGCCCAGGTGTGTGAAACCCAGCTCCCCTCTGCAAGGCCAGGGCCCCTGCAGGATCCCCAGCTGCTGCTCCGTAGTGGGCAAGGCCCAGGCGCACGGTCCCGGGGCTCCCTCTCGCCCCAGCCCCCCGTACACATAAGGGGAACACGAGGGTACTCACAGGTGGACGCCTCCCCGGCCTCTGATGATGCAGGCGAGCGGCTCTGTGGGGTGCCTCGGGGGTCCCGGGTCCTGGGAAGGCTGGCAGCAGGCTCCTGGCTCTCAGAGCCCTCTTCCTCCTCCTCGGTGTCCAGGAGCGGTCCCTCTGCCCCGGGGTCAATCACGTCCCGGGGGGCAGGGACGGCATGAGGCCCCAGGATGCGGTCCAGGGCATGGAAGTGGGGGCAGGCCTCCGGGTCAGCCCCTGGCAGGCAGGCCCGGGAGTAGGACTGCCGCAAGTCTTTAATCTTGCAGCGCACCTGCTCCCGGCTGCGCTGGTGGCCCCTGGCGGCCAGGCTGGCAGCCATGCGTCCATAGACGGCCGCGTTCCGGTGGCTAGTGCGGAGATCGTGGACATTTGAGGCTTCCCCCCAAACCTCGATGAGGTCCACGATCTCCGCACTTGACCAGGCGGGCGCCCGCCTTTTGCGCCCCCGGGCAGGCTCCCGGGAGCCGCCAGGCTGGTCGTGGGGAGCAGTGGAGGGCTGGGAGCCCTCGGATGGCTGGCTCATAGTGTGGCAGGTGCAGGCTGTGCAGGCACGGGTGCTTGCAGCCTTGCAACTGGCACAAAGTGAGTAGCCAGCCCGTGGCCCTTTAAGGGCTCCGGGGCCGGGAGGGGGGCAATAGAGTTTCCCTGGTGTTGGCCAGAGTGGCCACCAGGGAAACCTGGGAAGCCTTAGCCTCCCACTAGTTCGAACTAAAGGGCTACACAGCCCTTAGTTCGAACTAGCTAGTTCGAACTAGGCGTTAGTCCTCGTAAAATGAGGTTTACCTAGTTCGAACTAAGCGCTCCGTTAGTTCGAATTAAGTTCGAACTAACGGAGCGCTAGTGTAGCGCATAGGAAAGTTAGTTCGAACTAACGTCCGTTAGTTCGAACTAACTTTCTAGTGTAGACATACCCTTAGAAAATTCAGTCATCTGAAGAAGTGGGCTACATGTTTTGCTAATGTAACCAGATAACTTGTTGTTTTTTAAGTTTATCCTGTTCAGACTAACTCGGCTACCATCCTCTCCAGGTGAATTCCAGAACTAGTTGGGGTTTGTGAGCTTCCCACTCCTGGGAGGTGGGAACTCCTCAACTTCACGTCTCCTCCCACCCAGAGACCTACCAACCGGTCACAGCCAGTGGGGCCTCTTTGGGGGAACACAGGGTACGTCTACACTACAGCGCTAGTTCGAACTAACTTAGTTCGAATTAGTTAATTCGAACTAAGCTAGTTCGAACTAACGCATCTAGAACTAAAAATTAGTTCGAACTAGCGTTTTGCTAGTTCGAACTAGTAAGTCCACATTGAGTGGACTCTGAACAGGGCTTAAGGATGGCCGGAAGCAGTGCCGGCAGGGCATAAAAGGAGGACTTAGAGCATGGAGATGCTGTCTCAGGCTAGCCGAGGGCTGCGCTTAAAGGGTCCCGACCCCCACCCTGGACACACAGTTCTAAGGGGTGCCCCGCTTGCAAAGAAGTTCTGGCTTGGAGTGCCCTGAGTGCCCACACTGGGCACATCACACCACTCGGCCATCAGCCCGGCTGCACTTGCCACAGGCTGCCATCTGGGGAGAGGGAGTAATTGGGGGGCTGCAGGAGAGCTTCCACCCCCAGAAGCCCTCAGAGCCAGCCCAGTCCTCCCCATCGGGGGCTCGTACCCCATTCCTCCCTCACCTCCTTCCACTTACCCTTCCCTAGCCCCCCTTCTTATTGATGTACAAAATAAAGATAACGTTTCTTCCAACATTGACTCTGTCTTTATTGAAAAAAACTGGGGGAGACTGGGAAAAGGAGGTGGGAGAGGGGAAGAGAGAGGCTGGGAGAGGGGAGGGCAACTAACATGATCAGGGGTTGGGAACAGGTCCCAGATGAAGAAAGGCTACAGAGACTGGGACTGTTCAGCTTAGAAAAGAGGAGACGGAGAGGGGACAGGATAGAGGTCTCTAAAACAGGGGTTGGGTGGAGAGGGTGCATTCAGAAAAGTTCTTCCTGAGTTCCCATAAAGAAGGACTAGAGGACACCAAAGGAAAGGAATGGGTAGCAGGCTTGAAACTAGTAAGAGAAAGTTGTTCTTCTTGACAAAGCAAATAGTTAACCTGTGGAACTCCTTGCTGCAGGAGGCTGTGAAGGCTAGAACTAGAACAGAGTTTAAAGGGAAGTGAGATAAAGTGATGGAGGTTGGGGCCATGGAGTCCTATTAGCCAGAGGGTAGGAGTGGTGTCCCTGCCCAAAGTTTGTGGAAGGCTGGAGAGGGATGGCACGAGACAAATGGCTTGGTCACTGTCTTCGGTCCATCCCCTCCAGGGTCCCTAGGGTTGGCCGCTGTCGGCAGACAGGCTACTGGGCTAGATGGACCTTTGGTCTGACCCAGGACGGCCATTGTAAGCTCAGGGCTCAGTGTCGGGGGTCTCAGTGGACCCCCTTGATTTTCATGCACACCTGGTCCTGGGTGGCCAGGCTGGCAGCTCTCCTGCCCTAGACGGCCACTTTCCTGTGCCTAGTGCGGAGATCATGGACGAGTTCCACGATGTCCGCACTAGCCCAGGAAGGTGCCCGCCTCTTGCGGTCCAGGGCAAGCTCCCGGGAGCCGCCAGCCTGGTCCCGGCAAGAGGGGGTGGGCTGGGGGGCATCGGGTGGGTGGCTCTGTGCCGTGCCAGGTGCAGGGTCTGCTAGCTGGGTGCTGGCAGGCTTGCACCTGGCACGGGCACCGTAGCCAGCCCGTGCCCCTTTAAGGGGTCCGGGGCTGGGAGGGGGGCATAGAGTTTCCCTGGTGTTGGCCAGAGTGGCCACCAGGGAAACCTGGGGAGGGCTAGCCTCCCACTAGTTCGAACTAAAGGGCTACACACCCCTTAATTCGAACTAGCTAGTTCGAACTAGGCGTTAGTCCTCATAAAATGAGGTTTACCTAGTTCGAACTAAGCGCTCCGCTAGTTCGATTCAAATTCGAACTAGCGGAGCGCTAGTGTAGCACCTATTAAAGTTAGTTCGAACTAACGTCCGTTAGTTCGAACTAACTTTGTAGTGTAGACATACCCACACTGAGTGCTGAGGATGATGTTGGTTCTGCAATATGGCCACTGCCTCGCCAGGAAGGGATAGGGCAGTGCAAGGATGCATCCACATAACAGAATGACCAGGCCAATCTTCATCACCAGGGAGTTTGTCAGGATGGTGGAATGTCTCACGGGATGGCAGATGGCCACGTAGTGATAGCACAGGTTGTACTGTAGCTAAGACCAAAGCAGACTGTGAAGAGCTTCAAAAAGATCTCACCAAACTAAGTGATTGGGCAACAGACTGGCAAAAGAATTTTAATGTTCATAAATACAAAGTAATGCACATTGGAAAAAATAACCGCAACTATACATATAATATGATGGGGCCTAATTTAGCTACAACTACTCAAGAGAGAGATCTTGGAGTCATTGTGGATAGTTCTCTGAAAACATCCTCTCGGTGTGCTGCAGCAGTCAAAAAAGCAAACAGGATGTTAGGAGTCATTAAAAAAGGGCTATAGAATAAGACAGAGAATATCTTATTGCCTCTATATAAAACCATGGTACACCCACATCTTGAATACCAGGTACAGGTGTGGTCTCTTCATCTCATAAAAAGTATATTGGCATTGGAAAAGGTTCAGAAAAAGGCAACAAAAATGATTAGGGTTTTAGAACTGCCGCCATAGGAGGAAAGATTAATTAGAAGGGAACTTTTCAGATTAGAAAGGAGGAGACTAAGGAAAATATGTTAGAGGTCTATAAAATCATGATTGTTGTGGAAAAAGTGAATAACGGAATATTATGTACTTATTCCCATAATATAAGAACTAGGGGCCCCCAAAATAAATTAATAAGCAGCAGGCTTAAAACAAACAAAAGGAAGCTTTCCTTCATGCAGCACACAGTCAGTCTGTGGAACTCCTATCTCCTCTCCTTCCCTATGTCCTTGGTGTTTCCATGTATGATGACCACCAGCTCTTCCCCAGCAACACACATATGTCTATCTAGATGTTACAAGAGATCCACAATCTTTGCACTTGGCACAAAAGTCACCAGTGGTTCTCCCACTCAGCGCAAACCCAGCTATTTAGATTTCTGATGTTTGAATCCCCCATGGACCATTTTTTGTTACTATGTGGAGTTCCATCCCCCGCAGAGGTAGCCTCAGTAGGAGAGGATGACATGACATCAACTCAAACGAGTGTCCCAGCTGCTCCAATGTGATGTTCTCCTTCCTTGCTTCTTCTGCCTCTCCCAGCTGTTGTTCTCCCAGTTTCACAGCTGATCCCCTGCCCTGCCTCACAAAACCTGGCTCATGCCAAAGGGCGCCCAGCCCACACCCAGTGCAGGGACCATCCCTGTAATAGACGCCAGCAGGGAGGTACTGAAAAACTAAAAAAAGGAAATGACACACTGAATTCATTTTTCATGGCTTTGTAGCAGAGCGTTAGGGCCCACACGCAGTACGAAGCACAATCTTGCCTTTCTGCATCACAGCCCTGCCCCCAATCTCCAACTGGGGTTGTACGTGAGACCTGGCTTCTCTCTCTGCTCCTGCCCAGTGTGTCGGCTCCAGCGCTGCATCCTCCTGGTCCTGAGGTCAGGCTCATGGTCAGACTGCAGCAGCTTCCGTCCCAGCCCTGGAGCAGACGGAATCAAGATGGCGAGGTACAGAGGTGGAGATGATCCCGTGAGTGATGGGGGTGGGGAAGTGAGGAGAGAGCAGGGTTGGTGTTTTGGGAAAAGAGGGTAGAACAACAGCAGAAGGATTTGGGGGAAGAGCTGAATCATAGAACACTAGGACTGGAAGGGACCTCGAGAGGTCATCGAGTCCAGTCCCCTGCCCTCATCGCAGGACCAAATACTGTCTAGACCATCCCTGATAGACATTTATCTAACCTACTCTTAAATATCTCCAGAGATGGGGATTCCACAACCTCCCTGGGCAATTTATTCCAGTGTTTGACCACCCTGAAGGGAATCTGAAGGGAAGAAAGGAGGCAGGGAAAGGGGCTTCAGTGCTCAAGTTACCAGGAATTTGAAAGTGGGAAACTTCATGAGTGAATGAGTTGAACACAGACCAATTGCTCGGTTTGTCCCACGGACACAGCATAGTAAGGCCAGCCCAGGGTTCAATGTCACTTTCACGTTATAGTCAAATTCAGAGAGCAGGGCCCAGCACCATGTCGTCAATCAGCTCTTCTCTGATCTCAGTCTCAGACACAGAGCAACATTAGAAATTCTTAGGAACCCTTTTGAGTAAAGAGCCGGAGCAACCTGTCCCGGATCTGTTTGGTCCTCGCCCCATAGATGATGGGATTTAGCATGGGGGGCATCAAGGCACACAAGTTGGAAATTAGAACTTGGAAATGCCGGGGCACATTCTGGCCAAAGCGGTTCGTGAAGGAGATGAAAAGCATGGAAATGTAGAAGGCTAAGATGGCACAGATGTGAGAGCCGCAAGTTCCAAAAGTCTTGAGCCGGGAGTCCTTTGTGGGGAGGTGGAAGATGGTCCTGAGGATCTGTGTGTAGGACAAAGCAATAAAAATCGCATCCGGCCCCATCACACAGAATATGACAACGAGGCCGTAGTAACTACTGACACGAATGTCAGTGCAGGCCAGGCTCACCACAACTATGTGTGAGCAGTACGGCTCAGGAACGATGTTGGTTCTACAATATGGCCACTGCCTTGCCAGGAGGGGGAATGGCAAGGAAAGTATGGCACCACGCAGCAGCACGGCCAGGCTGATCTTGGCTACAGTGGAGTTTTTCAGGATGATGGAATGTCTCAGGGGATCACAGATGGCCACGTAGCGATCATAAGCCATGGCCGTGAGTGAGCCAGACTCCATCAGTATAGACCACTGAATGAAGAACATCTGGGTGAGGCAGGCACTGAAATCGATCTCCCTGGAATTAAACCAAAAGACGCTCAGCATTTTGGGCTGGATGGACGTACACACCACCAGGTCGGTGACGGCCAGCATGCAGAGGAAATAGTACATGGGCTCATGGAGGCTCCGCTCCATCTTCACAATGAACAGGATGGTGATGTTCCCCAACATTACTATGACGTACATGGCACAGAAGGGGATGGAGACCCAGATGTGGGATGCCTCCAAGCCAGGGATGCCCTGCAGGATGAAGATGGAGGGGTTGGTGAAGTTGTTTCTGCTGGAATCTGACATGGAGAAAGGGAGAACGTGTCCAGCTTGGATGCAGAATAGTATCACCTTCAAATGAATATTCCTCTGATGTCTTGTATGTACCCTGGGTCTCAGGTGACGGTTACAGCACAAATGCCTGGATGGAGAGACAATGTTCGTATGAGACACGACATGCACTGCTAGGGGCTGTTCTCATGGGTGGAGCGTATTGGTCACTCTCCACACACTGACCAATGACATTTTGACTATTCAGAGAAGTGAGGTATGAACAAGCTACTAACACCCATTCCACATTTTATGATTGTCCATGTGTCAAGAGTGCCAATATGCTGTGATGCAGGAAACCTGAATAGGCTCCAGTAGGAAACACAAGTGAGGATACTCGTTACACGTCTTTGTTCCGTAGTGCCCAAGCTACAGAGAACCTGTTCTAGTAAGTTCACAATTCAGCCTGTTTCTAAAAATCTCAGCGTGGGGAAATGCGAAACCAAGACACGTACCAGGGGCAAACGTCCCAACCAGAACACCCCTCGGGACAAGTCCTGGGCATCATTGCTGGTAGCTCAATAGAACCGAACCGTGTGCAACACAAACACTATTCAGGTGCCAAAGGAACAGGGAGGTTGTGGAGCTGTCATGGGGTCGTGCGCCCTTTACACCTTATGGAGGGGAAAATATGGCCTGGCGGCCGAGTCTGTGCTGCACCTTGTCTGTGGGGTCAATATGGCCCAGCTGTCTAGTCTGTGCTGCACCTTGTCTGTGGGGTCAATATGGCCCAGCTGTCTAGTCTGTGCTGCACCTTGTCTGTGGGGTCAATATGGCCCAGCTGTCTAGTCTGCACTGCCCCCTGGCTGGGGTCAATATGGCCCAGCTGCCTAGTCTGCACTGCCCCCTGGCTGGAGTCAATATGGCCCAGCTGCCTAGTCTGTACTGCCCCCTGGCTGGGGTCAATATGGCCCAGCTGTCTAGTACAGAGCTGGCCAGGTTAGGAGAGAGTTGAGAACCTGGTCTGGGATTAATTAGTGCCAGTAACCAGTATGATGTCTGGAAAACTCCTCCACTAATACGAGTGCACATCTGGTTGAGAAGGGAACTGAGCAGATACAAGAGACTTTGATTTCCCTGAGGCGTTTGATGTAAGAGGGAAACCTGACAGACCAAAAATGCACATTCTGCAATAGCAGAAGAGCTCCTGTAAAGTGGACACAATGTACTGACCTCTGGTCACTCCCAGATCCCAGAGAGCTGACGTTCATGGGCCCATCCGCCAATGGGGCTGTTTCCAGCGGGGCCCTGCAGTGATCTCTTGTAGGTCTCGTGCCCTAACATAGCTTTATCATTGGCAGAAGTAAATGGAAAATATCTGGAGATAAAATCTGTGCCTGAGCCGAAGGCCGGCAGAGGGGTCACAAGGAGGAGGCCGGGGCAGGCACCGATGGATCCGGAGCGCTGGCTGAGCGGGGCCCGTGCACACACAGGGTTTGATACAGTCACGTGCAGGCTGTATCAGTGTACAGTCACGTGCAGATTTCTGAGGCGGTTCCATAAGGCCAGGTGCAGAGTCCTTCCCCGAGGCCAGAAGGCGACAATCTCTGGGCAGTGACACACAGCCGGCTTCTCTGGTCCTTGCCCAGTTCTTGCTCCCAGGGGAGTTTTGGCTCCATGGGTCTGAATCAAATCTGAGCCATGGCCAGAGAATACTGTCCGGCCTGGTCCATCTACTAGCACCTTTTATCTGACAGGATCCACTTTGCACCTAAAATGCAGCAGCCTGGGGCTGGAGGCCATTTGCAAAGAGGGACAATTTGGCCAATAACAGTGGATTAAAACTCATCCCCCCTTGGGGCAAGGGTACCTGAATGTTTAATGTCTGGGCAGAGTAGAAAGGACCCAGACTTACCCTCTCTCCCAACACTCCCACAGTGCACTGGGTTAGTCGAGCAGTTGTGCTCCTCAGCTACTGCTGGTACCTGTGAGTGCTGAGAGGGACGTGTCTTCCCTGGGAACCCCCCTCAGGCAGCCGCGTCCCGCACCTCTCTCAGCCCAGCGTCTGCAGCAGCCTCCCACGCCGAGAGCCGGCACAGGGCCATGCTTGGTTATATCACAGCTCTGGGCCGTCCCAGTGGGGTTGGCTCAGCCTTTGGGGAGAAGCGGCATCTGGATGCAAACAGGCTGGGGAGCAAACACTTTCTAGCCAGTGACTCTCCAGGGACCCTTCCATGTCTGGGCTTCTGGGCTCTTTATCCAACTCTAGGAGTAAACAGCAATTAAGGGGCCTTCTCAAGAGCGGAGGAGAACTCCTGGGCTCTGGGCTGAGTCAGAGGAATTGGCTGTTCTGTGCACTTGTGTGTATTGTAAAAGTACTGTTCACTACTAAGAAAACCAGGGATAATTCCTAGGTCTTCATAGGCCCTTGTGCCTTGTCAACGTGCAGGCGGGACAGGTAGAAAGTGAAGGCACAGATCTGGAGACCGATAAATGTGAGGGGTCAAAACCACTTTCTGGAGGACCCCCTATTAACTATGAATAGAAAAACATTTACCACATTCAGGGTGTGTCTAAACTACATGCCTCCGTCGACGGAGGCATGTAGATTAGCCAGATAGGCAGAGGGAAATGAAGCCGCGATTAAAATAATCGCGGCTTCATTTAAATTTAAATGGCTGCCCCGCTCTGCCGATCAGCTGTTTGTCGGCAGATTGGGGCAGTCTGGACGCGCCGCGCCGACAAAGAAGCCTTTCTTGATTGGTACAGGTAAACCTGGTTTCACGAGGCATACCTGTGCCGATCAAGAAAGGCTTCCTTGTCGGCGCGGCGCGTCCAGACTGCCCCGATCTGCCGACAAACAGGTGATCGGCAGAGCGGGGCAGCCATTTAAATTTAAATGAAGCCACGATTATTTTAATCGCGGCTTCATTTCCCTCTGCCGATCTGGCTAATCTACATGCCTCCGTCGACGGAGGCATGTAGTTTAGACGTACCCTCAATGTGCCATGCCCACTGCTTTATACGATCCAGGGCAGTGTTCATTAAACCAACCCCCAGAATCAATCCCAGAACCATCTCCATGCTTACCAGGGAGAGCCGGCAAAGTCGTTCCCAGGACCTTCTGGAGACGGGGCAGATTACCCGGGTTTTCTATTCCCCTGCTCATGTAACACCAGGTCAGCCTGAGGGATCTGCCCATTCTCAGCAGGCTCTGGATTTGCCCCAGGCTCCAAGGAACAGGCAGCTCTGGGCCTTCCATGAACGCTCGCTGAACGACAGGACCTGACTCCTGGGTGTGACTTTCTCGGCACAGTGTAAACCAGCACTTCGGGACTGTTGAGTGACAACAACATGGGGATTTGATTCCAATTTTTTCCCGTATTTTATTGCATCATCGGCATGTATGGGTACAGTGGAACCTGATGAGATCCCTACGGGACTTGTGATCATGAGCCTTGTTCTGTCTTGGGCTGTGTTGCTAGTTGTAGTGAGAGAAACTTCACCCGCTGTGTTGGCCTGTCATGAACAAGATGAGCCAGCCATCCAAACTGGTCACCTCTTCCTTAGAAACATCTTCTTGACATGTCTCTGGGAAAGCCTTTACGTTACCCACCTGAACAAAACCAGCCCTTTGGATGCTGCTTGACCTGGAACTGGCAAACTCCCACACCACCTTTCTAGAGGAAGGGCAAGTTGTCTTCCCTTCTCCCACCTAACCACTGCCGCTGACTCCTACTTCCTCCCAGTATGCTTCACTCCCTGATGCTGGTGCACCTCAGTTCCGAGAATGTAACCCCACAGCCTTCGCCTCGGGGTTCACAAGTTGGCAGGTTGTCCCAGATGTAGGCGCTATAAGCACTTGAATCCATTGGTGTTTCCTGACACCCATCAGTTTCCACAGAATCATAGACCCATCCAAAGTTAAAGTTAGATGCGAGCTCAAAGGATCATTCAGGCCAATCTCCTGCTCAAAGCAGAACCCAATAACCCCTGTCATGAGACAGAATTTTTTATTGGCTAAGATTTTGAAAGTGGAAGGAGTTTGGGTGACAGGGATCATGAAATCTACAGGCCATGATTGTAAGGAATGGTGGAAGGGAGAACAGC
Organism: Pelodiscus sinensis; assembly: GCF_049634645.1. Classification (NCBI taxonomy): domain Eukaryota; kingdom Metazoa; phylum Chordata; order Testudines; family Trionychidae; genus Pelodiscus; species Pelodiscus sinensis. The sequence continues at coordinate 332,903,133 of NC_134711.1, read as the reverse complement.
AAAACAGAGACAATGACTGTCAGGACGCAGATTTTAGTAAACTCGGAGAGCTGGTAGGTGAGGCCCAAGGGAAGCAAGACTTTGGCTATGTCTACACTACACTGTTCTTCTGGAAAAGCTACTCACATTGCAAATTGCAATATACATTTTCCGCTTCTTTTTTTGGAAGAGATTTTTCTGACATTTGGCCCAGCTACACTAGGCTGTACATAAGGGGAAAACCCTTTCTTAGATCATCTCCTCTTCCTCTTAAAACAAGGTTTACAGGCTACAGAAAAAGTTCGTCTGTTCCTCCAAAAAATTTTTTGGATGACCGGGCACATTCCCTGGACAATCATGGTTGATTGCTAGTCCCCAACTGGAGACACCTGGGGGATGGGCACTATCACCAGAGGGCTGGGAGGGAAAATACTTTCTTCTGGTGCAGTGCAGTGTGAGGTTTAGCCAAATGGTGCCAGCAACTTTCCCTGCTTGGGCGAGTCCACAGCCGTTCTGAACCCGCAGCGACGGGGCAGGAGCCATGTGTGTTGTGTTATTCCCAGTTTGTGTATTTTCCGGAAGGCGGGTTTCATGTAAATCTGTGCCCTGATTACTTATCTGACCAGTTACACAGTGGGCTGGCTGGCTGGGATCCGCAGCAGGAAAGGGGCTGCCTGGACTCCAACTGAGGATCCAGCACAAATGGAGAGATGGGTCAGGCTCAGCATATGGTGTAGATTTGGGGATCAGAGACACTCCCTGAGACATTAGTGAATTACATCTAAGCTTGTGGGATCCCCAAGTGTGTTCTGAGTATGTCCAGTGTAGACTGAACTGTTCCCTTCTTCTCTTTGGTTTTATGTTTGTTGTAACTGTGCAGACAATGTCGGTGGGTTATAAAATGTCTCTGTTATGCTCTAAAACAGATTACTTGTTTCTTCATCATAAGATTTTTAAAGTGATTTAATTAAATTCATTCCTGTCCTTCCTTTCGGGACTTGCATATGGGGGAGGCTGATCCTGGGCATTCCTTGCTCAAATTTCTTCCAGCCTGAATGCTGGGTCTCCAGTGACTTTCTATGGGAGCTGGGGAGAAGGACGGGAGGGGGTTAGACATTGAAGGATAGCGAAGTCTGGCTCACTCAAAATTATAATAATAGAGACTTGAGAATTACTCAGAATTCCCCTCTGAATTCTTCTGAGGAATTTTGCTGTTAGTTATAATATATTACTTCATTTATATATATTATTATGATAGCAAGGTTCTGGAAACTTCCACCCAATAAGGGTTAAATTCCCTATAGAACAGAGGTGAGGAACCTTTTTGGAATCAGGAGCCAAAGACCAAGAGAAAAATCAGTCAACGTTAATCTGTGGTACAGACAGACAACATGAAGTGCTAATTTGTCCACATCAACTGAGTAGTCCTTAAAAAGACTGGGTCTTTTCAGCTTAGAAAAGAGGAGATTAAGTGGGGGATATAATAGAGGTCTATAAATCATGATAGGTAGGAATAAGTGAATAAGGAAAAATTATTTACCTGTTCCCATGACAGAAGAACTAGGGGACATCAAATGCAATTAACAGGTAGCAGGTTTAAAACAAACAAGGACATTTTTCTTCACACAGCACAGTCAACCTATTGAAATCCTTGGCAATGGATATTGTGAAGACCAGGATTTTAACTAGGTTCAAAAAGACCTGGTCAATTTCAGGGAGGTTCGTTCCATCGGTACTTATCTGCCAGCACAGAATCATAGAATCACAGAATGCCAGTACTGGACGGGACCTCGAAAGGGCATCAAGTCCAGCCCCCGGCCCTCATGGCAGGCCTCAGTACTATCTAGATCAGTGTTTCTGAAAATGTTTCCTTAAATCACTTTGAGAAACACATTAACTGGCAGCTCTGGGTTGATTATTTACGAGCACTACAGCCATGGAACCTCACGGCTCCTATAGACTCTGTTTTCTCCTTTGCAGCCAAGCAGAGACATGGGAAAATACTTTCCATTGAAGACGTACTGCCCAGGGTAACATATTCTTACTGCTCAGGAGAGACAGACTTGAAAGCCTTTGCAGGTTGACATCTCAAAAGTACAAGTGGCAGTCAGTTTGGTATGACACAGTGTCACGCTGAGACAATTCAGTAAACTCCACGAATAATTTAAAGTTTCTTTGATTGGCCAGTCACTGTTTCAGGGAAGATACCATGTCATGAGCTGGTCCACCAGAGAGATCTTTCTAAGATCCACCACCAGGGGAGAAAACTTCAGTCCTTTTATGAGTAAAGAGCTAATGCAGCCTGTCCCGGATCTCTTTGGTTCTCACACCATAGATAATAGGGTTCAGCATGGGGGGAACCAGGAGGTACGTGTTGGAAATGAACATTTCGTAAAGAAGGGGAATATTGCTACCCAAACGGGACACCAGGGAGCTAAATATAGTTGGGATGTAAAAGGCTGATATGACACAGATGTGTGAACCACACGTCTCAAAAGTCTTGAGACGGGCATCCTTAGAGGGAAGGCTGAAGATGGTCCTGAGGATCTGAATATAGGACAGAATGATGAAAAACACATCCAGACCGATCCTGCAGGACAGCACAAAGAGGCCGTAGTAACTACTGATGCGGGTGTCAGCACAGGCTAGTTTCACCACGGCCAAGTTCTCACACTGAGAGCTGCTGATGATATTGGTTCTGCAATATGGCCACTGCCTCGCCAGGAAGGGATAGGGCAGTGCAAGGATGCATCCACGTAACAAAATGACCAGGCCAATCTTCATCACCAGGGAGTTGGTCATGATGGTGGAATGTCTCACAGAATGGCAGATGGCCACATAGCGATCCAAAGCCCTGGCCACGAAGAAGCCAGACTCAATCAGTGAATGAAGAACATTTGGGTGAGGCAGGCATTGAAATCGATCTCTCTAGAATTTTGGGCAGAGTGGACGTACACACCACCAGGTCGGTGATGGCCAGCATGCAGAGGAAATAGTACATGGGCTCATGGAGACTCGAGTCCTTCTTCACAATAAATAGGATAGCAAAGTTTCCCAAGATGGCTATGATGTATATGGTGCAGAAGGGGATGGAGATCCACACATGGGCTGCCTCCTGGCCAGGAATGCCCAGTGAGATGAAGGTGGAGGGGATGATGAAGGCAGTTGTGTTCGTATCCATTCTGGAGTAGGGAAGAAGCGATGAAACTCTGTACCAGAATGGCGTCTCCGACTTGAACCAGATGCTCTGTGGTGATTGTGGATGTGCCCGGATTCTAGGGCGATGGTCACCGTATAATTGCCTGGATGGAGACACAATGTGAACATGAGATACCACGTGCACTAATGGAGGCAGTTCTCCTGGGAGAAGGAGATGGTACTTTCTTCACATTCTGACAAATGACACTATCCAGAGACATGAATTATGGACACTAAACCCTAGAATCATAGAATCCTGGGAATGGAAGAGACCGTAGCAATCATCGAGTCCATGCCTGCCTGAAGCAGGAGCAACCCCAACAAAACGATCCCAGCCAGGGCTTTATCAATCCAGGACTTAACAACCTTTAGGGCTGGAGATCCCACCCCTTCCCTAGGAAACCAATCCCAGTACTTCACCACCGGCCTAGGGAAATAGTTTTTCCTAATATCCAACCTAGACCTCCCCCACTGTAACTTGAGACCATTGCTCCTTGCTCCGCCATCCATCACTACTGAGAACAGCCTCTCTCCAGCCTCTTTGGAACCTCCCTGCAGGAAGTTGAAGGCTGCTCTCAAATCCCCCCTCACTCTTCTGCAGACTAAAACAGCCCCAATCCCTCAGCCTCGCCTCGTAGGTCATGTGCTCCATCCCCCTCATCATTTTGGTTGCCCTCCACTGGACCCTCTCCAACGTATCCACATCCTTTTTAGAACAGGCGCCCCAGAACTGAACAGAATACTAAAGATGTGGCCTCACCAGAGCCAAATAAAGAGGAATAATCACTTCTCTAGATCTGCTGGCAATACTCCTCTTAATGCAACCTAATATGCCATTCGCCTTCTTGGCTACAAGAGCGCACCGGAGATGGAGCAGTGGAATGACCAGCAGTGGCTCCACAACTTCCAAATGGGGAAGGAGACATTTCTTGACATAATGCAGCTGCCTTGGGCTACAGGACAACTGCAAAGAGGCACAGTTTGGCCAGTAACACTGGGACAAACACTTCCTCCCCTGTGGCAGGGGCCCCAGAACGGCTAGTGTCTGTGAAAAGCAGAAAAGACCCAGACTTACTGTCTATCCCATCACATCCACAGTGCAATGAGTGACTCAAACAGGTGAGCTACAAAATGTGAATTATAACCTATCCTTTAAATCAGCTTCCTTACCTAATGACTGGAAGACAGCTAACATGATGCCAATATTCAAAAAAGGGCTCTAGAGGTGATCCTGGTAATTACAGACCGGTAAGTCTAGTGTCAGTAACGGGCAAATTAGTTGAAACTATAGTAAAGAATAAAATTGTCAGACACATGGTTGAACATAATTTGCTGGGGGAAAGTCAACATGGTTTCTGTAAAGGGAAATCCTGTTTTACTAATCTGCTAATCTGCTGGAGTTCTTTAAGGGGGTCAGCAAACATGCAGGCAAGGGGGATCCAATGGGTATGGTGTACTTAGATTTCAAGAAAACCTTTGACAAGGTCCCTCACCATAGGCTCTAAAGTAAACTAAATTGACATGAGAAGAGGGAAGGTCCTTTCATGGATTGATAACTGGTTAAAATACAGGAAACAAAGGGTAGGAATAAATGGTCAGTTTTCCGAGTGGAGAGAGGTAACTAGTGGGGTCCCCCAATGATCTGTCCTGGGACCCATCCTATTCAACTTATTTATAAATGATCTAGAGAAAGGGGTAAACAGTGCATGGGTAAAATTTGCAGATGATGCAAACTGTTCAAGATACAGAAAGCCCGGGGATTAGATCGTGCCGGTTTTCTAAAAATTCCAGGTATCTGAAGGGGGATGGGAGCTGTACGGGGGCTAGGATGTGGCCTGCTAGCGGGGGCCATGAGAGGGGCAGGATGCAGTCTGGTGTGGGAGGGTGGAAGCCGGGGGACAGTGATAGCAGGGGCGGCATGCCAGGAGCAGAAGCTGTGAGGGGGCTGAACTGCGGCGAGGCAGGGGGCAACAGGTGTGGGGTGGGCTGAACTGCCAGGGCGGCCATGAGCTCTGTGGGTGCTGGGCTACCAGAGAGGAGGCCAGGAAGCGTGGCGGGGGCAGGATGCCAGGAGGTACAGGGGTCTTTTTGCCCTTCCCTCAGGTACATGCTGCACGCAGATCTGGCAGGGGTAGGGGGAAGCGTCTGAGAAGCGACCTAGCTTAGAGTGCTTAAAGCGACAGTTTCCTTTTCTTTCTTTTTTTTGCTTTTAACAACTTTTTTCCTGGCTCAGAAATTTGCTGGTTTCTAAAGTTTACCACCGAGTTTAAGTGCTGGATAGCACAGGTTGTACTGTAGCTAAGACCAAAGCAGACTGTGAAGAGCTTCAAAAAGATCTCCCCAAACTAAGCGATTGGGCAACAGACTGGCAAAAGAATTTTAATGTTCATAAATACAAAGTAATGCACATTGGAAAAAATAACCGCAACTATACATATAATATGATGGGGCCTAATTTAGCTACAACTACTCAAGAGAGAGATCTTGGAGTCATTGTGGATAGTTCTCTGAAAACATCCTCTCGGTGTGCTGCAGCAGTCAAAAAAGCAAACAGGATGTTAGGAGTCATTAAAAAAGGGCTATAGAATAAGACAGAGAATATCTTATTGCCTCTATATAAAACCATGGTACACCCACATCTTGAATACCAGGTACAGGTGTGGTCTCTTCATCTCATAAAAAGTATATTGGCATTGGAAAAGGTTCAGAAAAAGGCAACAAAAATGATTAGGGTTTTAGAATTGCAGCCATAGGAGGAGAGATTAATTAGAAGGGAACTTTTCAGATTAGAAAAGAGGAGACTAAGGAAGATATGTTAGAGGTCTATAAAATCATGATTGTTGTGGAAAAAGTGAATAAGGTAATATTATGTACTTATTCCCATAATATAAGAACTAGGGGCCCCCAAAATAAATTAATAAGCAGCAGGCTTAAAACAAACAAAAGGAAGTTTTCCTTCATGCAGCGCACAGTCAGCCTGTGGAACTCCTATCTCCCCTCCTTCCCTATGTCCTTCGTGTTTCCATGTATGATGACCACCAGCTCTTCCCCAACAATACACATATGTCTATCTAGATGTTACAAGAGATCCACAATCTTTGCACCTGGCACAAAAGTCACCAGTGGTTCTCCCACTCAGCGCAACCCAGCTACTTAGATTTCTGATGTTTGAATCCCTCGTGGACCATTTTTTGTTACTATGTGAAGTTCCATCCCCCGCAGAGGTAGCCTCAGTAGAAGAGGATGCCATGACATCAACTCAAAGGAGTGTCCCAGCTGCTCCAATGTGATGTTCTCCTTCCTTGCTTCTTCTGCCTCTCCCAGCTGTTGTTCTCCCAGTTTCACAGCTGATCCCCTGCCCTGCCTCCCAAAACCTGGCTCATGCCGAAGGGCGCCCAGCCCACACCCAGTGCAGTGACCCTCCCTGTAATAGATGCCAGCAGGGAGGTACTGAAAAACTAAAAAAAGGAAATGACACATTGAATTCATTTTACATGGCTTTGTAGCAGAGCGTTAGGGCCCACACGCAGTATGAAGCACAATCTTGCCTTTCTGCATCACAGCCCTGCCCCCAATCTCCAACTGGGGTTGTACGTGAGACCTGGCTTCTCTCTCTGCTCCTGCCCAGTGTGTCGGCTCCAGCGCTGCATCCTCCTGGCCCTCAGGCCAGGCTCCTGGTCAGACTGCAGCAGCTCCCGTCCCAGCCCTGGAGCAGACGGAATCAAGATGGCGAGGTACAGAGGTGGAGGTGATCCAGTGAGTGATGGGGGTGGGGAAGTGAGGAGAGAGCAGGGTTGGTGTTTTGGGAAAAGAGGGTAGAACAACAGCAGAAGGATTTGGGGGAAGAGCTGAATCATAGAACACTAGGACTGGAAGGGACCTCGAGAGGTCATCGAGTCCAGTCCCCTGCCCTCATGGCAGGACCAAATACTGTCTAGACCATCCCTGATAGACATTTATCTAACCTACTCTGAAATATCTCCAGAGATGGGGATTCCACAACCTCCCTGGGCAATTTATTCCAGTGTTTGACCACCCTGAAGGTGGCAGGGAATTAGGGGCTTCAGTGCTCAAGTTACCAGGAATTTGAAAGTGGGAAACTCCATGAGCAGATGAGTTGAACACAGACCGATTGCTCGGTTTGTCCCACGGACACAGCACAGTAAGGCCAGCCCAGGGTTCAATGTCACTTTCACGTTACAGTCAAATTCAGAGAGCAGGGCCCAGCACCATGTCGTCAACCAGCTCTTCTCTGATCTCAGTCTCAGACACAGAGCAACATTAGAAATTCTTAGGAACCCTTTTGAGTAAAGAGCCGGAGCAACCTGTCCCGGATCTGTTTGGTCCTCGCCCCATAGATGATGGGGTTTAGCATGGGGGGCATCAAGACACACAAGTTGGAAATGAGAACTTGGAAATGCCGGGGCACATTCTGGCCAAAGCGGTTCGTGAAGGAGATGAAAAGCATGGAAATGTAGAAGGCTAAGATGGCACAGATGTGGGAGCTGCAAGTTCCAAAAGTCTTGAGCCGGGAATCCTTTGTGGGGAGGTGGAAGATGGCCCTGAGGATCTGGGTGTAGGACAAAGCAATAAAAATCGCATCCGGCCCCATCACACAGAACATGACAACGAGGCCGTAGTAACTACTGACACGGATGTCAGCACAAGCCAGGCTCACCACAACTATGTGTAAGCAGTACGGCTCAGGAACGATGTTGGTTCTACAATATGGCCACTGCCTTGCCAGGAGGGGGAACGGCAAGGAAAGTATGGCACCACGCAGCAGCACGGCCAGGCTGATCTTGGCTACAGTGGAGTTTTTCAGGATGGTGGAATGTCTCAGGGGATCACAGATGGCCACGTAGCGATCATAAGCCATGGCCGTGAGTGAGCCAGACTCCATCAGTATAGACCACTGAATGAAGAACATCTGGGTGAGGCAGGCACTGAAATCGATCTCCCTGGAATTAAACCAAAAGACGCTCAGCATTTTGGGCTGGATGGACGTACACACCACCAGGTCGGTGACGGCCAGCATGCAGAGGAAATAGTACATGGGCTCATGAAGGCTCCGCTCCATCTTCACAATGAAAAGGATGGTGATGTTCCCCAACATTACTATGACGTACATGGCACAGAAGGGGATGGAGACCCAGATGTGGGATGCCTCCAAGCCAGGAATGCCCTGCAGGATGAAGATTGAGGGGTTGGTGAAGTTGTTTCTGCTGGAATCTGACATGGAGAAAGGGAGAACGTGTCCAGCTTGGATGCAGAATAGTATCACCTTCAAATCAATATTCCTCTGATGTCTTGTATGTACCCTGGGTCTCAGGTGACGGTTACAGCACAAACGCCTGGATGGAGAGACAAGGTTCATAAGAGACACGACATGCACTGCTGGGGGCTGTTCTCATGGGTGGAGCGTATTGGTCTCTCTCCACACACTGAACAATGGCATTTTGACTATTCAGAGAAGTGAGGTATGAACAACCTACTAACGCCCATTTCACATTTTATGATTGTCCATGTGTCAAGAGTGCCAATATGTTGTGATGCAGGAAACCTGAATAGGCTCCAGTAGGAAACACAAGTGAGGATACTCGTTACACGTCTTTGTTCCTTAGTGCCCAAGCTACAGAGTCCCTGTTCTAGTAAGTTCACAATTCAGCCTGTTTCTAAAAATCTCAGAGTGGGGAAATGTGAAACCAAGACACATACCAGGGGCGAACGTCCCAACCAGAACACCCCTTGGGGCAAGTCCTGGGCATCATTGCTGGTAGCTCAATAGAACCGAACTGTGTGCAACACAAACACTATTCAGGTGCCAAAGAAACAGGGTGGAGAATTATCTGGTCTGGACATTCCCTCAGTTTTGGTCACCCAGTCACTTTGAAGGATAGAGCAGATGGAAAGAGGGTTTCCCAGAAGGGCTATGAGAAAAGAGGAAGCTGCCCTACGCAGACAGATGGAAATGTCTGTGAATGTTTAGAGAGCAGTCGAAAGAGCAGGCATATGACAGAGAACCCCGGACTTCAGATAAGACGATTGACTCCCTCAGAGAGCTGATGGGCAGGATCCCCTGGGATGTAACGCGAAGTGGAAAGGAGTCCAGGAGAACTGGCAGGATTGTAAAGAAGCCTTATTGAAGGCTCAGGAACAACCCGTGCCGATGTGCCGTAAGAAAAGTAAATATGGCAGGTGACCAGTTCGGTTTAGCAGTGAAATCCTTGGTGAGCTTAAGCAGAAAAAGGAAGCTTATAAGAAGTGGAAACTTGGACAGATGACTAGGGAGGAGTATACCTATATTGCTTGAGCATGCAGGGGGGTAACTAGGAAGGTAAAGCACTATTGGAATTGCAGCTAGCAAGAGATGTGAAGGGAAACAAGAAAGGTTTCTACTGGCATGTTAGCAATAGGAGGGTGAAACATGTCAATGTAGACGTAGCCAAGCAGTTAGTTCTTAAGGGATAGTTTATGAGAGAGCTAAAGAGCCTCACTTCCACAGTCAGAAAAGTAGAGGACAAGAAACTGCTGCAGTCCCGAAGCACAGGCAGCAATTAAGGAGGGGGAGCAATATGGGAAAAGGGAAAAATCCATAGCAAACCATGCAAATTGGACATGATAGAAATTCTTAAGGGATATCAAGAACATAAGAACGGCCGTACTGGGTCAGACCAAAGGTCCATCTAGCCCAGTATCCTGTCTGCCGACAGTGGCCAGCACCAGGTGCCCCAGAGAGGGTGGACCGAAGACAATGATCAAGCGATTTGTCTCCTGCCATCCCTCTCCAGCCTCTGACAAACAGAGGCCAAGGACACCATTTTATCCCCTGGCTAATAGCCTTTTATGGACCTAACCTCCATGAATTTATCCAGCTTCTCTTTAAACTCTATTATAGTCCTAGCCTTCACAGCCTCCTCTGGCAAGGAGTTCCACAGGTTGACAACACAGCTGTGTGAAGAAGAACTTTCTTTTATTAGTTTTAAACCTGCTACCCATTAATTTCATTTGGTGTCCTCTAGTTCTTCTATTATGGGAACTAATAAATAACTTTTCTTTATCAGCCCTCTCCATACCACTCATGATTTTATAGACCTCTATCATATCCCCCCTCAGTCTCCTCTTTTCTAAACTGAAAAGTCCCAGTCTCTTTAACCTTTTATCAAGGACAGTGATATCCTGGCAGAGCTGAGGATGTCCAAAGTGAGATTATTAAGTATATTAAGAACAAAATAAAAAAGGATCAGCCACTTCCTAGAGGGAGAAAGAAAAGTCACTGATGTTACAGGAAAGCTTGATGTAGTCACAAAATATTTCTGTTCTGCATTCATAAAGAGGCACTTTGAGGCACTCAGGTCACATGAGGTGACGCAATACATTCCTATCATTCAATAAGGCTGTTAAACAGCATCTAACATAGAAACTTGGGGTGGCAAACCCAGGAGTTGTGAACAGAGTGATCAAAACCACACCTTGTTTGCACCCACAAATGCACAATCAGTCAGCAGCAGAGCCAGAATATAGTAAAGCCTGATGTGTGCTAAACAGAAACTATTACACAGAAACAGAACGGCTGTGTCTACAGTGTCATGATTTTGTGCTAAAGCCTGTCTACACTGGCGGGGAGTTGTTGCGCAAGAACACTGATGTTCTAATGTGTGAAATCAGGGCTTCTTGTGCAAGAACTATGATGCTCCCACTCAGGAAGAAGCCCTCTTGCACAACTGTTCTTGTGCAAGAGGCCAGTGTAGACAGGCAACATGAATTTCTTGCACAAGAGAGCCCTATGGCTAAAATGGCCATCGGAGCTTTCTTACCCAAGAGAGTGTCTACACTGGCACAGATGCTTTTGCGCAAAAGCACATGCCAGTGTAGACACCCTCTTGTGCAAATACTTTAACGCAAAAACTCTTGCGTGAAAAGTATTTGCACAAAATCTTGCCAATGTAGATGTAGCCCTTACGTACAGAACTGGCCAGGTTAGGAGACAGTTGAGAACCTGGTCTGGGATTAGTTAGTGCCAGTCACCAGCATGATGTCTGGAAAACTCCTCCAGTAATACGAGGGCACCTCTGGCTGAGAAGGGAACTGTGCAGATGCAAGAGACTTTGATTTCCCTGAGGCGTTTGATGTAAGAGGGAAACCTGACAGACCAAAAATGCACATTCTGCAATAGCAGAAGAGCTCCTGTAAAGTGGACACAATGTACTGACCTCTGGTCACTCCCAGATCCCAGAGAGCTGACGTCCATGGGCCCATCCGCCAATGAGGCTGTTTCCAGCGGGGCCCTGCAGTGATCTCTTGTAGGTCTCGTGCCCTAACATAGCTTTATCATTGGCAGAAGTAAATGGAAAATATCTGGAGATAAAATCTGTGCCTGAGCCGAAGGCCGGCAGAGGGGTCACAAGGAGGAGGCCGGGGCAGGCACCGATGGATCCGGAGCCCTGGCTGAGCGGGCCCGTGCACACACAGGGTTTGATACAGTCACGTGCAGGCTGCAGACAAAGGAAATCTGAGGTGGTTCCACAAGGCCAGGTGCAGAGTCCTGCCCCGAGGCCAAAAGGCGACAGTGTCTGCACAGTGACACACAGCCGGCTTCTCTGCTCCTTGCCCAGTTCTTGCTCCCAGGGGTCTGAATCAGATCTGAGCCATAGCCTGAGAATACTGTCCGGCCTGGTCCATCTACTAGCACCTTTCATCCGACAGGATCCACTTTACACCTAAAATGCAGCAGCCTGGGGCTGGAGGCCATTTGCAAAGAGGGACAATTTGGCCAATAACAGTGGATTAAAACTCATCCCCCCTTGGGGCAAGGGTACCTGAATGTTTAATGTCTGGGCAGAGTAGAAAGGACCCAGACTTACCCTCTCTCCCACCACTCCCACAGTGCACTGGGTTAATGGAGCAGTTGTGCTCCTCAGCTACTGCTGGTACCTGTGAGTGCTGAGAGGGACGTGTCTTCCCTGGGAACCCCCCTCAGGCAGCCGCGTCCCACACCTCTCTCAGCCCAGCGTCTGCAGCAGCCTCCCACGCCGAGAGCCGGCACAGGGCCATGCTTGGTTATATCACAGCTCTGGGCTGTCCCAGTGGGGTTGGCTCAGCCTCTGGGGAGAAGCGGCATCTGGATGCAAACAGGCTGGGGAGCAAACACTTTCTAGCCAGTGACTTTCCAGGGATCTTTCCATGTCTGGGCTTCTGGGCTCTTTATCCAACTCTAGGAGTAAACAGCAATTAAGGGGCCTTCTCAAGAGCGGAGGAGAACTCCTGGGCTCTGGGCTGAGTCAGAGGAATTGGCTGCTCTGTGCACTTGTGTGCATTGTAAAAGTACTGCTGACTACTAAGAATACCAGGGATAATTCCTAGGTCTCCATAGGCCCTTGTGCCTTGTCAATGTGCAGGCGGGACAGGTAGAGAGTGAAGGCACAGATCTGGAGACCGATAACTGTGAGGGGTCAAAACCACTTTCTGGAGGGCCCCCTATTAACTATGAATAGAAAAGCATTTACCACGTTCAATGTGCCATGCCCACTGCTTTATACAATCCAGGTCAGTGTTCATTAAACCAACCCCCAGAATCAATCCCAGAACCATCTCCATGCTTACCAGGGAGAGCAGGCAAAGTCATTCCCAGGACCTTCTGGAGACGAGGCAGATTACCCGGGTTTTCTATTCCCCTGCTCATGTAACACCAGTTCAGCCTGAGGGATCTGCCCATTCTCAACAGGCTTTGGCTTTGCCCCATGGCTTCCACTCTCCAAGGAACAGGCAGCTCTGGGCCTGCCATGAACGCTCGCTGAACGACAGGACCTGACCCCTGGGTGTGACTCTCTCGGCACAGTGTAACCCAGCAGTTTGGGACTGTTGAGTGACAACAACATGGGGATTTGATTCCAATTTTTTCCCGTATTTTATTGCATCATCGGCATATATGGGTACAGTGGAACCTGATGAGATCCTATGGGACTTGTGAGCATTGATCTGTCTTGGGCTGTGTTGCTAGTTATACTGAGAGAAACTTCACCCGCTGTGTTGGCCTGTCATGAACCAGATGAGCCAGGCATCCAAACTGCTCACCTCTTCCTTAGAAACATCTTCTTGACATATCTATGGGATGGCCCTTACGTTACCCACCTGAACAAAGCCAGCCCTTTGGATGCTGCTTGACCTGGAACTGGCAGACTCCCACACCCCCTTTCTAGAGGAAGGGCAAGTTGTCTTCTCTTCTCCCACCTTACCACCGCCGCTGAGTCCTACTTCCTCCCAGTGTGACCTTCCCCCAAGGAATCACTCCCTGATGCTGGTGCACCTCAGTTCCGAGAATGTAACCCCACAGCCTTCGCCCCGGGGTTCACAAGTTGGCAGGTTGTCCCAGATGTAGGCGATATAAGCACTTGAATCCATTGGTGTTTCCTGATACCCGTCAGTTTCCACAGAATCATAGACCCATCCAAAGTTAAAGTTAGATGCGAGCTCAAAGGATCATTCAGGCCAATCCCCTGCTCAAAGCAGAACCCAATAACCCCTGTCATGAGACAGAATGTTTTATTGGCTAAGATTTTGAAAGTGGAAGGAGTTTGGGTGAGAGGGATCATGAAATCTACAGGCCATGATTGTAAGGAATGGTGGAAGGGAGAACAGCAAAACAGAGACAATGGATGTCAGGACGCAGATTTTAGTAAACTCGGAGAGCTGGTAGGTGCGGCCCAAGGGAAGCAAGACTTTGGCTATGTCTACACTACACTGTTCTTCTGGAAAAAGCTACTCAAATTGCAAATTGCAATATACATTTTCCGCTTCTTTTTTTGGAAGAGATTTTCTGACATTTGGCCCATCTACACTAGGCTGTACATAAGGGGAAAACACTTTTTAAGATCATCTCCTCTTCCTCTTAAAACAAGGTTTACAGGCTGCTGAAAAAGCTCCTCTGTTCCTCCAAAATTTTTTTGGAAGATCAGGCACATTCCCTGGACAATCATGGTTGATTGCTAGTCCCCAACTGGAGACACCCGGGGCATGGGCACTGTCGTCAGGGGGCTGGGAGGGAAACTCCTTTCTTCTGGTGCAGTGCAGTGTGAGGTTTAGCCAAACGGTGCCAGCAACATTGCCTGCTTGGGCGAGTCCATAGCCGTTCTGAACCCGCAGCGACGGGGCAGGAGCCATGTGTGTTGTGTTATTCCCAGTTTGTGTATTTTCCGGAAGGCAGGTTTCATGTAAATCTGTGCCCTGATTACTTATCTGACCAGTTACACAGTGGGCTGGCTGGCTGGGATCCGCAGCAGGAAAGGGGCTGACTGGACTCCAACTGAGGATCCAGCACAAGTGGAGAGATGGGTCAGGCTCAGCATACGGTGTAGATTTGGGGATCAGAGACACTCCCTGAGACATTAGTGAATTACATCTAAGCTTGTGGGATCCCCCAGTGTGTTCTGAGTGTGTCCAGTGTAGACTGAACTGTTCCCTTCTTCTCTTTGGTTTTATGTTTGTTGTAACTGTGAAGACGATGTCAGTGGGTTATAAAATGTCTCTGTTATGCTCTAAAACAAATTACTTGTTTCTTCATCATAAGATTTTTAAAGTGATTTCATTAAATTCATTCCTGTCCTTCCTTTCGGGACTTGCATATGGGGGAGGCTGACCCCTTGCTCAAATTTCTTCCAGCCTGAACGCTGGGTCTTCAGTGACTTTCTATGGGAGCTGGGGAGAAGGACGGGAGGGGGTTACACATTGAAGGACAGTGACGTCTGGCCCACTCAAAGTTATAAAAATAGAGACTTGAGAATTACTCAGACTTCCCCTCTGAATTCTTCTGAGGAATTTTGTTGCTAGTTATAACATATTACTTCATTTATAAATATTACTATGATACCAAGATTCTGGAAACTTCTACCCAATTAGGGTTAAATTCCTTATAGAACAGGGATGAAGAACCTTTTTGGAGTCAGGAGCCAATGACCTAGAGAAAAATCAGTCAACGTTCATCTGTGGTACAGACAGACAACATGAAGTGCTAATTTGTCCAGATCAACTGAGTATTCCTTAAAAAGACTGGGTCTTTTCAGCTTAGAAAAGAGGAGATTAAGTGGGGGATATGATAGAAGTCTGTAAAATTATGATGGGTAGGAGTAAGTGAATAATGAAAAATTATTTACCTGTTTCCATGACAGAAGAACTAGGAGACATCAAATGAAATTAACAGGTAGCAGGTTTAAAACAAACAAAAGGACATTTTCCTTTACAAAGAATAGAGTCACACACAGACTCCTTGGCAATGCATATTGTGAAGACCAGGATTTTAACAGGGTTCCAAAAGAACTGGCCAATTTTATGAACATAAGAGCATAAGAATGGCCGTACTGGGTCAGACCAAAGGTCCATCTAGCCCAGTAGCCTGTCTGCCAACAGTGGCCAACACCAAGAGCCCCAGAGAGGGTGGACTGAAGACAATGATCAAGCAATTTGTCTCCTGCCATCCCTCTCCAGCCTCTGACAGACAGAGGCCAGGGACACCGATTCTATCCCCTGGCTAATAGCCTTTTATGGACCCAACTTCCATGAAATTATCTAGCTTCTCTATATACTCTGATATAGTCCTTGCCTTCACAGCCTCCTCTGGCAAGGAGTTCCACAGGCTGAATACACGCTGAGTGAAGAAGAACTTTCTTTTATTAGTTTTAAACCTGCTGGAGGTTAGTTCCATCAGTACTTATCTGCCAGCACAGAATCATAGAATCACAGAATGCCAGAACTGGAAGGGATCTCGAGAGGTCATCCAGTCCAGACCCCGGCCCTCAAGGCAGGCCCCAGTACTATCTAGATCAGTGTTTCTGAAAGTGTTGCCAGAAATCACACCGAGAAACACATTAACTGGCCGCCCTGGGTTAATTATTTATGGGCATCACAGCAATGGAACCACACCGCTCCTATAGACTCTGTTTTCTCCTTTGCAGCCAAGGAGAAACATGGGAAAATACTTTCATTGAAGATGCACTGCCCAGGGTTACATATTCTTACTGCTCAGGTGAGACAGACTGGAAGGCCTTTGCAGGTTGACATCTCCAAACTACAAGTGGCAGTCAGTTTGGTGTGACACAGAGCCCCAGCTGTACCTGAGTTCCAGGTGGCATCTTGACAAGACCCATCATAGATATGAGCCAAGTGGGGAAGGAGGAGCTCAAGGGACTAAAAGGACAAGACATAGAAGTGGCTCAGGGCTCAAGGGGAGACATGGAACAGGGCCCTGAGGAAAAAGGCGGGACAAGGGCAGGGTTTTGGGAGTCCAGTTACAACGAGGAAGTTGTCAACCCTATGAGTTGTGCACAGATGGATTCCCCAGTGTGTCACGCTGAGACAATTCAGTAAATTCCACACATAATTTAAAGTTTCTTTGACTGACCAGTTACTGTTTGAGGGAAGGTACCATGTCATGAGCTAGCCCTCCAGGGAGCTCTTTCTAAGATCCCACATTTTGGGAGAAAACTTTAGTCCCTTTATCAGTAAAGAGCCAACGCAGCCTGTTCCAGATCTGTTTGGTTCTCACACCATAGATAATAGGGTTCAGCATGGGGGGAACCAGGAGGTACGTATTGGAAATGAACATTTCATAAAGAAGGGGAATATTGCTACCCAAACGGGATACCAGGGAGCTAAATATAGTTGGGATGTAAAAGGCTGATATGACACAGATGTGTGAACCACACGTCGCGAAAGTCTTGAGCCGGGCATCCTTAGAGGGAAGGCTGAAGATGGTCCTGAGGATCTGGATATAGGACAGAATGATGAAAAACACGTCCAGACCGATCCTACAGGACAGCACAAAGAGGCCGTAGTAACTACTGATGCGGGTGTCAGCACAGGCCAGTTTCACCACGGCCAAGTTCTCACACTGAGAGCTGCTGATGATGTTGGTTCTGCAATATGGCCACTGCCTTGCCAGGAAGGGATAGGGCAGTGCAAGGATGCATCCACGTAACAGAATGACCAGACCAATCTTCATCACCAGGGAGTTTGTCAGGATGGAGGAATGTCTCAAGGGATGGCAGATGGCCACGTAGCGATCAAAAGCCATGGCCACGAAGATCCCAGATTCAATCGCTGTGAAGCCGTGAATGAAGAACATCTGAGTAAGGCAGGCACTGAAATCAATCTCCCTGGAATTGAACCAGAACATTGCCAGTATTTTGGGCAGGGTGGAGGTGGACAGCACCAAGTCGCTGATGGCCAGCATACAGAGGAAATAGTACATGGGCTCATGGAGACTGGACTCCCTCTTCACAATAAATAGGATGGCAACATTTCCCAACATGACTATAGCGTACATAATGCAGAAGGGGACGGAGATCCACACATGGGCTACCTCCAGGCCAGGAATACCCAGTAAGATGAAGGTGGAGGGGTTGGTGAAAGCAGTTGTATTTGAGTCTGTCATGGAGTAGGGAAGAAGCGATTCAATTCTGAAGCAGAATGCTCTCTCTTACTTGAACCAGATGCTCTGCAGTGTTTGTGGATGGGCTGGATCTAGGGTGATTGTCACAGTGGAATTGCCTGGTTGGAGACACAATGTGAATATGAGACACCACATGCACTGATGGAGGCAGTTCTCCTGGGTGAAGGAGATGGCACTTTCTTCACACTGAAAAATGACACTATCCAGAGACATGAACTATGAACAACAGACCCTAGAATCAGAGAATCCTAGATTAGGAAGAGACCTCAGGAGTCATCAAGTCCAGCCCCCTGTCCAAAGCAGGACCAACCCCAACTAAATCAACCCAGCCAGGGCTTTGTCAAGACAGGACTTAAAAACCTCTAGGGATGGAGATTCCACCCCCTCCCTAGGGAACCCAGCCCAGTGCTTCCCCACCCTCCTAGGGAAATAGTTTTTTCTTAATCTCCCGCCTAGACCTCCCATTTTGCAACTTGAGTCCATTGCTCCTCGTTCTGCCATCTGTCACCACTGAGAACAGCCTCTCTCCATACTCCTTGGAACCCCTCTTCTGGGAGTTGAAGGCTGCTAACAACCTCTCCCTCCCCACCACAACCACTCTTCTCTTCTGCAGACTAAACAAACCCAAGTCTCTCAGTCTTTCCTTATAGGTCTTGCATTCCAGCCCCCTAATCATTTTGGTCACCCTCCATTGGACCGTCTCCAATGTGTCCACATCCTTTCTATAGTGGGGGGAAGGGGAGTGGGCCCAGAACGAGACAAAATGATGAGGAGGATGGAGCACATGAGGAAAGGCTGAGGGATTTGTGTTTGTTTAGTCTGCAGAAGAGGAGACTGAGGGAAGATTTGATAGCAGCCTTTAACTTCCTGAAAGGAAGTTCCAAAGAGATTGGAGAGAGGCTGATCACAGTAATGACAGATGGTAGAACAAGGAGCAATGGTCTCAAGATACAGTGAGGGGGGTCTAGGTTTGATATTAGGAAAAACTATTTCACAAGGAGAGTGGGGAAGCACTGGAATGGGTTCCCTAGGGAGGTTGTGGAATCTCCATCCCTAGAGGTTTTCAAGTGTTGGCTTGACAAAGCCCTGGCTGTGTTGATTTAGTTGGGATTGATCTTGTTTTGAGTCGGGGGCTGGACTTGATGACCTCCTGAGGTCTCTTTCAGCTCTATGATTCAATGATCAGCAAAACCGTTTGGGAGGAAAAGGTAGGCAAAAATATTGGAATGAAAATTGGGATTTTTTGAACTATTGTTTTATTAGTTAACTAACATTTTTGAGTCCATGATGAACAATGTGCACATGTTGTCTAACAACCCTTTTCAGTGGCTAATCAAGGCAGCACTTAGGGGAGAAACGGCACTGTATAATACATTGGAGAAAAGAAAAGTAGATAAAAAGCAATACAAACTGGAAATTTTTGAAAAATGGTGAGGGATGTTATAGATATCAGGTAAAACACTTAGTAGGGTTAAGGATGAGAAAAAGAGGATATTAAGAATACCTGGGGGCGGGGGAAAGGATACCTTGGAAAATATTTTGACTATTTTCAAAGGGTGAAAGGAAAATTGCTCCCATTGGAGAAAAAATCCACATGTCCTAGAAATGGTTTTGTTCAGTATTTGGAAAGAAACATTTATGAAGAGCTCAAAAAGCATCTGCAGTAGAACGTTAGAGGTATGAACACCAGAGATATGAACTGACCGATCAGCCACACATCTCCTTCAGAGCCAGAACTGGGCAGTCAGGCAGCAATCAGCAGAGACCTCAGCCCTCCTGCCACCTCAGAAAGGAGGCCAATTGAGGACCGGTTCCATTAAACGTAAATTATTTTAAAAATTAAGGGAAAGTTCAAAATAAAAATGGTTGACAAGTTTAAGAAAGACTGGAAAGGCTGGTTTGGGATGTTTATAACATCAGTAATATTGTTAATGTTGTTCAGCCCTATGGTTTACGTAAAACTGGTCATATCAAATAAACAGCTTCATCTTTTTACAGGAGTACAGCTTTGGTTGATCAAGAGAACAGCAGAGCTGTAATAAACCTGCATTTCTCTGAGACATTTGCTTTAGTAGGGGAAGCAGATGAAAAATGGGCAAAACCCTGGTTTATCGACAGATTTCAAGTAGGGTTTCATAGGGATAATGTGTAGGTCTGATGTTTTAATCGATGTTCTGGAAACAAACAGAAAACCAGGGCTGATAACATTCTCAGAATGTTAGTGTTCAAATTGCAGAGAGCTTACAGTGAGGAGGCCAGGTATATGGGATGCATAGGTAGGAGCATTGTCAGCAGATTTAGTGAGGAAAGGACGTGGGTGCATTGGAGAGGGTCTTGCAGATGGTAACCAAAATGATGAGGGGGCTGGAGCACATGACCTACGAGGAGAGGCTGAAGGATTTGTTTTTCGTTAGTGCACAGAGGAGAAGAGTGAGGGGGGATTTGAGAGCAGCCTTCAACTAGCTAATGGGGGTTCCAAAGAAGATGGAGAGAAGCTGTTCTCAGTGGTGGCCGATGACAGAACGAGGAGCAATGGGCTCAAGTTGCAGTGGGGGAGGTCTAGGTTGGATAGTAGGAAAAAAAACCAATTTCCTTAGGAGTGTGGAGAAGCACATCTGGAATACTGCATCCGATTCTGGGGGGCCCCAATTAGAGAAAGGATGTAGCTCCATAGGAGAAAGGGAGCAGAGGGCAACAAAAGTGATGAGGGGCCTGGACCACATGGCCTGTGAGGAGAGGCAGAGGGATGTGGGCTTATTTAATCTGCAGAAGAGAAGAGCGAGGGGGGAGTTGAGAGCAGCCTTCAACTTCTTGAAGGGGGGTTCCAAAGAGGATGGAGAGAGGCTGTTCTCGGTAGTGACAGAGGGCAAAACAAGGAGCAATGGGCTCATGTTGTAGTGGGTGATGTCCAGCAAAGGCACCGGGCTATTTACCAGCTTTGCAGAGCACAAAGGATCCCAGACTTACCCTCTCTCCTGCGGTGCCCTGGGTTTGTCGAGCTGGTGAGCTCCTCAGCCTGAATTGAGTACCTGCAAATAGTGAGATTGTCGTTCCTGGGAGCCGCCCACAGGCAACTGTGTCCCACGCCTCTCTCAGACCAGCACCGGCAGCAACGTCCCACGCCGAGACCTGGCACAGGGCTGTACAGCATTAATAATATAGCTCTGGGCCATCCCAGTGGGATCACTCAGCCCCTAGTGGTACGTGAGCATCTTGATGGAAAAAGACTGCAGACCAACCTGTCTGGGCTTCGGGGCTAGTTTTCCTGCTTTATGAGTAAACAGCAATTAGGGGACCTTCCCAAGAGGAGAGGAGAACTTGTTGGCTCTGGGCTGAGTCACAGAGGAATCGACTGCTCTGAGATTTTTTGTGCACTTAGAAATTATAGTTGATTAATAAGAAAACTATGGAGAATGTTTTAAATTAATGGAGATTGCCTATCTCCTAGAACCGGAAGGGACTTTGAAAAGTCATTGAGTCCAGTCCCCTGTTTTCACAGCAGGACCAAGTTCCATCCCTGACAAATTTTTGCCTCAAATCTCTAAATGGCCTCTGCAAGGATTGAACTCACAATTAGCAGGCCAATACTGAAACCACTGAGCTATCCCTCCCCCCTGTCTATGGCTGGCACCTAGGGGTCAAAGATGACAAGTTCTCCTCAATAACTTCCATCACATTCTGAAGCACCTTTCTCTGAATGGTACTGACAAGACCTTGCAAAGAAAAGGGAATGTGAACCGAAACACATATTGCAGCTAAGCAGGGAGACATGAATTTACCAGGCAGATCAAGGTGCAGGATGAGAGAGAGACAACCAGGGGACCTGACTTCTCTGCAGTACCCACAGTCCTTCCATGGCAGGAGCTAGTCATTGGGTGGGAGGCAGAGGAGAGGCTGGAAGAGGGAAGCTGAGCAGTCACCATCCTCTCCAGGGGAATCTGAGTGTTTTAGAACCAGCTGAAGGGCGTGAGCTCCCTGTTTATAGGACGTGTGAACTCTGAGACTCCACTTCTGCTCCCACCAGCCTAGTCCACACTAAAGAGGAAAGTCAACCTAAGCTGTTACACACCAGCTACCTGTGCTGTGTTGTTCACAGGCCTGCTTCAAATTTTAGGACTGAATAGGTGTTCTTAGTGAAATACCATGGACTGCCTCCGTTTACTCTACACACCTGAAATGCAGCTGCCTTGGCTTCAGGCCATCCACAAAGAGGAGCACTTTGGCCAATAACGCTGGGATAAACTCTTCCTCTCCCATGGCAAGGGCCCCAGAACGTTAGTGTCTGTGCAAAGCAGAAAAGACCAGACTTACTCTCTAGTCCATCTCTCCCACAGTGAAATGAGTTACTCACACAAGCGAGCTACAAAATGTGGTTTGTAACGTATCCTTTAAATTAGCGTCCATATCTAATGACTGGAAGACAGTTAACGTGATGCCAATATTTAAAAAGGGCTCTAGAGGTGATCCTGGAAATTACAGACTGGTAAGTCTAACGCTAGTACTGGGTAAATTAGATGAAACAATAGTAAAAAATAAAATTGTCAGACACATGGATGAACATAATTTGTAGGGAGAAAGCAACATGGTTTCTGCAAAAGGAAAGCATGCCTTACTAATGTATTTGAGTTCTTTATGGGGATCCACAAACGTGGACAAAGGGGACCCAATGGATATTGTGCACTCAGATTTCCAGAAAGCCTTTGACAAGGTCCCTCACCAAAGGCGCTTAAGTAAAGAAAAGTAAATTGTCATGATAAGAGGGAAGGTCCTTTCATGGATTGATAATGAGTTAAAGGACAGGAAACAAAGGGTAGAAATAAATGGTCAGTTTTCAGAGTGGAGAGAAGTAACTAGTGGTATCCCCCAAGGGTCAGTCCTGGGACCCATGGCAAAATTTGCAGGATACAGTAAACCCGGGGATTAGATTGTGCCTGTTTTCTAAAAATTCTATGTATCTGAAGGGAGGGACAGGAGCTGTGCAGGGGCAGGGTTATGGCCTGTGGGGGGCAGGGGCTGAGCCACGAGAGGGGCAGGATGCAGCTTGGTGTGGGAGGGTGGAAGTCAGGAGGCAGCAATGACAGGGGTGGCCTGCCAGGGGGGAACCTGTGAGGGGGCTGACCTATGAGATGGGCTGGGCTGCCAGGGTGGCCATGAGCCATGGGGGTGCTGGGCTTCCGAGAGCCACGGTGGGATCTTGTCTTGCCAGGTAGGATGCCAGGAGGCATGCGTGTGGGGGGGGGGGGGCTGCTAAGAGCAACAGGGGGCCTTTTTCTCCCTCCCTCAGGTATTTGCTGCACACACATCTGGCAGGGACAGGAGGATCATCTGAGAAGCAGCCAGGCTTAAAGTTCCAGTTTCCTTTTTTTTTTTTTGCTTTTGCTTTTAACAGCTTTTTTCCTGGCTCAGAAATTTGCTGGTTTCTAAAGCTTTCCAGCTAGTTAAGTGCTGGACAGCACAGGTTATACTGTAGTTTAAGACCAAAGCAAACTGTCAAGCACTTCAAAAAGATCTCACCAAATGCACTGATTGGGCAACAACATGGCAAATGAATTTTAATGTTCATAAATACAAAGTAATGCACATTGGAAAAAATAACCGCAATTATACATACAGTAGGATGGGGCCTAATTTAGCTACAACTTCTCACGAGAGAGATCTTGGAGTCATTGTGGGTAGTTCTCGGAAAACATCCGCTCAGGGTCAGCAGCAGCCAAAAAGGCAAATAGAATATTAGGAGCCGTTAAAAAGGGGATAGAAATAAGACAGAGAATATCTTATTGCCTCTATATAAATCCATGGTGCTTCCACATCATGAACACTGTGTACAGATGTGGTCTCTTCATCTCATAAAAGGTATATTGGCATTGGAAAAACAGCAACAAAAAAGATATACGGGTTTGGAATGGCAGCCATAGGAGGAGAGATTAATTAGAAGGGAACTTTGCAGCTTAGAAAAGAGGAGACTAAGGAGGGATATGACGGAGGTCTATAAAATCATGACTGGTGTGCAAAAAGTGAATATGGGTATATTATGTACTCATTCCCATAATATAACATCTAGGGGTCCCTAAAAAAATGAATAGGCAGCAGGTTTAAAACAAACACAAGGAAGTTTTTCCTTCATGCAGCACATAGTCAGCCTGTGGAACTCCTATCTCCTCTCCTTCCCTATGTTCTTGGTGTTTCTATGTATCATGACCACCAGCTCTTCCCCAGAAATACACACGTTTATCTAGATGTTGCAAGAGATCCACAATCTTTGCACCTGACACACAAATCACCAGTAGTTCTCCTGCTCAGCACAAACCCAACTATTTAGAAGTCTCATGATCAAATCCTCCACTGCCTGTTTTTTCTTATGATGTAGGGTTCCATCCCCCACAGAGGTAGCCTCAGGATGAGAGGGTCCCATGACACCAGCTCGAAGGAGTGTCCCAGCTGCTCCAATGTGACGTTCTCCTCCCTTGCTTCTTCTGCTTCTCCCAGCCATTGTCCTCCCAGCTTCACAGCTGATCC
This sequence comes from Pelodiscus sinensis, assembly GCF_049634645.1. NCBI lineage: Eukaryota > Metazoa > Chordata > Testudines > Trionychidae > Pelodiscus > Pelodiscus sinensis. Next base: position 332,878,997 of record NC_134711.1, on the reverse strand, counting down.
CCTGCCCTGCCTCCAAAAATCTGACTCATGTCAAAGGGGTCCCAGCTCACGCCCAGTGCAGGGACCCTCCCTGGAACGGATGCCGGCCGGGAGGTACTGAAAAACTAAAAAAAGGAAATGACACACTGAACTCATTTTTCATGGCTTTGTAGCAGAGCGTGTCCTGGCTTCCCTCTCTGCTCCTCTCTTTTGATCTGAGGAAGTGGGTCTGGCCCACCAAAGCTCATCATCTAATAAACCATCTTGTTAGTTTTTAAAGTGCTACATAGTCCTGTATTTTGTTTCTTCTCCTCCCCAGTGTGTCAGCTCCAGCACTGTGTCTTCCCTGCCCTTGGCCAGGCTCCTGGTCAGACTGCGGCAGTTCCTGTCCCAGCCCTGGAGCAGACGGAATCAGGATGGAGGGGTACAGAGATGGAGGTGATCCAGAGAGTGATGGGGGTGAGGAAGTGAGGAGAGGGTTGGTGTTTTGGGAAATGGGGGTAGAACAACAGCAGAAGGATTTGGGGGAAGAGGTGAAGGGAATCTTAAGGGAATAAATGGGGGAGGGAAAGGGGCCTCAGTGCTCAGGTTACCAGGAATTTGAAAGTGGGAAACCCCATGAGCAGATGAGTTGAACACAGACCGATTGCTCGGTTTGTCCCACAGACACAGCATGGTAAGGCCAGCCCAAGGTTCAATGTTACTTTTCCATTATAGTCAAATTCAGAGAGGAGGTCCCAGCACAACGTCACCAATCAGCTCTTCTCTGATCTCAGTCTCAGATGCAAAGCAACAGGAGAAATCCCTAGATACCCTTTTGAGTAAAGAGCCGGAGCAGCCTGTCCCGGATCTGTTTGGTCCTCGCCCCATAGATGATGGGGTTTAGCATGGGGGACATGAAGACAAATAAGTTGGAAATGAGAACGTAGAAATGCCGGGGCACATTCTGGCCAAAGCGGTTTATTAAGGTGATGAAAACAACAGGGATGTAGAAGGCTGAGATGGCGCTGATGTGGGAGCCACAGGTCCCAAAAGTCTTGAGTCGGGCATCTTTTGTGGGGAGTCTCAAGATGGTCCTGAGGATCTGGGTGTAGGACGCAGCTATGAAAATCGCATCTGGCCCCATCACACAGAGTACGACAAGGAGGCCATAGTAACTACTGACACGGATGTCAGCACAAGCCAGGCTCACCACAACTATGTGTGAGCAGTACGGCTCAGGAACAATGTTGGTTCTACAATATGGCCACTGATTTGCCAGGATGGGATAGGGCAAGGAAATTATGACCGCACGCAGCAGCACGGCCAGGCCGATCTTGGCTACAGTGGAGATTTTCAGGATGGTGGAATGTCTCAGGGGATCACAGATGGCCACGTAGCGATCAAACGCCATGACCGTGAGTGTCCCAGACTCCATCAGTAAAGACCACTGAATGAAGTACAGCTGGGTGAGACAGGCACTGAAATCGATCTCCCTGGAATTAAACCAAAAGATGCTCAGCATTTTGGGCTGGATGGACGTACACACCACCAGGTCGGTGACAGCCAGCATGCAGAGAAAATAGTACATGGGCTCATGGAGACTCAGCTCCATCTTCACAATTAATAGGATGGTAAAGTTCCCCAACATTACTGTGGCGTATATGGCACAGAAGGGGATGGAGATCCAGACATGTGCTGCCTCCAGGCCAGGAATTCCCTGCAGGATGAAGATGGAGGGGTTGGTGAAGTTGTTTCTGGTGGAACCTGACATGGAGAAAGTGAGAAAATGTCCAACTCGGATGCAGAATAGTGTCACATGAATCTTCCTCGGATGTCTTGTATGTACCCAGGGTCTCAGGTGATGGTCACAGCACAAATGCCTGGATGGAGAGACAATGTTCGTATGAGACACGACATGCACTGCTGGGGGCATGTGAGACATGAATAATCTACTAATACCTATTCCACATTTAAGATTCTCCATGTGTTAAGAGAGCCTGCATGTTGTGATGCAGGAAACTTGAACAAGCTCCAGAAGGAAACAAGTGTGGATACTCATTATACATCTTTGTTACTTAATGCCCAAGCTACAGAGTCCATGCTGTGGTAAGTTCACAGGTCACCCATTTTCTAAAAATCTCAGAGCGAGGAAATGCAAAACCAAGATACATAGAAGGGGTGATCGTCCCAACCAGAACACCCCTCAGGGAAAGTCCTGGGCATCATTGCTGGCAGCTCAATAGAACCAAGCCGTGTGCAACACAAACAGTATTCAGGTGCCAAAGGAACGGGGTGGAGAATTATCTGGTCTGGACAGTCCCTCAGTTTTGGTCACTCTGAAGGCCAGAGCAGATGGAAAGAGGATTTCCCAGAAGGGCTATGAGAATGGCGGAAGCTGCCCTACGCAGACAGACGGAAATGTCTGGGAATGTTTAGAGAAGAGTCAAAAGAGCAGGCATATGACAGAGAACCCTTGACTTCCGAAAAGCCGACTGACTCCCTCAGAGAACTGATGGGCAGCATCCCCTGGGATGCTAATATGAAGGAGAAAGGAGTTCAGGAGAGCTGGCAGTATTGTAAAGAAGCCTTATTGAACGCTCAAGAACAACCCGTGCCGATGCGCAGTAAGAAAAGCAAATATTGCAGGCGACCAGTTTGGCTTAGCAGTAAAATCCTTGGCAAGCTTTTGCCTTCCTGATTACTTTCCTGCATGCTCAAGCAATATCTTTATACTCCTCCCTGGTCATCTGTACAAGTTTCTACTTCTTCGTTGGCTTCCTTGTTGTGTTTCAGCTCCGCAAGGATTTCCCTGGTAAGCCAAGCTGGTCACCTGCCACATTTGCAATTCTGACCGTGCTGCTGTCTTGGACTCCATTCCCCTTCATGTTAACACCCCAGCGGATCCTATCTCAAACCTGCACCATCCTTTGTGGGAGAGGAATCGGAGGAACTGTCCTGGATTGAAGCGTCATTAGAGGAGGTTTTGGAAGAAATAGAAAAACTTAACAGAAAAACTTAACAGTAACAAATCTGCAGGACCAGATGGCATTCATCCAAGGGTTCTAAAAGAACTCAAATGGGAAATTGCAAAACTCTTAACTATGGTTTGTAATCTATCCTTTATATCGACTTCCGTACCTACCGACTGGAAGACAATTAATGTGACACCAATATTTAAAAAGGGCTCTAGAGGTGATCCACTGTCGGCAGACAGGCTACTGGGCTAGATGGACCTTTGGTCTGACCCAGTATGGCCGTTCTTATGTTCTTATGTACAACTGGAGTGGCTGCTAGTAAGGAGTGTGAAGGATAACAAGAAAGGTTTCTACAGGTATGTTAGCAATAATAGGGTGATCCAGAGGGGCGGGCCCTATTGGATGAAGGAGGTAACCTAGTAACAGATGATGTGGGAAAAGCTGAAGTACTCAATGCTTTCTTTGCCTCTGCCTTCTTCAAAACAGGCCCAACAAACAACAAAACAGAACACCACTGCAGCCCGAACTGAAACCCCTCCAGGGCATTGTCACAAAACTACAACCTAGCTTGGAAAATAACCCCTCACTCTCACAAGCCTTGGGGGACAGGCCAGTCCTCACCCAGAGACAACCCCTAGAACTGAAACAAATTCTTTCCAGCAATCACACAGCACACCCACATGACACTCACCCAGAAACATGCCCCTGCCATCAACCTTGCTGCCAACTCTGTCCACTGACAGGATTTTTTTCCGGATTTTTCCTTCTGTTTCCCACCTCCTCGTCCTCTCTTTGTCTGCTATTTATTGGAGCCCTTTGCTCCATTCCTCTGAAAAAGTGGGTTGTGCCCACGAAAGCTCACGATCCCATCCACATGTTTTGTTAGAAATGTCCTGAGGCACCAAACGGACTTTTTTTACAGGTCTTTTCAGTTACAGACTAACACGGCTGCCGCTTTGAGCCTTTTCGTTCCCAACCAGTAACATCTAAATACACTTAGGCTGGGTCTAGACTGGCCAGTTTTTCCGGAAAATCAGCCGCTTTTCCGGAAAAACTTGCCAGCTGTCTACACTGGCCGCTTGAATTTCCGCAAACGTACTGACGATCTCATGTAAAATTGTCAGTGTTCTTGCGGAAATACTATGCTGCTCCTGTTAGGGCAAAAGTCCTTTTGCGCAAAAGGGCCAGTGTAGACAGCTCAGATTTGTTTTCCGCAAAAAAGCCCCGATTGAAAAAATTGCGATCGGGGCTTTTTTGCGGAAAAGCGCGTCTAGATTGGCCACGGATGCTTTTCCGCAAAAAGTGCTTTTCCGTGCCAATCTAGACGCTCTGTTCCGAAAATGCTTTTAACGGAAAACTTTTCCGTTAAAAGCACTTACGGAAAATCATGCCAGTCTAGACACAGCCTTAGTGCTTCAAACGGCTTCCACCCCAAAGCAGAGGAAAACTGTCACCAATAGTGATTGGGAGCAGACTTTTAGACAGTAAAATGGGAACACAAGCAATTAGTTCTTAGGGAAGAGTTTGTAACAGCCCCAGAGCCCTGAGATGCCAGGGGAGGAGGTGACAGTGTCTGGGCAATGACACACAGACAGCTTCTCTGGCTGTTGCCCAGTTCTTGCTCCCAGGGGAGTTTTGCCTCTGTGGGGTCTGAGTTAACTCTAAGCCATAGCCTGAGAATACTGTCCTGCCTTGTCCATCCACTAGCATCTTTCACCCGACAGGATCCACTTTGCTCCTGAAATGCAGCAGCCTGGGGCGAGAGGCCATCCGCAAAGAGGGACACTTTGGCCAATAACACTGGATTAAAACACATCCCCCTTAGTGCAAGGGCACCTGAATGTTTAGGGTTTGGGCAGAGAAGAAAGGAGCCAGACTTACCCTCTATCCCATCATTCCCACAGTGCACTGGGATAGTTGAGCAGGGGAGCCCCTCAGTTAGACCTGGTACCTGTGAGTGCTGAGAGACACGTGTCTTCTCTGGGAATCCCCCTCAGGCAGCCGCGTCCCACAGCTCTCTCAGCCCAGCGTCTGCAGCAGCCGAGAGCCGGCACAGGTCTGTGCTTGGTTATATCACAGCTCTGGGCTGCCCCAGTGGGGTTGGCTCAGCCTTTGGGGAGAAGCGGCATCTGGATGCAAACAGGCTGAGGAGCAGGGACTTTCTAGCCAGTGACTCTCCAGGGTCCCTTCCATGTCTGGGTCTCTAGGCTCTTTATCCAACTCTAGAAGTAAACAGCAATTAAGGGCCCTTCCCAACGGGAGAGGAGAACTCCTGGGCTCTGGGCTGAGTCAGAGGAATTGGCTGCCCTGTGCACTTGTGTGTATTGTAAAAGTACTGTTGACTACTAAGAATACCAGGGATAATTCCTAGGTCTCCATAGGCCCTTGTGCCTTGTCAATGTGCAGGCGGGACAGGTAGAGAGTGAAGGCACAGATCTGGAGACCGATAACTGTGAGGGGTCAAAACCACTTTCTGGAGGGCCCCCTATTAACTATGAATAGAAAAGCATTTACCACATTCAATGTGCCATGCCCACTGCTTTATACAATCCAAGGCAGTGTTCATTAAACCAACCCTCAGAATCAATCCCAGAACCATCTCCATGTTTAACCGGCAGAGCAGGCAAAGTCATTCCAAAGACCTTCTGGAGACGGGGCAGATTACCCGGGTTTTCTATTCCCCTGCTCATGTAACACCAGGTCAGTCTGAGGGATCTGCCCATTCTCAGCAGGCTCTGGATTTGCCCCATCGCTTTCAGGCTCCTTGGGATTGGCTGCTCAAGGCCTGCCATGAACGCTGGTTGGACAACAGGACCTGAGCCCTGGGTGTGACTTTCCTGGCACAGTGTAAACCAGCAGTTTGGGACTATTGAGTGACAACAAGGTGGGGATTTGATTCCAATTTTGTCTGTGGGTAAGAAGTGGAACCTGTTTTCTATGCCTGTCATGACCATGAGAGATGGCCAGCAGCCTGGGGACTAAGGTGTTAACTATGCCCCTTACCTAAGCCAGGTAGAGTCAGCCAGTAGGAATGAAGGTAGAAATTTCAAACCGGGACAAAGGAATGTTTGGGGTTTTTTCTCTCCTTTGTCCCTGGGCAGTTTGCTCTCCAGCTAGTGAGGGAGACCGATGGAATCTCTCCTTCGAAGAAGAGTCTGTTCACTGTGCGTGTATCTAAACTACATGGCTCCATTGATGGAGCCATGTAGATTAGACTGATCGGCAAAGGGAAATGAAGCCGTGATTTAAATAAATCTCGCGCCGACCTGAAAGCCCTTTATCGACCTCCCCGTTATGCCTCGTAGGATGAGGTTTACCAGGGAGGTCAATAAAAGGCTTTCCTGTCGACAGGGGAGCGTCCAGACTAGCGCGCTGAGCCGACAAACAGCTGATCAGTTTGAAGCAGATTTTGGAATCAGTCGAGTACTAAGGTAATCCAATTAAAGGGTATTTGGAACTTAAGGGTTAATTGCATCTAAAAGCCAATTAGGGAGGGCAGTACATGCTGATGGTACATGCTGTGGTCTCCTCTCCTCAAAAAAGATATTTTGGCCTTGGAAAGGGTTCAGAAAAGGGCAACTAAAATGATTAGGGGATTGGAAAGGGTCCCATATGAGGAGAGGTTAAAGCGACTGGGACTTTTCAGTTTAGAAAAGTGGAGACTGAGGGGGGATACGATAGAGGTCTATAAAATCATGAGTGGTGTGGAGAGGGTGGATAAAGAAAAGTTATTTATTAGTTCCCTAAATAGAAGAACTAGAGGACGCCAAATGAAATTAATGGGGAGCAGGTTTAAAACTAATAAAAGAAAGTTCTTCTTCACACAGCGCGTAGTCAACCTGTGGAACTCCTTGCCAGAGGAGGCTGTGAAGGCTAGGACTATAAGGGTACGTCTAGACTACATGGCACCATCGACGGAGCCATGTAGATTTGTTTTTTTGGCAAAGGCAAATGAAGCCGCGATTTAAATGATCGTGGCTTCATTTACATTTACATGGCTGCTGCGCTGAGCCGACAAACAGCTGATCAGCTGTTTGTCGGCTCGTGTGCTAGTCTGGACGTTCCCCCTGTCGACAAGTTTGCAGATGACACTAAGCTAGGGGGAGAGGTAGATACGCTTAAGGGCAGAGATAGGGTCCAGAGTGCCTTAGACAAATTGGAGGATTGGGCCACTAGAAATCTCATGAGATTCAACAAAGACAAGTGTAGAGTCCTGCACTTGGGACGGAAGAATCCCAAGCATAGTTACAGGCTGGGGACCAACCAGTTAAGTAGTAGTTCTGCAGAAAAGGACCTGGGGCTTACAGTGGATGAGAAGCTAGATATGAGTCAACAGTGTGCCCTTGTAGCCAAGAAGGCTAATGGCATATTAGGATGCATTAAGAGGAGCATTGCCAGCAGATCCAGAGATGTCATTATTCCCCTTTATTCGGCTTTGGTGAGGCCACATCTGGAGTATTGTGTCCAGTTCTGGGCCCCCCACTACAAAAAGGATGTGGACGCATTGGAGAGGGTCCAGCGGAGGGCAACCAAAATGATTAGGGGTCTGGAGCATATGACCTACGAGGAGAGGCTGAGGGACTTGGGTCTGTTTAGTCTGCAGAAGCGAAGAGTGAGGGGGGATTTGATAGCAGCCTTCAACTTCCTGAAGGGAGGTTCCAAAGAGGATGGAGAGAGGCTGTTCTCAGTAGTGACAGATGGCAGAACAAGGAGCAATGGTCTCAAGTTGTGGTGGGAGAGGTCCAGATTGGATATTAGGAAAAACTATTTTACTAGAAGGGTAGTGAAGCATTGGAATGGGTTACCTAGGGAAGTAGTGGAGTCTCCATCCCTAGAGGTGTTTAAGTCTCGGCTTTACAAAGCCCTGGCCGGGTTGATTTAGATGGGATTGGTCCTGCCTAGAGCGGAGGGCTGGACTTGACGACCTTCTGAGGTCTCTTCCAGTTCTATGATTCTATGATAAGGGGATGGTTGGATGAAATAACATGATCTTGGTAACTAATTGACCATTCATTATCAGTTGGAAATAGGTCAATGGAGGGATGATAGGAGTTGCTATAGGGAACTTTCTGGGTGTCTGGCTGGTGAGTCTTGCCCACATGCTCAGGGTTTAGCTGATCGCCATATTTGGGGTCAGGAAGGAATTTTCCTCCAGGGTAGATTGGCAGAGGCCCTGGAGGTTTTTCGCCTTCCTCTGTAGCATTGGGCACAGATCACAGCTGAAGGACTCTCTGCATGTTGGGGCCTTCAAAGTATTTGAAGGCTTCAATATCTGAGACATAGGTGAGAGGATTATTCTAAGAGGGGTGGGCGAGATTCTGTGGCCTGCACTGTGCAGGGGGTCAGACTAGATGATCATAATGGTCCCTTCTGACCTTAAAGTCTATGAGTCTATGAGTCTATGAGACATCAAAGCCCTTTGTCGGCAGCCCCGGTAAACCTCATTCCACGAGGAATAACGGGGCTGCTGACAAAGGGCTTTGATGTCAGCAGGGGAGCGTCCAGACTAGCGCGCTGAGCGGACAAACAGCTGATCAGCTGTTTGTCGGCTCAGCGCAGCAGCCATGTAAATGTAAATGAAGCCGCGATCATTTAAATCGTGGCTTCATTTGCCTTTGCCTACAACCCTAATCTACATGCCTCTACTGACAGAGGCATGTAGTCTAGACACAGCCTAATAGAGTTTAAAGAGAAGCTAGATAATTTCATGGAGGTTAGGTCCATAAAAGGCTATTAGCCAGGGGATAAAATGGTGTCCTTTGCTTCTGTTTGTCAGAGGCTGGAGAGGGATGGCAGGAGACAAATCGCTTGATCATTGTCTTCGGTCCACCCTCTCTGGGGCACCTGGTGTTGGCCACTGTCGGCGGACGGGATACTGGGCTAGTTGGACCTTTGGTCTGACCCAGTACGGCCGTTCTTATGTTCTTATGGTACCCATCCATAAGCACGGAGTCCAGATCAAAGGGAGAAACCCAAACCACTCCCTCGACGCAGAGTACTACCTGCCTCCACAGTACTTTAGGGGTGACATTTCCTAAGTGATCCCTCCCCTGATTTTCTTATCCTTACTTGGGTGGTGGCAGCAGATTTTATCCCCAAAATCTAGGTTGTTAAGATTTTGGGGGGAGTTTTATACTGAAGGCTGGAGAGAGAAGGTTTCAGGTACTTTTGCGGGGCCCCATTTCTGCATTTATCATGCCAGAGTGGGGAAGAAGCCATGACAAGGTCTGACGAGAGCCCCACGGGACTTGTGATCATGAACCTTGTTCTGCTTTAGGCTGTGTCGCTAGTTGTACTGAGAGAAACTTTACCAGCTGTGTTGGCCTGTCAGGAACGCTATGAGCCAGGCATTCAAACTGGTCACCTCCTCCTTAGAAATATTTTCTTGACACGTCTCTGGAAAGACCCTTACCTTACCCACCTGAACAAAGCCAGCCCTTGCTGCTTGCCCTGGAACTAGCAGCCTCCCAGCCCTCTTTCTAGAGGAAGGGTAAGTTGTCCTCCTTTACCCCTCCTTAGCACCGCTGCTGAGTCCTACTTGCTTCCAGTGTCACCTTCTCCTGAGGAATCGCTCCCTGGGGGCTGGTGCACCTCAGTTCTGAGAATGTAACCCCACAGCCTTGGCTCCGGGGTTCACAAGTTGGCAGGTTGTCCCAGATGTAGGCGCTACAAGCACTTGAGTCCATTGGTGTTTCCTGATACCCGTCAGTTTCCACAGAATCATAGACCCATCCAAAGTTAAGGTTAGAAGCGAGCTCAAGGGATCATTCAGGCCAATCCCCTGCTCAAAGCAGAACCTGTTAACCTCTGTCATGAGGCAGAATTTTATATTGGTTGAGAATTTAAAAGTGGAAGGAGCTTGGGTGAGAGGGATCATGAAATCATACAGTCCATGATTGTAAGGAATGGTGGAAAGGAGAACAGCAAAACAGAGACAAAGGAAGCAGATTTTAGTAAACTCGGAGAGCTGGTAGGTGCGGCCCAAGGGAAGCAAGACTTTGGCTATGTCTAAACTACACTGTTTACTGGAAAAAGCTACACAAATTACGAATTGCAATTTACATAGCTTTTTCTGCTTCTTTGTTTGGAAGAGATTTTTCTGACATTTGGCCCATCTACCCTGGGCCATTTGTAAAGGGAAAAAAACCCTTTTTCAGATCATCTCCTCTTCCTCGTAAAATGAGGTTGACAGGGATGCCAAAAAAACACGTCTGTTCTTCCGAAATTTTTTTGGAAGAACAGGCATATTCTCTGGACAATCATGGTTGATTGCTAGTACCCAACCAGAGAAACACGGGACATGCGCATTGTTTCTGGGGGTGCTGGGAGAGAAACTTCCCTCTTCCTCCTATGAATTGTGCACAGATGGATTCCCCAGTATGTCATGCTGAGATAATGCAGCACAGTCCGCAAATAATTTAAAGTTTATTTGATTGGCCAGTCAGTGACTAAAGGAAGAGTAACATGTCATGAGCCATCACTTCAGGGAGCTCTGTCTAAGATCCACCACCTGGGGAGAAAACTTTAGTCCCTTGAGGAGTAAAGAGCCGAAGCAGCCTGTCCCGGATCTGTTTGGTTCTCACACCATAGATAATGGGGTTCAGCATGGGGGGAACCAGGAGGTACATGTTGGAAATGAAAATGTGGAAATGAAGGGGCATATTGATACCCAAACGGGATACCAGGGAGCCAAATATAGTTGGGATGTAAAAGGCCGATATGACACAGATGTGTGAACCACAAGTCCCAAATGTCTTGAGCCGGGCGTCCTTAGAGGGAAGTCTGAAGATGGCCCAGAGGATTTGGATATAGGACAGAGAGATGAAAAACACATCCAGACCAATCCTACAGGACAGTACAAAGAGGCCGTAGTAACTACTGATGCGGGTGTCAGCACAGGCCAGTTTCACCACAGACAAGTTCTCACACTGAGAGCTGCCGATGATGTTGGTTTTGCAATATGGCCACTGCCTCGCCAGGAAGGGATAGGGCAGTGCAAGGATGCATCCACGTAATAGAATGACCAGGCCAATCTTCATCACCAGGGAGTTTGTCAGGATAGAGGAATGTCTCAGGGGATAGCAAATAGCCACGTAGCGATCAAATGCCATGGCCACGAAGATCCCAGACTCGATCGCTGTGAAGCCGTGAATAAAGAACATCTGGGTGAGGCAGGCATTGAAATCAATCTCCCTGGAATTGAACCAGAAGATTACCAGTATTTTGGGCAGGGTGGAGGTGGACAGCACCAAGTCACTGACAGCCAACATGCAGAGGAAATAATACATGGGCTCCTGGAGACTGGGTTCCTTCTTCACAATAAATAGGATGGCAAAGTTTCCCCAGATGACTATAACGTACATGATGCAGAAGGGGATGGAGATCCAGACATGGGCTGCCTCCAGGCCAGGAATACCCTGTAAGATGAAGGTGGAGGGGATGGTGAAGGCAGTTGTGTTCGTATCCGTCATGGGGTAGGGAAGAAGCGATTTAATTCTGAAGCATAATGGTGCCTCTTACTTGAACCAGATGTTCTGCAGTGTTTGTGGATGGGCTGGATCTAGGGCGATGGACACAGTTTAATTGCCTGGATGGAGACACAATGTGAGTATGAGACACCACATGCACTAGTGGAGGCTGTTCTCAAGGGTGAAGGAGACGGTACTTTCTTCACACTCTGAAAAATGACACAATGCAGAGACATGAACTATGAACAACAGACCCTGCAATCAGAGAATCCTAGAGCAGGAAGATGACTCAGGCATCATCATGTCCAGCCCCCAGCCCAAAGCAGGACCAAGCCGAACTCAATCATCCCAGCCAGGGCTTTATCAAGCCGGGACTTAAAAACCTTTAGGGATGGAGATTCCACCCCCTCCCTATTTAACCTATCCCAGAGCTTCTCCACCCACCTAAGGAATTTTCCTCATCTCCCACTGTAACGGGCCACAAACGACCCGCACGCAGGAAGCCATGGCCCCGGTGGCAGTGCCCGAATGCCACGGTCCTGCCAGGAGTAAGCAGCAGTGCAGGAGACTCCCCCCATGCCTGCGCCATCCCACGGCAGCTGGCCCCATCCTCTGTGCGCATCCCCAGGAGGCGGGCACCCGGATTGACGAACAGGGGGAGTCCAGTGAGAACGGAGCATCCAAGGGGGGGTGGGAACCCTTGGGTGTGACAGAAGCGGTGGGCCGCTTCAAAAGGACCCACCAGCAGCGAGGAGGGGGCAGCCTCCGAGGCCAGCCCCTGGGACGCCCTGGGTCGTGGTCAGGTTGGCGCCACCCCCAAGGGCAGTCCACAGACAGGTTCCACCCCTGGAGGCCCAAGACCCCCGCGGAGACCTCCCTGCTCCAGAACCACGACCGGGCACCGAACAGAGAAGTCCACCGAGCCGAGCACCAGAACCAATGTAGGCACCGGAGGCCCTCTGGATGGGACCCCGAGACTCACAGAGGGGAGGAAGCAGGCCGGGGTGGAGCTCTTTTGACACCCGTGGGCAAACAGTTTGAGGGAACGCATCCCCCGTTTTCCGTGCAGGGGCTAGTAGACCCCTGCACTTAGGGCCCTGGGCTGGGCCCTGGAGGGGAGGGTGGGCCCGAGTCCCCCTCCTATCACACTGTCACAGGAGCTGGTACTGTCACGGCCCTGTGAGAGCAAATCCGCTGATCATCACGAGACAAGAAGGCCCCGATTGAGAGAGAGACGGATCCAGGATTGGCAGATCCCCGAGACTCTCCGGAGAGGGGTGATCGCACCCAAGCGCGCTGGCCTGGGGCTTAGCCCGCTGACCGGTGACCCAAAGTTGGGTGTCTTCTGAACCCCTCTTCCTACTGACAGGGGGTGATCGTACCCCGAAACTCGGTCACACCCACCTAGCCCTCCCTCACTTTAACTTGAGACCATTGCACCTTGTTCTGCCATCCGTCACCAGTGAGAACAGCCTCTCTCCATCCTCTTTGGAACCTCCCTTCAGGAAGTTGAAGGCTGCTCTCAAATCTCCCCTCACTCTCCGCTTCTGCAGACTAAATAAGTCCAAATCCCTCAGCCCCTCCTCATATGCCATGTGCTCCAGCCCCCTCATCATTTTGGTTGCCCTCCACTACACCTTCTCCAATGTGTCCACATCCTTTCTGTAATGGGTGGGAGGTGGTCCAGACCTGGCACAATGCTCCACATGTGGCCTCACCAGAGCTGAATAAAGGGGAATAATCACTTCTCTAGATCTGCTGGCAATGCTCCTCCCGGTGCACTCTAATATATCATTAGCCTTCCTGGCTACAAGGATACACTTTTGACTCTAGCCTCTCATCCACTGTCATCCCCAGGTTCTTCTCTGCTGAACTGCTACTTAGCCAGTCAGTTTCCAGACTGTAGCAATGCTTGGACTCTGCCCTTGTCCTTGTTGAACCTCAACAGATTCCTTTTGACCCAATCTTCTAATCTGTACAGGTCACTCTGGACCCTATGCCTGCCCTCCAGCATATCTACCTCTCCCACCAGCTTAGTGCCATCTACAAACTTGCTGAAGGTGCAATCCATTCTCTAATCCAGGTCACTAATAAAGAGGGTGGACAAAACCGATGCTAGAACTGATCCTTCAGGCACTCTGTTAGAAACTGACTACCAACCAGACATCAAAGCGTTGATCAATTCCAGTTGAGCCCGACAGTCTAGCCAACTTTCTATCTACCATACAATCCATTTATCCAATCCATTCTTCCTTAACTTGGCACAAATGTTGTGGGAGACAGTGTCAAATGCTTTGCTAAAGTCGAGGTATATCACATCCACTGACTTTCCTGTATCCACAGAGCCAATTACCTCATGCTGTAATCTAATCAGATTGCTCAGGCATGACTGAGGTAAGGCTGACTGGTCTGCGGTTCCCTGCATTGTCCTTCTTCCCTTTTTCAAACCTGAGGACCATGTTTCCTTTTTCTAATCACCTGGGACCTCTCCCGCTCTCCACGAATTGTCAAAGATAATGGCCAAAGACTCTGCAACTCCCTTCATACCCTCAGAAGTGCTAAAACCAGACCTATGGATTGATGCATGTTGAGCTTGTCTATACCTTTCATAACCTGTTATTTCTCCACCGAGGGCTGCCCTCCTCCTTCCCATACTGCGTTGACTAGTGCAGTAGTCTGGGGCCTGAGCTTCTCTATGAAAACAGAGGCAAAGGAAAAGCATTGAGCATTTCAGATTTTCCCTAATAATTCCGTCTTTGATTGTGCTCCAGGCATCAATCATTTCTATATGTTATGGCGGGTGAAACTTTAATAGGCACTTATAGGAAATACACCCCAGGGAAAAGTCTTTCATCATAACTGATCTCAACTCCCTGGAAGTAACATCTCGTTCTTGGCACTGGCCACAACAAAGACCATGTTCGGATGCCTAAGGAAAGGGTTGGAAAAATAGCTGCTCCACACATGTGCACAGTTTTGCTCATCTAGTCTGTGTAAGGAAACAGCAGGTAGAACTGGAATTCGGAGGCAGGCTATGAGAAGAGGGGAGCATCATGTACAGCCAGACTGGGACACCTGGGGCAGACAGAGGAGAGGAATGTAAAAAACAGAACTCACTACATTACATTGAAATGGAGGAACCGACAAGAGTTCCCAGTGATTACTATCTCTAATGAACGATTGCTCCAAAGGGCTAACTCCTCAAAGCTGTGTCACAATATCAGCAAAACCATTTGGGAGGAATCATTAGGCCAAAATCTTGGAATGAAAATTGGGATTTTTTGAACTATTCTTTTATTTGATAGCGAAAATTGTTGTGTCCATGGTGAAGAATGTGGATAAGTTAGCTAAAAATCCTGTTTAGTGCTCAATCAAGACAGCACTTGAGGGAGAAAACGCACTGTATAATACACTAGAAAAAAGAAAAATAGGTGGAATGCAATACCAACTGGACATTTTTTGAAAAGTGGTGAGGGATGTTATAGATATCAGGGAAAACACTTTGGAGGGTTAAGAATCAGAAAAGGAGTGAATTAAAAATATTCGGGCAGGAGAGGGGAAGATACCTTAGAACATATTTTGACCATTTTCAAAGGGTGAAAGGAAAATTGTTCCCATTGGAGAAAAAGTCCACATGTTCTCGAAATGGTTTTGTTCTGCATTTGGAAAGAAACACTTACGATGTGCTCAAAAAGCATCTCAGTACATAAGAACATAAGAACGGCCGTACTGGGTCAGACCAAAGATCCTTCTAGCCCAGTATCCTGTCTGCCAACAGTGGCCAGCACCAGGTGCCCCAGAGAGGGTGGACCGAAGACAATGATCAAGTGATTTGTCTCCTGCCATCTCTCTCCAGCCTCCGACAAACAGAAGCCAAAGACACCATTTTATCCCCTGGCTAATAGCCTTTTATGACCCTAACCTCCATGAAATTATCTAGCTTCTCTTTAAACTCTATTATAGTCCTAGCCTTCACAGCCTCCTCTGGCAAGGAGTTCCACAGGTTGACTACACGTTGTGTGAAGAAGAACTTTCTTTTATTAGTTTTAAACCTGCTCCCCATTAATTTCATTTGGTGTCCTCTGGTTCTTCTATTTAGGGAACTAATAAATAACTTTTCTTTATCCACACTCTCCACACCACTCATGATTTTATAGACCTCTATCATATCCCCCCTCAGTCTCCTCTTTTCTAAACTGAAGTACTGTAGAGTTACAAACACCAGAGTTACGAACTGACTAGTCAGCCAAACATCTCCTTCAGAGCCAGAAGTGGGCATTCAGGCAGCAAACAGCAGCAACCTCTGCTCTCCTCCCCCCTCAGAAAGGAGGCCAGTTGAGGTCAGGTTCCATTAAACATCAATTATTTAAAAAATTAAGGGAAAGTTCAAAATAAAAATGGTTGGCAAGGTTAGGAAAGGCTGGGAAGGCTGGTTTGGGATTTTTTTAAGATCAGGAATATAATGAATGTTGTGAAGCAATATGGTTTACTTAAAGCTGGTCATATCAAATAAACAGTTTCATCCTTTTATCAGCTTTAGTTGAGCAAATGAATGGCGGAGGTGTCCTAAACTTTCATTTCTCTGAGACATTTGATTTAGGAGGGGAAGCAGGTGAAAAACAGACCAAACTCTGGTTACTGACAGATTTCAAGGAATGGGGCTGTTTCCAGTAGGGTTTCATAGGGATAACGTGTAGGTAGGAGCATTGGCAGCAGATTTAGTGAGGAAAGGATGTGGATGAATTGGAGAGGATCCAGCAGATGGCATCCAAAATGATTTGGGGGCTGGAGCATATGACATAGGAGGAGAGGCTGAGGGATTTGGGCTTGTTTAGTTCACAGAGAAGAAGAACGAGGGGTGTTTTGATAGAAGCCTTCAACTTCCTGATCGGGTGTTCCAAAAGGATGGAGAGAGGCTGTTCACAGGGGGACAGATGACAGAACGAAGAGCAATGTTCTCAAATTGCAGAGGGGGAGGTCTAGGTTGGATACTAAAAAAAACAATTCTGCTCACCCCTGCCCCCATTACAGATAGGATGTAGCTCCATTGGAGAAAAGGAGCAGAGGGCAACAAAAGCGATGAGGGGCCTGGACCACATGACCTGTGAGGAGAGACTGAGGGATTTGGGTTTGTTTAGTCTGCAGAAGAGAAGAGTGAGGGGGGATTTCAGAGCAACCTTCAACTCCCTGAAGGGGGTTCCAGAGAGGCTGGAGAGAGGCTGGTCTCAGTGGTGACAGGTGACAGAACGAGGAGCAATGGGCTCACGTTGCAGTGGGTGATATTTGTATTTGCAACGGCCTTGGGCTATTTACTGGGTGTTCAGAGCAGAAAGGATCCCAGACTTACCCTCTCTCCTGTGGTGCCCTGGGTTTGTCGAGCTGGTGAGCTCGTCAGCCTGAATTGTATGTGCAAATAGTGAAATGGTGTTTCCTGGAGCCGCCTACAGGCCTCTGTGTCCCTCGCCTCTCTCGGACCAGCATCAGTGTCCCACACCGAGAGCCGGCACGGGGCAGTGCACCGTCAATAATATAGCTCTGGGCCATCCCAGTGGGTTCACTCAGCCCCTAGGGGTACATGAGCATCTGGATGTGAAAAGGCTGGAGACCAGCCTTCTGGGCTTCGGGGCTAGTTATCCAGCTTTATGAGTAAACAGAAATTAAGGGACCTTCCCAAAGGGAGAGGGGAACTCTTGGGCTCTGATGTCAGTCCAAGAGGAATCGGCTGCTCTGAGTAATTGTGTGTACTTGGAAATTATAGTTGATTTTTAAGGAAACTATGGAGAATGTCCATGGCTATGTCTCTTTAGGGGCCGTCACCTAGGGGTCAGAGATCAATAATTCTCATCAATAATGTCCAACATGTTCTGCAGCAACTTTCCCTGAAGGGAATTGAGAAGACCTTGCAAAGAAAAGTCACTGAGAACGGAAACTAAGAGAAAAGTCACTTAGTTACAGCTAAGCAGAGACATGGACTGGTGAGACAGATGGAGGGGCAGGATGAGAGAGAGACAGCCAGGTGTCCTGATTTCCCTAGTCAATGGGTGGGGCAGAGGAAAGGGTGGAAGAGGGAGGCTGAGCCTTCGCCACCCTCTCAAGGGGAATGTGAGGGTTTCAGAACCAGCTGGAGTGTGGGAGCTCCCTGTTTGTAGGAGGTGTGAATTCTGAGGCTCCACTTCTGCTCCCACTGTCCTGGTCTACACTAAAGGGGAAAGTATCAGAGGGGGAGCCCTGTTAGTCGTGATCTGCAAAAGCGACAAGGAGTCCTGTGGCACCTTAGGGTATGTCTACACTACAGCACTAATTGGAATTAACTTAATTTGAACTAAGCTAATTCGAACTAGTGCATCTAGACCTAAAAACTAATTTGAATTAGCATTTTGAACTGGAATGTCCACGTTGAGTGGACCCTGAACTGAAGTTAAGGCTGGCCAGAACCAGTGCCGGCAGGGCATCGGGTTAGGACTTAGATCATGGAGCTGCTGCCTCAGGCTAGCCGAGGGCTGTGCTTAAAGCGACCCAACCCCCACCCTGGACAGACAGTTCTCAAGGTTCCCCGCTTGCTTGTCTACCTCGATGAGGGACAGCAAAGCAGTCCTGTCTTGGAGTGCCCTGAGTGCCCGCACTTGGGATACCATAGCACTCAGCCATCAGCCCAGCTGCACTTGCCACAGGCTGCCATCGGGGGGGGGGGTCAATTGGGGGGCTGTCAGGATCCAGGAGGCCCTGCAGGAGAGCTTCCATCCCGAGGAGCCCACAGGGCCACCCCAGTCCTCCCCATCCATCTACCCCTCCCTAACCCCTCTTCCTGATCTAAAAAATAAAGGACACGTGTGTTCAAAAATAGAAACTCTCTTTATTTAACAAAACTGGGAGGGGGGATTAACCTCTGGGGAGACTGGGAAAAGGAGGTGGGAGAGGGGAAGAGAGAGGGTGGGAGAGGGGAGGGGGAAACCTGAGAGGAGGGAGCTGGAAGGGGAAAGCCAGGGAAAGAAGGAGGAGGGGAAGTATAAAACTATGATACGCCATATCTTCAGTACAGTGTACAGACGTGGTCTCCTCACCTCAAAAAAGATGTTTTGGCCTTGATATGACAAAGGTATATAAAATCATGAGTGGTGTGGAGAGGGTGCATAAAGAAAAGTTCTTCATTAGTTCATATAATAGAAGGACTAGAAGACACCAAATGAAATGAATGGGTAGCAGGCTTCAAACTAATAAAAGAAAGTTCTTCTTCACAAAGCAAATAGTCAACCTGTGGAACTCCTTGCCACAGGAGGCTGTGAAGGCTAGAACTATAACAGAGTTTAAAGAGAAGTTAGATAAATTCATGGAGGTTGGGTTCATGGAGTGCTATTAGCCAGGGGGTAGGAATGGTGTCCCTGGCCTCTGTTTGTGGAAGGCTGGAGATGGATGGCATGAGACAAATCGCTTGGTCACTGTCTTCAGTCCCTCCCCTCCGGGGTAGCTGGTGTTGGCCGCTGTCGGCAGACAGGCTACTGGGCTAGACGGACCTTTGGTCTGACCCAGTACGGCCGTTCTTATGTTCTTAGCTCAGGGCTCTGGGTCGGGGGTCTCACTGGACCAACTTGATTTTCATGCAAACCTGCTCCTGGGTTCGCATGTGGCCTCTGGTGGTCAAGCTGGCAGCTATCCTGCCATAGACGGCCACTTTCCTGTGCCTAGTGCGGAGATTGTGAACGTTGGAGGCCTCCCTCCCAAACCTGGATGAAGTCCATGATCTCTGCACTAGACCAGGCGGGTGCTCACCTCTTGCAGTCCCGGGAAGGCTCCTGGGAGTCGTCAGCATTGTCTTGGGAAGAGGCAGAGGGCTGGGTGGCAGTGGGTGGCTGGCTCATGCCATGCCAGGTGCAGGGTCTGCTGGCTGGGTGCTGGCAGGCTTGCACCTGGCATGGGCACCATAGCCAGACCGTGCCCCTTTAAGGGCTCTGGGGCAGGGAGGAGGGCAGAAGAGTTTGCCTGGCTTGGCCCAGTGTGGCCACCAGGGCAAGCTGGGAAGGGCTAGCCTCCCACTAGTTCGAATTAAGTGGTTACACAGCCCTTAATTCGAAATGCTTAATTCGAACTAGGCGTTAGTCCTCATAGAATGAGGTTTCCCTATTTCAAATTAAGTGCTCCCCTAGTTCGAATTAAGCGCTCTGCTAGTTTGAATTAAGTTCGAACTAGCGATTGCCCGTGTAGCGCCTGTCAAAGTTAATTAGAACTAATGTCTGTTATTTCGAATTACCTTTGTAGTGTAGACATACCCGCAGAGACTAACAGACGTACTGGAGCATAAGCTTTCATGGGCAAAGACCCACTTCATCTATAATGTGCCACAGAACTCCTTGTCACAACTAAAGGGGAAAGTCAACCTAAGCTGGAGTCAAAGTACCTACAATCATTTTTTGTGCCGTCCACACAGCTGGAGGTTGACGGGAGCCCACCATCTCATCACCTTTCCTTGCTCCTTGTGAGGAGCAGCGCTGCCGGCACCAACGGGGGAGCCCTCTAACTTCCAATTAGCCCGTCGTCACCTCACTCACGAATTGAAACCCTGGAAGATCGACTGCAGCAGCACTGACCTTCTCCATAGGGTAGACTAGCCAATCCCAGTCACTGAGGTGCCTCTGGAGGAACAAACTCAGTAAAGTTACACAAACTGGGTGTCCCCATGGAAGGGGTGGAGATGGGAACCTGTCCTGTGGACAAAGATCTCCCCACCCCGCAAAATTGCCCTGGCAGAAGGAGGGCCCCATACGAAGAACACAGACCAGAATCATGTTTACATTGGATTTATTCTCTTTCTTGGTTCATTCCCTCCCAGTCTCAATTAAAAGCTGGCTTTCCAGGCTGAGTCAGACTTTCCAGGACAACTCCAGCTGGAGGGCACTTGGATTCCCAGAGCTGGACTCTCTGCTTGCTCCTCTGGCTAATCTGGAGTATTTCTCTGATGCATTATCATGTTGGTGTTTAACCCTTGGAAGGAGACCGAAAGAATTTTCTTGTCCAAGTCAAACAGGGATGTTGTGTCCACCAGTCCTCAGGTTCCTAACACTCTGTAGCTGCCAAGCATGGCTTGATCGTCGTCTGTATCTAAAGGCTGAGGGTGGGTGCGAGGCCCTGATTTAGCTGGTTGTTGTGTTGTTTATTTATAATCGTTATTTGCATTGTGGAAGCCTCCAGAGATCCCGCTCCCGTTCTGGGCCCATTGGGCTTGGCCCTTCACGAACATGGAGGATGAAACAGGCCCTGCCCCAAGATTCTTAAAACCGAATCAAGCCAAGGTACAGCCATTGTGTGAACCAACCCACAAAAGGATTACGGGAGAGGCAAGAGAGTAACAACACTAAGGACAAAAGGGGCTGTTTACAGGCCATCCCCCAGACGTACGTTGAGGGAAACGCCATTGATGGACTCCAAGTGTCCACTGAAAACCATAAAGCATCCCAAACTCCATGGCTACATCTACACTGGCATGATTTTCCGCAAATGCTTTTAATGGAAAAGCACTTTTTGCGGAAAAGCGTTCGTGCCAATCTAGACGCGCTTTTGCGCAAAAAAGCCCCGATCGCCATTTTCGTAATTGGGGCTTTTTTGCGCAAAACAAATCTAAGCTGTCTACACTGGCCATTTTGCCCAAATGCTTTGCGCAAAACGGATTTTGCCTGAACGGGAGCAGCATAGCATTTCCGCAAGAAGCACTGATTTCAGACAGTAGGAAAGTCAGGGTTCTTGTGGAAATTCAAGCAGCTAGTGTAGACAGCTGGCAAGTGTTTCCACAACAGCAGCTGCTTTTACGGAAAAACTTGCCAGTCTAGACGCAGCCCATCTCTCTAACTTGGCACAGAAGAATGATAGGGTATGTCTACACTACCCCGCTAGTTCGAACTAGGAGGGTAATGTAGGCATACCACACTTGCAAATGAAGCCCGGGATTTGAATTTCCTGGGCTTCATTTGCATAAGCGGGGAGCCGCCATTTTTAAATCCCCGCTGGTTCGAACCCCGTGCAGCACGGCTACACGGGGCTCGAACTAGGTAGTTCGGACTAGGTTCCTACTCCGAACTACCGTTACTCCTCGTGAAAAAGCATCCTGCCAATCTAGACGCGATTTTTCCGAAAATGCTTTTAACAGAAAACTTTTCCGTTAAAAGCATTTTCGGAAAATCATGCCAGTGTAGATGTAGCCTGTCTGTCCCTGCTGGTGCAAGTCCACAACCGCTCCTTACACAAAGCAACCGGGAAGGAACATATTCCGAGTCTGCGTATTTTCTGGAAGGCGGGTTTCATGTAAATCTGTGCTTTGGTGACCGATCTGTCTGGTTACTGAGTGAGCTGGCTGGCTGGCCGGGATCCGCAGCAGGCGAAATGCTTCTTCGACTCCAAATGAGGATCTTACTATAACTGGAGTGATGGGTCAGACTCAGCATATGGTGCAGATTTGGGGATCAGAAACACTCCCTGAGACATAGGTGAAGTAAACCAAAGCTTTGGGTGCTCTCAGTCTCTCCTTACCATGTTTTGTGTGGACTGACCTGTTCCTGTTTTCCGTTTGGGTTTTTTAAAAATTCATCTTTGTTGGAAGAGTGAAGACAATGTCGGTGGGTTATCAAATGGTTTTGTTATGTTGAACACTGGGTCTCCAGTGACTTTCTATGGGAATTGTTGGGGTTTTTTTTTCAACACTGGAGAAGGGAAGGGAAGTCTGGCACATCCAAGTTATAAATTGGTGCTCAAACAGACAGGCTATGCTTTTGTGGAAAAATTTGCCAGTCTAGACGGACCCACAGAGACTGAGAACTGCTCAGAGTTCTCATCTGAATTCTTTTGAGGAATCTTGCAGTGAGCTGTAACATATTACTTCCTTTTTCTATTTCATTATAATACTAAGATAATCGAGACTTGCACCCCATTAGGATTAGATTTCTATAGGACACGAGTAGGGATCCTTTTTGGAGTCGGGGGCCACTAACCCACAGAAAAATCAGTCAACGTTCATCTGCAGGACAGACAAGTCACATGAGGTGCTAACCTTCATTTGTCCAGATCAACTGAGGATGCCTTAAAAAGACTGGGACTTCTCAGCTTAGAAAAGAGGAGACTAAGTGGGGAATGTAATAGAGGTCTCTAAAATCATGACTGGTATGGAGAAAGCAAATAAGGAAAAATTATTTACTTGTTCCCATGACAGCAGGACTAGGAGTCACCAAATTCAATTAAGAGGGAGCAGAATTAAAACAAACAAAAGGACGTTTTTCTTCACACAGCGCAGTGTGAACCTGTGGAACTCCTTGGGAATGGATGTTGTGAAGACCAGGAATTTAACAGGTTCAAAAAACAAGTAGATAATTTCATGGAGAGCTGCTCCTTCAATACATATCTGCCAGGATGGGTAGGAATGGAGTCTGTAGCATCTGTTTGTCAGAGGCGGGGAATATATGACAGGGGAGGGATCACTTGATGTTTCCTTGTTCTGTTCACTCTCTCTGGGGCACCTGGCACTGGCCACTGTTGGCCACTGGGGTACTGAGCTGGATGGACCTGTGGTCTGACCCAGTCTGGCCATTCTTATGATTTAGGTAACCCATACACCTGGGGGATGTGGATCACTGTCCCATGTAGAAGCATTTAGACCACTTACAGAGAGAGATACAAATGAGTTACTTCTACAGCCTTACCTGAGAGCCTGTCGGCTTTATAGCTCATGGTGTAGAGCCGTGGTCACCAACCAGTCGATCGCGATCTACCGATAGATCTCAGGGGCTCTAAGAGTAGCTCTTGAGCCCTCTCTGAACTGCGCGCCTGCACAGTACATTTACATTAGATTTCCTCATTTGAGGATCAGCTACTCACCGAGCAACAACACAGGTGAGTAGCTGCGAGGAATGGTGGGAGCTGGGAGGTTGGATGGGCTGAAACACCCCAACCAGCTGACTGTGGTTTTCAGCTGAAAAAGGCTGCCCCGTGCTCCAGCTGATCGGCGGCTTCTTCTCTGTGCCTGCCCACGTGGAGCTTGGTGCACCCTGGCTGAGCGCCATGGCCAGATGGCCGGGCAGCTGCTTCTCTTCCCTCCAGCCCGGCTGCCCTGCGCTCAGTCCAGGGAAGCTGGACTGCGTCAGGCTCCAGCTGTGCTGGAGAAAGTTTCCCGGGCTGAGCGCAGGGCAGTCGGGCAGGAGATAAGAGAAGCGGCTTCCCGGCCAGCTGGCCATGGCACTCAGCCAGCGTGCACCAAGCTCCACGTGGGCAGGTGCAGAGGGGAAGCTGCCTGATCAGCTGGAACATGGCTCAGCCTCCTCCGGGCTGAAGGCCACAGCCAGCTGGCCAGGCAGCTTCTCCTCTGCGCCAGCCCATGTGGAGTGTGGTGCACCCTCGCTGAGCTTCAAGGAAGGGGCTTCAAGGAAGAGGCGGGGCTTCAAGGAATGGGAGGGGCTTCAAGGAAGGGGCGGGGCAGTAGATCTTGGCTTGGTCTGTCATTTAAAAAGTGATCTTGGGTGTAAAAAGGTTGGAGACCCCTGGTGTAGAGGATCATGCACTAAGCTCCAGATGTGCTACTTGTAACCCCCTGCAGGTGGAACCGAACCCGCGGCCATAGCGCTCGCTCATCCTTATCTCTCTGCCTGTAAGTGGTCTGAGCGCTACTACATGGGACATTGAACCCCTTCCCAGAGCTGTGTGGGTTACACTCGTGCTGGGCGAAAAGGAAGCCTTCCTGAGAAAAGAAAACCGTGTGTGCTCTCTGCCTGGGTGGGACGCTGCTCCATTCACATCCCAACCGGAATGAGATGGTGGGTTTGTTTTATTTCTTATCATCATCAAATTTCATCTGTTTGCTGTCACCTGCCCTCCCTGAAAATCTCTCTTTTGAATGTTACACATCACTCTGCACGTTACATGAGGTGCAAAGAGGAAAACCTCAGCTCATAAGGACCCAACTACGGCCAGACAGGGTCAGACCAATGGTCCATCCAGCCCAGTGTCCTGTCTGCTGACAGTGGCCAATGCCAGGTGCCCCAGAGGGAGGGATCATAACAAGTCATCCTCACATGACCCCACCCTGTCACCCACCTCCAGAGAAACAGAGGCTAGGGACACCAGTCCTACCCATCCTGGCTAATGGCCATTGAGGGACCTAACCTCCATGAATCTATCTAGCTCTTTTTTAACCCTGTTAAAATTCTAGCCTTCACCACATCCTCTGGCAAGGAGTTCCACAGGTTGACTGTGCTCTGAGCTCCAGAAACAAGAGCTGCTGTGTAGCCACCTTCCGCTGGAGAAGCAATGCCCACGGTAACACCTTCTTACTGGTCAGGTGAGACAATCTAGGAGGTCTATGCAGGTTGCCACCTCACAGTGCAAGAGGCAACCCAGTTAGGTGAGACACAAGGCCCAGCTGGACCTCAGTTCCAGGTGGCATCTTGGAAGGATGATCCAAGTGGTGATGGGGGGCAGAGGAGGAACAAGCAACCGATGTGGGGCCTTAAAGGACAAGTAGTTCAGGACGCAAGGAAAGACATGGGGCAACACCCTGTCGAAAAGGTAGGACAAGTGCAGGGCCTCGGATATCCAGTTACAGTTAGGAAGTTGGCAACTCTAAGAGTTGTGCACAGATGGATTCCCCAGTGTGTCACACTGAGATAGTACAGTGAAGTCAGCAAAGAATTTAAAGTTTCTTTGATTGGCCAGTCAGTGTTCCAGGAAATAGCACCATGTCACTGGCCAACACTCCAGGGAGCTCTGTATGACAGGCAGCTGTATGAGAGGAGAAAACTTTAGTTACTTTAGGGGTAAAGAGCCGGAGCAGCCTGTCCCGGATCTGTTTAGTCATCACACCGTAGATGATGGGGTTAAGTATGGGGGGAACCAGGAGGTAGACACTGGAAATGAAAACGTGGAAATGAGAGGACAAGTTGCTGCCCAAACGGGATGCCAGGGAGCCAAATATAGCTGGGAAGTAAAAGGCTAATATGAGACAGATGTGCGAGCTGCAAGTCCGAAAAGTCTTGAGCTGGGCTTCCTTTGTGGGAAGTCTGAAGATGGCCCTGAGGATCTGAATATAGGACAGAATAATGAAAAACACGTCCAGACCGATCCTACAGGACAGTACGAAGAGGCCGTAGTAACTACTGATGAGGGTGTTGCCACAGGCCAGTTTCACCACGGCCATGTGCTCACACTGAGTGCTGATGATGATGTTGGTTTTGCAATACGGCCACTGCCTCGCCAGGAAGGGATAGGGCAGTGCAAGGATGCATCCACGTAACAGAATGAGCAGGCCAATCTTCATTACCACGGAGTTTGTCAGGATGGTGGAATGTCTCAGGGGATAGCAGATGGCCACATAGCGATCCAAAGCCATTGCCACGAAGATCCCAGACTCAATCACTGAGAAGCCGTGAATGAAAAACATCTGGGTGAGGCAGGCACTGAAACTGATCTCTCTGGAACTGAACCAGAAGTTTGCCAGAATTTGGGGTATGGTGCTGGTGGACAACACCAGGTCGGTGACAGCCAGCATGCAGAGGAAATAGTACACGGGCTCATGGAGACTGGGCTCCGTCTTCACAATATATAGGATGGCAAAGTTTACTAAGATGGCGATGAAGTACAGGATGCAGAAGAGGGTGGCGATCCAGACATGGCTCATTTCTAGGCCACGAATGCCCAGTAAGATGAAGGTGGAGGGGTTGGTGAAGGCGGTTGTGTTGGGATCCGCCATGAAGTGGGGGAGAAGCGATTCAACTCCGAGGCAGAACAGTATTGCTTACTTGAACCAGATGCTCTGCAGTGGTTTTGGATGTGCCGGGGTCTAGAGCGATGGTCACAGTGCAATTGCCTGGATGGAAACAGAATGTGAATGTGAGAGACATGGAGGTTGTTCTCCTAGGTGAAGGAGACTGTACATTCCTGACACTATCCAGAGGCATGAATTATGAAAAACAAACTCCAGAATCAGAGAATCACAGAATACTGGGACTGGAAAGGACCTCAGGAGTCATTGAGCACAGTCCCCTGCACAAAACAGAATCAACCCCAACAAAATCATCCAGCTAGGACTTTGTCAAGCCAGGACTTAAAATTCCACCTCCTCCCTAGGTAACCCAACCCAGCGCTTCCCCACCATCCTAGGGAAATAGTTTTTCCTAATATCCCACCTAGATCTCCCCCACTGTAACTTGAGACCATTGCTCCTTGCTCTGCCATCTGTCACCACTGAGAACAACCTCTCGCCAGCCTCTTTGGAACCTCCCTTCAGGAAGTTGAAGGCTGGTATCCAATCCCCCCTCACTCTTCGCTTCTGCAGACTAAACAGACGCAACTCCCTCAGCCTCTCCTCATAGGTCATATGCTCCAGCCCCCTCATCATTTTGGTTGCCCTCCGCTGGACCCTCTCCAATGCATCCACATCCTTTTTGTAGTGGAGGGCCCAGAACTAGACACAGTACTCCAGATGTGGCCTCACCAGAGCCGAATAAAGGGGAATAATCACTTCTCTGAATCTCTTAATGCAGCCTAATATGCCATTAGCCTTCTTGGCTACAAGGGCACACTGTTGACTCATATCCAGCTTCTCATCCACTGTAACCCCCAGGTCCTTTTCTGCAGAACTGCTGCTTAGCCAGTTGGTCCCCAGCCTGTAACAATGCTTGGGATTCTTCCGTCCCAAGTGCAGGACTCTGCATTTGTCCTTGTTGAACCTCATCAGATTTCTTGTGGCCCGATCCTCCAATTTGTCTAAGTCACTCTGGACCCTATCTCTGCCCTCGAGTGTATCTACCTCTCCCCCAGCTTAGTGTCATCTGCAAACTTGCTGAGGGTGCAATCCATCCCCTCATCCAGGTCATTAATAAAGATATTGAACAAAACCGGTCCTACAACCGAACCTTGGGGCACTCCACTAGAAACTGACCGCCATCCTGACATCGAGCCGTTGATCACTACCCGCTGGGCCCGGCCTTCTAGCCATCTTTCTATCCATCTTACCGTCCATTTATCCAATCCACAATCCCTTAACTTGCTGGCAAGAATATTGTGGGAGACCGTATCAAAAGCCTTGCTAAAGTCAAGGTCTATCACATCCACTGACTTTCCCATGTCCACAAAACCAGTTTCCACATCATAGAAGCTAATCAGATTGGACAGGCAGGACTTGCCCTATGTGAATCCATGCTGACTATTCCTAACCACTTTCCTCTCTTCCAAGTGTCTCAAAATGGATTCCTTAAGGATCCCTTCCATGATTTTTTTAGGAACCGAGGTAAGACTGACTGGCCTATAGTTCCCTGGATCGTCCTGCTTCCCTTTTTTGAAGATGGGCACTACATTTGCCTTTTTCCAATCATCCGGGATCTCTCCCGATCTCCATGACTTTTCAAAGATAATGGCCAAAGGCTCCTCAATTACATTTTCCAACTCCCTCAGTACCCTCGGATGCACTAAGTCCGGACCCATGGATTTGTGTACGTTTAGCTTTTCTAAATAGTTCCTAACCTGTTCTTTCCCCACCACAGGCTGTCCATCTTCATCCCATCTTACGTCACTTAGAGCATTTGTCAAGGAGCCGATTTTGTCCGTGAATACAGAGGCAAAAAAAGCATTGAGTACTTCAGCTTTCCCCACAGCATCTGTCACTAGGTTACCTCCTTCATCCAGTAGGGGCCGCACACCCTCTCTGATCACCTTCTTCTTGTTAACATGCCTGTAGAAACCTTTCTTATTATCCTTCACATCCTTAGCCAGTCGCAATTCCATTTGCGCTTTTGCCTTCCTGATAACCCCCCGGCATTCTCAAGCTATACATTTAAACCCCTCCCTGGTCATTTGTCCAAGTTTCCACTTTTTGTAAGCTTCCTTTTTGTGCTTAAGTTCACCAAGGATTTCCCCTCTAAGCCTATCCGGTCTCCTACCATGTTTGCCTCTCTTGCTACGCGTCGGGATGGTTTCTTTCTGTGCCTTCAATAAGGCTTCTTTAAAATACTGCTGGCTGTCCTGGACTCCTTTGCCCTTCATGTTAGCATCTCAGGGGATTCTGCCCATCAGGTCTCTGAGGGTATGTCTACACTACAAACTTAATTTGAACTAACAGCTGTTAGTTTGAATGAACTTTAACAGGCGCTACACATGCAAACCACTAGTTCAAATTTAAATCGAACTGTCTGTCCGGGGTGGGGGTCGAGTCCCTTTAAGCACAGCCCTTTGGTTAGCCTGAGGCAGCAACTCCACGCCCTAAGCCCTAACCTGATGCCCTGCCAGTACTGGTTCCAGCCAGCCTTATCTTCGGTTCAGGGTCCACTCAATAAGGACATACTAGTTCGAATTAGCAAAACGCTAATTTGAATTAGTTTTTAGGTCTAGATCATAGAATCATAGAATCATAGAATAATAGGACTGGAAGGGACCTCGAGAGGTCATCGAGTCCAGCCCCCCGCCCTCAAGGCAGGACCAAGCTCCACCTACACCATCCCTGACAGATGTCTATCTAACCTGTTCTTAAATATCTCCAGAGAGGGAGATTCCACCACCTCCCTTGGCAATTTATTCCAATATTTGACCACCCTGACAGTTAGGAATTTTTTCCTAATGTCCAATCTAAACCTCCCCTGCTGCACTTTAAGCCCATTACTCCTTGTCCTGTCCTCAGAAACCAAGAGGAACAAATTTTCGCCTTCCTCCTTGTGACACCCTTTTAGATATTTGAAAACCGCTATCATGTCCCCTCTTAATCTTCTTTTTTCCAAACTAAACAAGCCCAGTTCATGAAGCCTGGCTTCATAGGTCATGTTCTCTAGACCTTTAATCATTCTTGTCGCTCTTCTCTGTACCCTTTCCAATTTCTCCACATCTTTCTTGAAATGTGGCGCCCAGAACTGGACACAGTACTCCAGCTGAGGCCTAACTAGTGCAGAATAGAGCGGCAGAATGACTTCACGAGTTTTGCTTACAACACACCTGTTGATACAACCTAGAATCATATTTGCTTTTTTTGCAACAGCATCACACTGTTGACTCATATTCAACTTGTGGTCCACTATGACCCCTAGATCCCTTTCCGCCATGCTCCTTCCTAGACAGTCGCTTCCCATCTTGTATGTATGGAACTGATTGTTCCTTCCTAAGTGGAGCACTTTGCATTTCTCTTTATTAAACCTCATCCTGTTTACCTCTGACCATTTCTCTAACTTGCTAAGATCATTTTGAATTATGTCCCTATCCTCCAAAGAAGTCGCAACCCCACCCAGTTTGGTATCATCTGCAAACTTAATAAGCGTACTCTCTATCCCAATATCTACATCATTGATGAAGATATTGAATAGTACGGGTCCCAAAACAGACCCTTGAGGAACTCCACTTGTTATCCCTTTCCAGCAGGATTTAGAACCGTTAACAACAACTCTCTGACTACGGTTATCCAGCCAATTATGCACCCACCTTATCGTGGCCCTATCTAAGTTATATTTGCCTAGTTTATCAATAAGAATATCATGCGAGACCGTATCAAATGCCTTACTAAAGTCTAGGTATATGACATCCACCGCTTCTCCCTTATCCACAAGGCTCGTTATCTTATCAAAGAAAGCTATCAGATTAGTTTGGCATGACTTGTTCTTCACAAACCCATGCTGGCTATTCCCTATCACTTTATTACTTTCCAAGTGTTTGCATACGATTTCCTTAATTACCTGCTCCATTATCTTCCCTGGGACAGACGTTAAACTGACCGGTCTATAATTTCCTGGGTTGTTCTTATTCCCCTTTTTATAGATGGGCACAATATTTGCCCTTTTCCAGTCTTCTGGAATCTCCCCTGTCTGCCATGATTTTTCAAAGATCATAGCTAAAGGCTCAGATACCTCCTCTATCAGCTCCTTGAGTATCCTGGGATGCATTTCATCAGGACCTGGTGACTTGCTGACATCTAACTTTCCTAAGTGATTTTTAACTTGTTCTTTGTGTATCCTATCTTCTAAACTTACCCTCTCTCTGCTTGTATTCACTACGTTAGGCACACCTCCAGACTTCTCGGTGAAGACCGAAACAAAGAAGTCATTGAGCATCTCCGCCATTTCCAAGTTCCCTGTTACTGCTTCTCCCTCCTCACTAAGCAGTGGGCCTACCCTGTCCTTAGTCTTCCTCTTCCTTTTAATGTATTTATAAAAGGTCTTCTTGTTTCCCTTTATGCCTGTAGCTAGTTTGATCTCATTTTGTGCCTTTGCCTTTCTAATCTTGCCCCTGCATTCCCGTGTTGCTTGCCTATATTCATCCTTTGTTAGTTGTCCTAGTTTCCATTTTTTATATGACTCCTTTTTTATTTTGAGATCATGCAAGATCTCCTTGTTAAGCCAAGCTGGTCTTTTGCCATATTTTCTATCTTTCCTACACAGCGGAATTGTTTGCTTTTGGGCCCTTAACAACGTCCCTTTGAAATACTTCCAACTCTCCTCAGTTGTTTTTCCCTTCAGTCTTGCTTCCCATGGGACCTTACCTACAAGTTCTCTGAGCTTATCAAAATCTGCCTTCCTGAAATCCATAACCTCAATTGTGCTGGTCTCCCTTCTACCTTTCCTTAAGATCATGAACTCTATTATTTCGTGATCACTGTCCCCTATACTGTCTTCCACTTTCAAGTTCTCAACTAGTTCCTCCCTATTTGTTAAAACCAAATCCAGAACAGCTTCTCCTCTGGTAGCTTTTTCAACCTTCTGAAACAGAAAGTTGTCTCCAATGCAGTCCAGAAACTTATTGGATAGCCTGTGCCTCGCTGTGTTCGTTTCCCAACATATGTCTGGATAGTTGAAGTCCCCCATCACCACCAAATCTTGGGCTTTGGATAGTTTTGTTAATTGTTTAAAAAAGGCCTCATCCATCTCTTCCACCTGGCTAGGTGGCCTGTAGTAGACTCCTAGCATGATATCACCCTCGTTTTTTACCCCTTTTAGCTTAACCCAGAGACTCTCTACACAGCTATCTCCTACGTTCATCTCCACTTCAGTCCAAGTGTGTACATTTTTAATATACAAGGCAACCCCTCCTCCCTTAGATGTGTAAGTTCGAATTAGCGCTGTAGTGTAGACATACCCTGAGGGAGTCAAAATCTGCTTTTCTGAAGTCCAAGGTGTGTATTTTACTATTCTTTTTTCTTCCTTGGATCAGGATCCTGAAATCTACCATCTCATGATCACTGCTTCCTAGGTTGTCACCCATCTCTACTTCCCCTATTAGTTCCTCCCTGTTTTTGAGCAGAAGGTCAAGCTGCGCACGGCCCCTGGTCGGATCCTTCTGCACTTGTACCAAGAAGTTATCGCCAACATTCTCCAAAAACTTCCTGGATTGCCTGTGTACTGCCGTATTGGTTTCCCAACAGATGTCAGGGTGATTCAAGTCCTCCACAAGAACCAGGGCCTGCGATCTGGAAGCTTCTCTCAGTTGTCCGAAGAAACCCTCATCCACCTGATTCGGTGGCCTGTAGTAGACACCAACCACAACATCACTGCTCTTGTTTGCTTCTCTAAACTTAACCCATAGACTCTCAACAGGTTTTTCTCCCTCTTTACACTGGAGTTCAGAGCAATCGTAGTGCTCTTACATATAGTGCAACTCCTCCTCCTTTTCTCCCCTGCCTGTTCTTCCTAAACAGTCTATACCCTTCCACGACAGCGCTCCAGTCATGCGAGTCATCCCACCAAGTCTGTATTATCCCAATTAAATCATATTTCTTGTACTGGGCCAGGCCCTCCAGTTCTTCCTGTTTGCTAACATGCCTGTAGAAACCTTTCTTGTTACCCTTCACATTTTTTGCCAGCTGGAATTCCAATTGTGCTTTCATCTTCATGATAACTTCAACTTTTTCTTAATAAGTGAGACCCTTATAATTCCATCTTTGATGGTGCTCCAAGCATCAATAATTTCTGTATGTTATGGTGTGTGAAACATTAATAGTCACTTTCAGGAAATACACCCGAGAGAAAAGACCATGGTCATAACTGATCTCCACTCCTTGGAAACAACAGATCATTCATGGCACAAAGATCATACTTGGATGCCTAAGGAAAGGATTAGTAAAATAGCTGCTCTGGATATGTGCTCTG
This sequence comes from Pelodiscus sinensis, assembly GCF_049634645.1. Classification (NCBI taxonomy): domain Eukaryota; kingdom Metazoa; phylum Chordata; order Testudines; family Trionychidae; genus Pelodiscus; species Pelodiscus sinensis. Next base: position 332,846,510 of record NC_134711.1, on the reverse strand, counting down.
TATTGCTCATCTTATCTGTGTAAGGAAATAGCACGTAAAACTGGAATTAGGAGGCAGGCCATGAGAACAGGGGAAGTGTCATTTGCAGCTAGACTGAGATGTCTGGGGCAGATAGAGGAGAGGAAAGTAAAAAACTCATCACATTACATTCAAATGGAGAAACCGAGAAGAGTTCTCAATCAGTACTTTCTCTAGTCACTAACTGCGCCAAAGGGCTAGCTTCTCAAAGCTGTGTCAAATCATCAGCAAAACCATTTGGGAGGAAAAAATAAGCAAAAATACTGGAATGAAAATTGGGACTATAATTTTATTAGATAGTTATTTTTTTTTATTCCCTAGTGAAGAATGTGGGCAAATTGGCTGAAAACCCAGATCAGTGGCTAATCAAGGCAGCATCTATGGGAGAAAATGCACTGTAAAATACACTGGAGAAAAGAAAATTAGAGGGAAAGCAATATGAACTGGAATTTTTTTGAAAAATGGTTAGGGATGTTATAGATATCACGGAAAACAGTAGGGTTAAGGATCAGAAAAGGAGGGTATTAAAAATATCGGGGAGGAAAAAGGATACGTTGGAAAATATTTTGATCATTTTCAAAGGGTGAAATGAAAATTGTTCCCATTGGAGGAAAAAGTCCACATGTGCTAGAAATGGTTTTGTTCTACACTTGGAAAGAAACACTTACGATGTGCTCAAAAAGCATCTCAGTAGAACTGTAAAGGAACGAACACTGGAGTTACGAACTGACCAATCAGCCATACATCCCCTTCGGAGCCGGAAGTGGGCAGTCAGGCAGCAAACAGCAGATACTTCTGCCCTCCTGCCCCATCAGAAAGAAGGCCAATTCAGGACAGGCCTCTGTTAAATGTAATCTTTTTTTAAATAAGGGAAAGTTCAAAATAAAAATGGTGGACAAGGTTAGGAAAGGATGGGAAGGCTGGTTTGGGATTTTTTTAAGATCAGGAATATAATTAATGCTGGTCAGCACTAGGGTTTATGTAAAACTGTTTGTATCAAATAAATTTCTTCATCGTTTTACAAGAGTATAGGCGACCCCGACTTACGACCGCCCGACTTACAATCCCCTGTATTTTCAACCATTTTTCTCATGAAATATAGCTCCTAAAACCCTCCAATTTACATCCGCACCTCACATTTACCACAGTGTATGATGCAGACTCCACGCATCATCCCAAAACAGGAAACACACAAGGGCAGTCAGACACGCCAGTCTGCAGCTGCTGCTAGAACTGTGCGCATCTCTTCACATTGGTCTTCACCTTTTAGTTATTTTTGAGCATTATTTGAACTATTCAGTTTGCTTTTCCTCCATTTCCGTAGTCAGTTTTGGTATTTTTAGGATGTGAAATGGATTTCCAGGAATGGAACTGCCATTTATAACATTGCTCCTATAGGAAATAAAGTTTTGACTTATGACGGCTTGACTTATGCTGGTTCTCCAGGAACCAAATAGATCATAAGAGTGGAGCCCACCTGTACAGCTTTGGTTGGTCATGAGAACTGCAGAGATGTAATAAATCTTCATTTCTCTGAGACATTTGATTTAGTAAGGGAAGCAGGTGAAAAACTGGTGAAACTCTGATTTACTGACAGATTTCAGGGAATGGGGCTGTTTCAAGTAGAGTTTTGTAGGGATCACGTCTAGGTCTCAAGCTATTCCATATTTTAATCAATGTTCTAGAAACAAACAGCAAACCAGGGCAGATAACATTCTCAAAATCTTAGTGTTCAAATTGCAGAGAGCTCACAGTGAGTAGGCCAGGCATATGGGATGCATAGGTAGGAGCATTGTCAGCAGATTTAATGAGGAAAGGAAGTGGACACATTGGAGAGGGTCCAGCGGAGGGCAACATAAATGATGAAGGGGCTGGAGCACTTCACCTACAGGGAGAGGCTGAGGGATTTGGGCTTGTTTAGTCGGCAGAAGAGAAGAGTGAGCGGGGGTTGAGAGCAGCCATCAACTGCCTGAAGGGGGGTTCCAAAGAGGATGAAGAGAGGCTGTTCTCAGAGGTGACAGATGGCAGAACAAGGAGCAATGGTCTCAAGTTGCGGTGGGGGAGGTCTAGGTCGGATATTAGGAAAAACTATTTCCCTAGGCAGGTAGTGAAGCGCTGGGATGGGTTCCCTGGGGAGGGAGTGGAATCTCCATACCTAGAAGTTTTTAAGTCCTGGATTGACCAAGCCCAAACTGGGATGATGGAGTTGGGGTTGGTCCTGCTTCGGGTAGGGGGCTGGGCTCGATAACTCTGGAGGTGTCTGCCTGCCCTGTGATGCTAAACCACGTGAATGATGCCCTGTGCCACTGAAATGACATTGCAGCTTTACTTAATCATCCAGAATGCACAGGGATGCCCAGCAAAGAGACCCATTTTGCCTAGTGATCCTGTACGGGCCCTGGGATATTTACTGTGCAGAGCAGAAAGGATCCCAGCCTTACCCTCTAGCCTGTGGTGCCCTGAGTATGTCGAGCAGGGGAGCTTCTCATTCAGAGCTGGTACCTGTGAGTGCTGAGAAGGACATGTCTTCTCTTCACACCCCCATCAGGCAGAAAGATCCCGCACCTCTCTCCGCCCAGCAACTGCAGCAACATCCTACGCCAAGAGCCAACACAGAGCTGTGCAGTGGTTAAAACTCAGCTCTGGGCAGTCCCGTGGGTAATGTCAGCCCCTAGTGGATACATGAACCACTGAATGTAAAAAGGCTGGGGACCAGCCTGTCTGGGATGCTGGGCTATTTATATATCTGTAAGAGTAAGCAGCAATTTGGGGCACTTTCCAAGGGGAGAGGAGATCTCTTGGGCTCTGGGCTGAGTCAGGAAGCAATTGATTGCTCTAAGCATTTGTGTGTACTTAGAAATTATAGTTGATTAATAAGAAAACTATGGAGAATGTCCATGTCTCTGTCTCTTTTGGGGCTGTCACTAAAGGATCAATAACTCTCATCAATAACTTTCATCGCGTTGTGCAGCATCTTTCCCTGAAGGGCACTGAAATGACCTTGTGAAGGAAAGTCACTGTGAACAGAAACCCATCAAGCAGCTAAGCAGGGAGACATGAACTGGCGAGACAGATTGGGGGGCAGGATGAGAGAGAGACAACCAGGAGTCCTGGCTTTCCTGCAGTACCCACAATCCCTCCATGGCAGGGGCTAGTCATTGCGTGAAGGCAGAGGAAAGGCTGGAAGAGGAAGGCTGAGCCTTCGCCATCCTCTCCTGGGGAATCTGAGCATTTCAGAACCAGCTGGCGTGTGTGAGCTCCCCGCTCTTGGGAGGTGAACTCTGAGGTTCCACTTCTGCTGCTACTGGCCTAGTCTACACTAAAGGGGAAAGTCAACCTACAATGGTCACACCAGCTACGTGAATTACACAGCTGGAGTCAAAGTACCTACAGTCGATTTTTGGCCCGTCCACACAGCTGGAGGTTGATGGGAGCCCACGATCTCATGAACTTCCCTTACTCCTTGTGAGGAGTAGCACTGCCGGCACCAACGGGGGAGCCCTCAAAGCTCCAATAAACCCGTCCTCACCTCACTCGCTAATTCAGCCCCTAAAAATCAATTGCAGCAGCGTTGACCTTCTCCATAGGGTAGACAAGCCCAAAGGGAGACCTGCCAGCACATCCCAGTCACTGAGGTGCCTCTGGGGGAACAGACTCAGTTACACAAACAGGGTGCTCCCATGAAAGGGGTGGAGACAGGGACCTGTCCTGTACTGAGAGACCTCCAACAAGGAGGGCCCCATAAGAACACAGACTGGATTAATGTTTACATTGGATTTATTCTCTTTCTTGGTTCATTCCCTCCCAGTCTCTCCCAGGTGGAATTAAAAGCTGACGTTCCAGGCTGAGTCAGACTTTCCAGGACTACTCCAGCTGGAGGACACTTGGATTACCAGGTCTGGACTCTGCCTACTCATCTCACCAATCTGGGGTATTTCTCTGGTGCAGAAGAACCAGGGTGTTTAAGCCCTGGAATAAGACCGAATGAATTTTCTTGTCCAAGCCAAACAGGGGGGTCATGTCCCCACATACTTGGGTTCCTAACACTCTGTAGCTGCCAAACATGGTGTGATCTTCATCTGTATCTAAAGGCTAGGAGGGTTAGACCCTGATTTAGCTGGGTCATGTTGTTTATTTATGATCATTATTTGCATTGTGGAACCCGCCAGAGATTCTGCTCCAGTTCCAGGCCCACATGGAAGGTGAAACAGGCCCTGCCCCAAAGATCTTATAAGCAAATTAAGACAAAACACAGCTACTGTGTGAACCAACCCACAGAAGGATTAGGGGAGGGACAAGGGAGTAACAGCACTAAGGACAAAAGGGGCTGTTTACAGGTGATTCCCCAGACATTGAGGGAAACACCCTTGATGGCTTCCATGTGCACATCAAAACCCATACAGCATCCCAAACTCCATCTCTCTAACTGGACACGGAAGAATGATGCAGACAGAGAAATAAACTGCACCGATGCAGCAGGTTGGGACACTGATATCGACAGGTTACATGGGGCATTTTGTCCAAAGTACCTTTGAGTTAAGCATAGTTGTGCCCGTGCATCTATTTCATAAACCTGGGGGGGGGTGCTGTCATCATGGCCCCCAGCTCACTTCATCCCCTGATCAGTCTCGTGGCTGAGAGCGCTCCCCAGAGGGCCCGGGGATGGCTCAGGTCACCAGTGAATCCCTCTCGGAGCTCTCTTCCTGCCCCGTCTCTCTGTCAGGGCCTCCCACTCAGGGCTGGAGAGCAGCCCCCTCCCCACCTGTAGCAGGAGGGAAGCAAGGAAAAGGGAGACCCCACTGTGGAGTGTTGACCACCTCGTGCCATTGCTCTGGTCTTGCTCCTCTGGGGTGTGTTATATGCCAGGAGGCTATAGGTGTGTGGTGAGCTGTGCAGCTGCAGCTGTTCCTGTACCCTGGTCTCTGCTGGGCATCCACTCAGGGGAAAGAAATAGCTCAGTGGTTTGAGCATTAGCCTGCTAAACCCAGAGTTGTGAGTTCAGTCCTTGCAGAGGTTATTTAGGGATTTGGGGCAAAAATTTGCCAGGGGTGGTACTTGGTCTTGCTGTGAAGGCAGCAGGCTGGACTCAATGACCTTTCAAGGTCCCTTCTAGTTCTAGGAGATAGGCAATCTCTGTTATTATAGTTGCTTTAGCTCCTTTTGGAACTGGAATGTGGGCGAGGCTGACTCTGGGCTGTCCTTGCTGAAATTCCTTAGGCTGAACTCCGGGTCTCCAGACACTTTTTCAGATAAAGACTTGAGAATTGCTCAGCGTTCACCTCTGAATTCTTCTGAAAAAAATGGCAGTTAGTCATAACATATTACTTCATTTATATATTTCATTACAATACTAAGACAATGGAAACTTCTACCCAGTTAGGGTTCGATACCTACAGCACAGAGGTGGGGAACCTTTTTGGAACTGAAAAAATGAGTCAAAGTTCATCTGTAGGACAAACAAACAACATGAGGTGCCAACCTTGTTTTGTCCAGATCAACTGAGGATGCCTTAAAAAGACTGGGACTTCTCAGCTTAGAAAAAGGGAGACTAAGTGGAACATATGTTAGAGGTCTCTAAAATCATGATGTGTATGGAGAAAGTGAATAAGAAAAAAATATTTACCTGTTCCCGTGACAGGAGAACTACGGGTCACCAAAATGAAATTAGTAGGAAGCAGGTTTAAAACAAAAGGACGTTTTTCTTCACACAGCGCAGTGTGAACCTGTGGAACTCCTTGGCAATGGATATTGTGAAGACCAGGATTTTAACAAGGTTCAAAACACAGCTAGGTAATTTCATGGAGGATAGGTAGGAATGGTGTCCATAGCCATTTGCTTGTCAGAGGCTGGGAATGGGTGACAAGGGAGGAGTTACATGAGGATTACCTGTTGCATTCAATCCCTGTGAGGCATCTGGCATTGGCTGCTGTCATAAGACAGGACACTGGGCTAGACGGACCTTTGGTCTGACCCAGTACGGCCATTCATATGAATCAGGTAATCCATAAACCTGTGTGGTGCTGGGTCAGTGTATTATGCAGTGGCACTTAGTCCACTTAGAGAGAAGAATGAATTTGTTCTACAGCCTTAGTTGGGAGCCAACTGGCTTTATAGCTCAAGCTAAGCTCTAGAGGTCCCATTTGTAGCCACCTGCAGGTGGAACTGAACCTGTGACCTCTGGCTTTAGAGATCATTCATTGTTATTGCACTTTCTGTAAGTAGTGTGAGTGCCACTTGTCAGCCAATGGTCAGGGGAGAGAGTGTGTGTGTGTGTTACACCTGAGTCTTCAACTGCTGAGACACAAGGCCCCATCGCAGTGGGCAGTCTAGGTGAGACTGACGGGTGCTCCGAGAAGTTTAACATCTGTGTCTTTACTGCTAGGATCGGGATCCCTTCACGGCGGGCAGCCAGCAGGCCAACAGACGTCCCAGAGTTTACAGGGATAGCCTATTACACCTCAGATTTTGACTGCTAGGATACACGATCCCTTCACAGCGGGCAGCCTGGGGGAGGCTGAGAGATGCCCCACGGATCTTTCCCCTGGAAGTGACATGATCCAACACTCAAGCTCTCCCTATATCTGTCCCTTATGACCGGCTGGATGGAGTTCCTTTTAAAATTGTGCTTGGTTCTGTTACAGCAACTGAAGTAGTCAGGTCACAGCTTAAACAGTTACTATTTTATTGTTACAGGGTAAACTTAGCTGTTAAATGCTACAGCTGTGTTACAGATAACACAGCCACTACAAAGGACAGGATAGAAATTACACTAATAAGTCACTTACAGGTACCATGAAACCCTTTTGGTTCTGTGAGCTCTTATTAAATGCATGCAAAATAGACACCTAACCTCCATAAATCTATCTAGCTCTTTTTTAACCCTGTTAAAGTCCTAGTCTTCACCTTCACCACATCCTCTGGCAAGCAGTTCCATGACCAAGAGCTGGTGTGTAGCCACTTTCCATTGGAGAAGTGATGCCCTGGGTCCCACATTCCTATTGGTCAGGTGAGGCAAGCGTGGAGGCCTTTGCAAGTTGCCACCTCACAGTGCAAGAGGCAACCCCATTAGGTGTGACACAGGGCCCAGCTGGACCTCAGTTCCAGGTGGCATCTTGGAAGGACCCACCACAGAGATGATCCAAGCAGTGATGGGGGGCAAAGGAGGAGCAAGCAACCAGTGTGGGTTAAAGGACAAGACATGGAAGTGGCTCGGGGCTCAAAGCCTCCAGTGTCCAGTTACAATTAGGAAGTTGGCAACCCTTTGAGTTGTGCACCGATGGATTCTCCGGTGTGTCAGGCAGAGAGAACATAGTAAAGTCAGCAAAGACTTTACCCTTTCTTTGATTGACCAGTCAGTGTTTCAGGAAATAGTACCACTCCAGGGAGATCTGTCTGAAAATTTCCACTTAGGAGAAAATGTCAGTCCCTTTAGGTGTAAAGAATTGGAGTAGCCTGTCCCGGATCTGTTTGGTTCTCACGCCGTAGATGATGGGGTTCAGCATGGGGGGAACCAGGAGGTAGATGTTGGCAAGGAGAATGTGGAAGTGAGGGGGCATATTGCTGCCTAAACGGGATACCAGGGAGCCAAACAGAGTTGGAATGTAAAAGGCTAATATGACACAGATATGTGAACCGCAAGTCCCAAAAGTCTTGAGCCGGGCGTCCTTTGTGGGGAGGCTGAAGATGGCCCTAAGTATCTGGATATAGGACAGAATGATGAAAACCACATCCAGACTGATCCTACAGGATAGCACGAAGATGCCGTAGTAACTACTGATGCGGGTGTCACCACAGGCCAGCTTCACCACACCCAAGTTTTCACATTGAGTGTGGGCAATGATATTGGTTCTGCAATATTGCCACTGCCTTGCCAGCAAGGGAAAAGCCAGTGTAAGAATGCTGCCACGCAACACAATGACCAGGCCGATCTTCATCACCAGGGAGTTTGTCAGGATGGTGGAATGTCTCAGGGGATGGCAGATGGCCACATAGCGATCAAAAGCCATGGCTGCCAATATCCCAGACTCGATCTCTGTGAAGCAGTGAATGAAGAACATCTGGGTGAGGCAGGCACTGAAATCGATCTCTCTGGAATTGAACCAGAAATTTGCTAGAATTTTGGGCAGGGTGGTTGTGGACAGCACCAGGTCAGTGATGGCCAGCATGCAGAGGAAATAGTACACGGGCTCATGGAGACTGGCCTCCCTCTTCACAATAAATAGGATGGCAAAGTTTCCCAAGATGACTATGGAGTACATGGTGCAGAAGGGGATGGAGATCCAGGCATGAGCTGCCTCCAGTCCAGGGATGCCCTGCAGGATGAAGGTGGAGGGGTTGGTGAAGGCAGTTTTGTTGGAATCTGACATGGAGTGGTGGAGAAGTGATTCAACTCTGAGGCAGAATGTCGTGTCTTCCTTAAACTCGATGCTCCATGGAGTTTTTTCATGTACCTGGGGTCTAGGGAGGTGGTGACAGGGAAATTGCCTGGATGGAGACACAATGTGAATATGAGACACCACATACACTATTGGAAGTTGTTGTTAGGGAGAAAGAGATTGTATTTTCGTCACACAGTGAAAATGTCATTTTTTCAGTATCTGGAGGCAAGGATTATGAACAACAGAGTCCTTTAATTCTGTGTTTGATGTTGCTCCAGGTATGAATATTTTCTATATGTTATGGCACGTGAAACTTTAATAGGCACCTGTAGAAAATACATGCCAAGGAAAAGACCTGGTGATAACTGAGAGCAACACCATGTAAACGGCAGCTCATTCATGGCACTGGCCACAACAAAGACCATGCTCGGATGCCTAAGGAAGGGGTTGGAAAAATAGCTGCTCCGGACATGTGCTCAGTGTTGCTCATCTAGTCTGTGTAAGGAAATAGCAGGTAGAACTGGAATTCGGAGGCAGGCGATGCAAACAGGGAAGAATAACATACAACCATACTGGGATATCTGGGGCAGATAGAGGAGAGGAAAGTAAAAAACAGAAGTCGCTATATTACATTCAAATGGAGAAACCAAGAAGAGTTCCCAGTCACTGCTATGTCTAATGAGTGATTGCTCCAAAGGGCTAACTCCTCAAAGCTGTGTCAAATCATCAGCAAAACCATTTGGGAGGAACTTTTTGCCTAACTTCATTGGAATGAACATCGCGATTTTTTGAACAATGGTTTTATTAGATAACAAACATGTTTGAGTCCATGGTGAAGAGTGTAGACAAGCTGGATAAAAACCCTGTTCAGTGGCTAATCAAGGCAGCACTTAAAGGAGAAAATGCACTGTATAATACACCGGAGAAAAGAAAAATAGATGGAAAGCAATACGAACTGGAAATTTTTGAAAAATGGTGAGGGGTGTTATAGACATCAGGGAAAACCCTTAGTAGGGCTAAGGATCAGAAAAGGAAGGTATTAAGAATATCTGGGATAAAGCGGATACCTTGGAAAATATTTTGACCTTTTTGAAAGGGTGAAAGGAAAATTGTTCCCATTGGAGAAAAAAGACCACATGTTCTAGAAATGGTTTTGTTTTGAGCTGCTGTTTAGATGGTGTTGCTCTCAGTTATCACCAGGTCTTTTCCTTGGCATGTATTTTCTACAGGTGCCTATTTAACAAAATGGTTTTTGTTTGGAAAGAAACACGATGTCCTCAAAAAGCATCTCAGTAGACTGTTATAGGTATGAACACCAGCGTTACGAACTGACAGATCAACCACACATCTCCTTCGGAGCCAGAAGAGGGCAAACAGGCAGCAAGCAGCAGATACTTCTCCCCTCCTGCCCCTTTAGAAAGGAGGCCAATTCAGGACAGGTTCTGTTAAATGTAAATTATTTTAAAAATCAAGGGAAAGTTCAAAATAAAAATGGTTGACAAGATTAGGAAAGGCTGGGAAGGCTGGTTTGGGATTTTTTTTTTTAAGATCGGGAATATAATGAATGTTGTTCAGCAATATGGTTTACGTAACCCTGGTCAGATCAAAGAAACAGCTGCATTCTTTTACAAGAGTACAGCTTTGGTTGATCAAGAGAACGGTAGAGATATAATAAGCCTTCATTTCTCTGAGATTTGATTTTGTAGGGAAAGCTGGTGAAAATGGGCAAAACTCTGGTTTACTGACAGATTTCAAGAAAAGGGGCTGTTTCAAGTAGGGTTCGGTAGGAATCAGGCGTAGGCCTGATGCTGTTCAATATTTTAATCAATGTTCTAGAAACAAACAGAAAACCAGGGTAGATACAATTCTCACAATGTTAGTGTTCAAATTGCAGAGTGCTTACAGCAGGCATGTCCAAAGTCCGGCCCGCGGGCCAATTGCGGCCCGTGTTCCGGTTTAATACGGCCCCACAGGTAATTTGGCAATATCTATCTTTTAAGGCCCCCAACAAATCCATATGTATTGAGATGAATACATTGTAAAATCTCAGTTAATGTCAGTTGGTCTAAATCAGTTATAAATATATTTGGACACAACATGTATACTTGGTGTTATGTTCCTGTTCATATTTTTTGAACTTAAAAGTTGACAGACAACCTTTATTACCAATAATATGTAATGTACTTTACAATGTTCCTGACATATATTTCAGCTTCCTGGATTTTTTTTTCATCTGGCCTTCAGATATGAAAGGCAGAGTGATTTAACACCTGTTTAGATTTGTGATCCATGTGACGAAATGAAAAGTATGCCGTTTGCAATAAACTTTGCATAAAATCGTTAATTTGCATTTAATTTTAATGGTTCAAAGAATGTCAGGCAAAATGGTCGGCCCTCGCGCTTGTTCACTTCATCAAATCTGGCCCTCTTTGAAAAAAGTTTGGACTCCCCTGGCTTACAGGGAGGAATCCAGGTATATTGGATACACAGGTAGGAGCGCTGTGTGCAGATTTAGTGAGGAAAGGATTGGGGATGCATTGGAGAGAGTCCAGCAGATGGCAACCAAAATGATGAGGGGACTGGAGGATATGACCTACAAGGAGAGGCTGAGGGATTTGGGTTTGTTTAGTCTGCAGAAGAGAAGAGTGAGGGGGGATTTGAGAGCAGCCTTCAACTTCCTGAAGGGGGGTTCCAAAGAGGATCAGGAGAGGATGTTCTCAGTGGTGGTGGATGACAAACAAGGAGGAATGGTCTCAAGATTGCAGCAGGGGAGGTCTAGGTTGGATGTTAGTAATAAGTAGGAGGGAGGTGAAGCACTGGGATTGGTTACCTAGGGAGGGGCTGGAATCTCCAGCCCTAAAGGTATTTGTTTCCTGGCTTGACAAAGCCCTGGCTGGGATGATTGAGTTGGGGTTGCTCCTGCTTTGGGCAGGGGGCTGGACTCGATGACTCCGGAGGTCTCTTCCAGCCCTGGGATACTAAACACCTGAAGGATGCCCTGTGCCACTGAAATGCTGACACCTTGCAGCTCTCGATAATCATCCAGAATGGGCAGGGATGCCCAGAAAAGAGTCACATTTTGCCTAGTGATATTGGCAAGAGCTCTAGGCTGTTTCCTATGTGTTCAGAGCAGAAAGGATCCCAGACTTACCCTCTATCCTGCGGTGCCCTGGGTATGTCGTGCAGGTGAGCTCCTCAGCTCGAGCTGGGTACCTGTGAGTTCTGAGATGGTTTCCCTCGGAGCCTCCCTCAGGCAACCATGTCCCACACCTCTCTCAGCCCAGCATCTGCAGCAGCATCCCACACCGAGAGCCGACACAGGGCATAATAATATAGCTCTGGGCAATCCCAGTGGGTTCACTCAACCCCTAGGGGTTCGTTAGCATCTGCATGGAAAAAGGCTGGAGACCAGCCTGTCTGGGATTCTGGGCTAGTTATCCAGCTTTAGGAATAAACAGCAATTAAGGGTCCTTCCCAAGAGGAGAGGAGAACTTGTTGGCTCTGGGCTGAGTCATGGAGGAGTCGGCTACTCTGAGGATTTGTGTGAACTGAGAAATTATAGTTGATTCATAAGAAAACTATGGAGAATGTCCATGTCTATGTCTCTTTAGGGGCTGTCACCCAGGGGTCAGAGATCACTAATTCGCATCAATAACTTCCAACACGTTCTGCAGCAACTTTCCCTGAAGGGCATTGAGAAGACCTTGCAAAGAAAAGTCACTGTGAACAGAAACCCATAATACAGCTCAGCAGCGACATGAATTGGCCAGGCAGATTGAGGGGCAGAATGAAAGAGAGACAACCAGGAGTCCTGACTTCCCTGCAGTACCCACGATCCCTCCATAGCAGGGCCTAGTCATTGGGTGGAAGCAGAGGAAAGGCTGGAAGAGGGAGGTTGAGCCTCCACCATCCTCTCCAGGGGAATCTGAGCATTTCAGAACCAGCTGGCGTGTGTGAGCTCCCCGCTCATGGGAGGGGAACTCAGACTCCACGTCTGCTCCCCCTGGCCTGGTGTAAAGAGGAAAGTCCACCTAAGATGATCACACCAGCTACATGAATTACACAGCTGGAATCAAAGTACCCACAATAGGTTTTTTATGCCATCCGCACAGGTGGAGGTTGACGGGAGCCCACGATCCCATCACCTTCCCTTAATCCTTGTGAGGAGCAGCACTGCCGGCACCAACAGGGGACTCCTCTAAGTTCCAATTAGGTTGAAAGTAGGAATAAGGACTCTTCCGGAAAAGGGTTTATTTTCCGCAAGATCCCGTCTAGACTGGCGCTTTTCTCCGGCAAAACCCCGAGCCGGAAAAAAGCGGCAGCCATGTTCATGCAAATGTCGCGGGGGATATTTAAATCCCCCACGGCATTTGCAATTCCGACTGGTCTCATTAGTATCCCTTTTCCGGAAAGGGGTGCCAATGTAGACACAGCCTATCTCTCTACCTTGACACAGAAGAATGATACAGACACCGAAACAAGCTACACAGATGCAGCAGGTTGAGACACTAATATCGACAGGTTACATGGGGTGGTTTGTCCAAAGTACCTTTGAATTAGGCATATTTCTGCCCATACGTCAATTTCATAAACCTGGGGGGTGGGGGCGGGTGCTGATATCGTAGCCCCCACCTCATGTAATCACTTGATCAGTCTCGTGACTGAGAGTTCTCCCCCTATGGCCGAGGGATGGTTCTAGTCACCAGTGGATCCCTCTCTTGCTCTCTTTCGGTCCCATCTCTTGGTCAGGACCACCCACTCTGAGAGCTGAACAACAGCCCCCTCCTCACCTGTAGCAGAAGGGAAGCAAGGAAAAGGTAGATCACAATGTGGCGTGTTGACCACCTACTGCCATTGTCTCACCTCAAGCTGGCATTCATAGAATCATAGAATCATAGAACTGGAAGAGACCTCAGAAGGTCAAGTCCAGCCCCCTGCTCTAGGCAGGACCAGTTCCAACTAAATCAACCCGGCCAGGGCTTTGTCAAGCCGAGACTTAAACACCTCTAGGGATGGAGACTCCACTACTTCCCTAGGGAACCCATTCCAGTGCTTCAACACCCTCCTAGTGAAATAGTTTTTCCTAATATCCAACCTGGACCTCTCCCACCACAACTTGAGACCATTGCTCCTTGTTCTGCCATCTGTCACTACCAAGATCAGCCTCTCTCCAGCCTCTTTGGAACCTCCCTTCAGGAAGTTGAAGGCTGCTATCAAATCCCCCCTCACTCTTCGCTTCTGCAGACTAAACAGACCCAAGTCCCTCAGCCTCTCCTCATAAGTCATATGCTCCAGCCCCCTGATCATTTTGGTTGCCCTCCTCTGGACCCTCTCCAATGCATCCACATCCTTTTTGTAGTGGGGGGCCCAAAACTGGACACATTGCTCCTCTGTAGTGTCTTGTGAACTGTGCAGCTGCAGTCATTGCTATACCCTGGTCTCTGCCCAGCATCCATCTCACTAAGGATGTTAAAATGTTGTTAACTGATTTGTTGATGGAATTTCCATCAACTAGCCGACTAGTCAATAGGCACTTCAAACCGGTAGTTCCAACTCCCTGCCCGCGGCTACATGCGGCATGGGCTAGATAGTTCAAATTAAAGCTCCTAATTTGAACTACCGTTACTCCTCCTGCAATGAGGAGTAATGGTAGTTCAAATTAGGAGCTTTAATTCGAACTACCTAGCCCGTGCCGCGTGTAGCGCAGGGGGTTTGAACTACGGGGCATTTAAAAATTGCGGTGCCTGGGAACATGCAAATAAAGCCCGGGATATTTTAATCCCGGGCTTCATTTGCAAGTTCGAATGACTACATTAGCCACCCTAGTTTGAACTAGGCTGGCAGTGTAGACATACCCCAAGAGTCCCCAATGTGGTTTGGATTTTGGCCAAACCATTCCAGTGACTTTCCCTGCTGGTACGAGTCCCCAGTTGCTCTTTACATGCAATAACAGGGAGGGAGCCTTTTCTGTTGTGTTACTCTCTGTGTATTTGCTGGAAGCCGGGTTTTGTTTAAAGCTGTTCACTTGTGACTTATCTGACTGGTTACCCTGTGGGTCAGCAGGCTGGCTGGGATCCACTGCAGGGGGAGAGGCTGCCTGGATTCCAACTGAGGATCCGACCCCAAGTAGAGAGATGGGTTAGGCTCAGCATATGATGCAGATTTTGGGATCAGAGACATTCCCTGAGACTTAGGTGAATTAAACCGAAGCGTTTGGGATCTCTCAGTGTCTTCTGAGGTTCCATCTAGACAGCAGGTTTCTTGCGCAAGAAGTTTTTTTTTTGGAAGAGATCTTCCAAAATAACTTCTTGCCAAAGAGCACATTTACACTGCAAATGCGCATTGAAAAACAATCTGCTTTTTCAAAAGATAGCGTCCAGACTGTATGGACACTCTCTCACATGTAAGCTGTGATTGCTATGGGTGGAGTGGCCACCAGGGCACCTGTGTTTTTTCCTCTTTCCTCTTCTTCTGAGAGAACTCCCTCTTTCCCGTCCACACATGCCTTTTTCTGAAAGAGCTCTTTTGGAAAATGGCTTCTTCCTCATAGAATGATGATTACCAATGTCAGAAAAAACCCTCTGTTCTTTCGATTTTCTTGTGGAAGAACGCAGTTGCAGTGTGGACATTCCTCAAGTTTTGTTGGAAAAACAGCCCTTTTTCCAATAAATCTCTGTTGTGTATATGAGTGTGATTGGTGTGGACTGAACTGTTCCCATTTTCCTTTTAGTTTTCTCTTTATGTTTGTTGTAACTGTGAAGACAATGTCGGTGGGTTATAAAATGACTCTGTTATGCTGTAAAAATTAGATTATTATTTGTTTCTTCATCATAAGATTTGATAAAGTGATTTAATTAAATTCATTTCTTTAGTTCCTTTTAGGATTTCAATGTGGGGGAGGCTGGCATTGGGTAGTCCTTCCAGCCTGAATTCTGGGTGTCCAGTGACTTTTGGTAGGAGTTTTTTTTATGATTATTTTAAGACACTGGAGAAGCAGAGACTTGAGGATTGAGTTCACCTGTGAATTCTTTTGAGGAATATTGCAGTTAGTCATAACATATTACTTCATTCCTTTATTTTATTATAATAGTAAGATAATGGAAACTTGCACCCAATTAGGGTTAGAGCCCTATAGGACAGGGATGCGTAATCTTTTTTGGGTTGGGGGTCACTGACGCAGAGAAAATCAGTCAGGGGCTGCACACAAGTGAGAAGCAAAGAAGAAACCCATCCCTCACCAGCAGGGTCTGGATCCAGGCAACCTTTGGTTCCCCACCCCCGCTGTAGGACTATTTGGTCAGTGATGTGTCCTCTGTTGATAGACCAGAAGAAATTAAACGAGCTATTAGGATCGTTGGTCATGTGGCTAATAGGAGGCGGGTGAAGGGAGAATAAAAGGATACGAATCTCTGAGAATGTGAAGACCCTTGTTTCTGTGATACACACAGGAAGAGAATGTGTGTTGCAGAAGCGAGGGCAGAAATGGGATGTAATTCTTACTCCCTTTGTGGCTTTGCTATTTCTATCCATTGGTTTTGTGTTCAGAGCACCTCAGTACAGGAATCATGGATATTCTGACAGAGGGTCCAATACAGAGGCAAGGGCTCTGGGTGTGAAAGACAGACTAGGTGGTGTTACACTTGGGTGTGAAAGACAGGCTCGGTGGTTAACAGATGTGACAGCAGTTCTAGACAGAGGTCCAGTCGGAGATTCCTTCCTGCAATGAGTCTCCCTCCTGACATGCAGCATCTCTTGCTAGAGAGGGAGCTGAAATCTGCCAGTGAAAGAGTGACGCACCTAAAATGCAAACTAAGATGTTTCCCAGCTAATTCCCCCAGGCCCAGTAGAGAAGTAGATTATCCTACTTGGTGAGCACAAGCCAAAGAGATGAGGGACGACATTGAGACTTCTGGAACTTCAGGGGCTAGCTGAGTTAGTCTGTTAGGGTATGTCTACACTACCACCCTAGTTCGAACTAGGGTGGTTAATGTAGTCAATCGAAGTTGCAAATGAAGCCTGGGATTTAAATATCCCGGGTTTCATTTGCATCTTGCCGGGCGCCACCATTTTTAAATCCCCGGTAGTTCAGACTCTGTGCCCGCGGCTACACGCGGCACAGAGTAGGTAGTTCGAATTAGGCTTTCTAATTCGTGGAACGAGGTGTAACGGTAGTTCAAATTAGCCTAATTCGAACTACCTACTCTGTGCCACATGTAGCCGCGGGCACGGAGTCCGAACTACCGGGGATTTAAAAATGGCAGGCTTCATTTGCAACTTCGATTGACTACATTAACCACCCTAGTTCGAACTAGGGTGGTAGTGTAGACATAACCTTACAGAAAAAAACAACAAATGGTCTGGTAGCACTTTCTAGACTAACGAAACATATAGATGGTATCGTGAGCTTTCGTGGACACAGCCCATTTCTTCAGATGACCAGACTTATGAGTAGGGGATATGAAAACTCAAAATAAATAGGAGAGGGGAAGAGGAGGGGGGAGAGAAAGAAAAAAAGAAGAGGGGTGGGAGACAGAGCATCCTTAAGTATCTGGAGAATGGGTACTTAAACCTAAGCAGATAAATATAAAAGTCAATAGATAGATTGCTAAGGCAGGAAGGACACCACTCAGACAGCTGTTAGCTTCTGACAGTTAAAAGAAGGAGGATTATGGAAAGTGTACTAGCCCTAGCTTTCAAGGTGGTGTGAGAAGCTGGTGGCAAGAAATCCACTGTAGGACGCTTTGATATTTTAGAGAAAACATCTGGAAGTGTCATAAGTGCATCTGAGCTTAAGGCTCAGTTTTCTGAGATACACCAGAGAATCACTTTCTCCATACCAAAGTGGACTACATGCCCAAGAAATTTTAGAGGCTGGTGGGATAAAAGATACTGAATCGGACTCTTCCATAAAAGATAACTTTTCCATGGTGAATGAAAGAATGACCATAGTTGGTCTGACCAAAAGTCCATCTTGCCCAGTGTCCTGTCTTGGAAGAGTGGCCAACACAAGATACCCCAGAAGGAGTGAATAGAACAGGAAATTGTCACATTATCCAGGCTGGGAATGGGTGACATCACTGGATGATTCCCTGTTCTGTTCCCTCTGTCTGGGGCACCTGGAATTGGCTACCCTGGGCAGACAGGACACTGGGCTAGCTGCAACTTTCGTCTGACCCAATCTAGCTGCTCTTGTGAAAACCATACACCCATGGGGTGTGGTTCACTGTCCTATGTAGTGGCACTTGGACCCTTACAGGGAAAGAGAAGGGTGAGTGAGATCTACAGCCTTAGCTGAGAGTCAGCTGCCTTTATAGCTCCAGCTGTAGAGGGTTATGCACTAAGCCCCAGAAGTCCCACTTGTAACTGCCTGCAGGCAGAACTGAACCTGTGACCACAAGGTATAGAGTACATTCATTCTTACTGCTCCCTGTAAATGGTCTGAGCACCAGCTCATGGGACAGTGAACCACACCCAGTAGCTGTATGGATTACACTAGTGCCAGACGAAAAGGAAGCCTGCCTGAAAAAGCAAAACTGCATCTGTTATTTGCCTGGGTGAGACCCTGCTGAATTCACATCCTAACCAGAATTAGGCTGAGATGGTGGGTTTGTTTTATTTGTTATCGTAATCGAATTTCATCTATTTGCTGTCACCTGCCCTCCCTAAAAGGCTCCCGTTCTGTTGCTAATGCATCTCTTTTCTTGGTTACCCATCACTCTACACGTTTTCTGAGGTGCCAAGGGGAAAACCTCAGCTCATGAGTACAAGAGCTGGTGTGTAGCCTCTTGCCGTTGGAGAAGTGATGTCCAGGGTCACACATTCTTACTGGTTGGGTGAGGCAAGCTAGGAGGCCTTTGCCGGTTGCCGCCTTACACTGCAGGAGGCAGCCCTGTTAGGTGTGACACAGGGCCCAGCTGGATTTCAGTTCCAGGTGGAGTCTTGGAAGGAACCATCTCTGAGATGATCCAAATGGTGATGGGGGGCCGATGAGGAGCAAGCAACCAGTGTGGGGCCTTAAAGGACAAGAGATAGAAGTGCCTGGAAGCTTGAGGGAAGACATGGGGCAGGACCCTGAGGAAAAAGGTGGGACAAGGGCAGGCCTCAGATGTCCAGTTACAGTTAGGAAGTTGGCAATTCTATGAGTTGTGCACAGATGAATTCCCCAGTATGTCAGGCTAAGGCTATGTCTAGACTGCAGGCTTCTTTCGGAAGAGAGATTCTGGAAAACCTTATTTCCAAAAAGAGCATCTACACAGCGAAAGTGCAATGAAATGAAAAAGTAACGTTCTTTTTTGAAAGATGGCATCCACATTGATTGGACACTATCTTGCCTGTAAGTTGTGAGTACTGTGGACGGAGCGGCCAGCATGGCACCTGAGCTTTTTCCTGGAGGCCTCTTCTTTTGAAACAACACTCTCTTCCGCATCCACACAAACCTTTTTGGCCAAAGAACGCAATAGCAGCGTGGATGTACGTATTGTTTTTCTGAAAAAATGGCCATTTTTCTAGAAAGTCTCTGCAGTGTAGACATAGCCACTGACTTGCCAATCAAAGTAAGGTTAAATTGTTTGCTGCCTTTACTATGTTTTCTCATGGTATGTCTACGCTGCATAGTAAAGTCAGCAAACAATGTAACCTTACTTTGATTGGCAAGTCAGTGGCTATGTCTACACTCCAGAGGGTTTCTTCGGAAAAATGGCCATTTTTCCGAAAAACTTCACTTACATCCACACTGCAATCACAAAAGAGCTCTTCCAGAAAAAGGGGTGTGTGGTTGTGGAAGAGAGAGTTCTTTCGAAAAAAGAGGAAAAAGCACAGATGCCCTGGTGGCCACTCCGTCCAGAGTGTTGAAGCAGGAAAAGGGGATAAGGGGATTTGTGCGTACCCATCTTAGGTTTGTCAGTAGCAGAGCAAGAGTCAGAGTAAGTCTGTAGCCTGACAGCGCGAGAACTGTAAGAAGTGCTGCCTTTGCCTCTCGCCTCCATACGGAGATAAGGATGGAATGCTGACTCCAGTGAGAACCTAGAGATAAGGTAGCATCTGGGAGGAACTAAGAGATAATTGTTAGCCACTGGTGTATGTAATGGAAAGTGACAGTATTTATACAGGCTTTTAACTGTTTGTATTTGAAGATCTGTCTAGGAAAGTGGGACATCCTCCTTTGTCCGACCACAGCGTCCCAATTGCAATTGAATGAAATAAAACTGTCTCTGACTTGTTTCTTACAAATGTGGTGTGAAGGCTTTGTTTTCTTCAGCAATAGGAATCGCAGCTTAAATGCAAGATAGTATGTACACTGAATGGACACTATCTTTCAAAAACAGCAGATCGCTTTTCCGATGCGCTTTTGCTGTATGGAAGCTCTCTTTCAGAAGTTTTTTTCAGAAGACCTCTTCTGGAAAAGCTTCTTCCAAAAGAAGCCTATAGTCTAGACCTAGCCAGTGTTTCAGGAAATAGCACCATGCCACCAGCCAGCACCCCAAAGAGCTCTGTCTGAGAAACACCACCTTAGGAGAAAACTTTAGTCCCCTTAAGAGTAAAGAGCTGGAATAGCCTGTCCCGAATCTGTTTGGTTCTCATGCCATAGATGATGGGATTCAGCATGGGGGGAACCAGGAAGTAGACGTTGAAAATGAGAATGAGGAAATGAGGGGGAGTGCTGATCAAACGGGATATGAGGGAGCCAAATACAGTAGGGATGTAAAAGGCTAATATGACAGAGATGTGGGAGCCACAAGTCCCAAAAGTCTTGAGCCGGGCTTCCTTTGTGGGAAGTCTGAAGATGGCCCTGAGGATCTGGGTATAGGACAGAGTGATCAAAAACACATCTAGACCCATCCTACAGGACAGAACAAAGAGGCCGTAGTAACTACTGATGCGGGTGTCGGCACAGGCTAGTTTCAGCACGGGCATGTTTTCACACTGAGTTTGGCGGATGATATTCGTTTGGCAATATGGCCTCTGCCTCGCCAGCATGGGAAAGGGCAGTGCAAGAATGCATCCACGCAACAGAATGACCAGGCCAATCTTCATCACCAGAGAATTTGTCAGGATGGTGGAATGTCTCAGGGGATGGCAGATGGCCACATAGCGATCAAAGGCCATGGCAACAAAGATCCCAGACTCGATCTCCGTGAAGCCATGAATGAAAAACATCTGGGTGAGGCAGGCATTGAAATCGATCTCCCTGGAATTGAACCAGAAGTTTGCTAGAATTTTGGGCAGGGTGGTTGTGCACAGCACCAAGTCGGTGACGGCCAGCATGCAGAGGAAATAGTACACGGGCTCATGGAGACTGGGCTCCCTCTTCACAATAAATAGGATGGAACAGTTCCCCAAGATGACTATGATGTACATGGTACAGAAGGGGATGGAGATCCAGACATGGGCCACCTCCAATCCAGGAATGCCCAGCAGGATGAAGGTGGAGGGGTTGGTGAAGACAGTTGTGTTGGCATCCATCATGGAGTGGTGGAGAAGCGATTCAACTCTGAGGCAGAACGTTTTCTCTGACAAACCAGCTGTCCACAGAGTTTCTGGAAGTTCTCAGGGTCTATGGCAATGGTCACAGGGAAATTGCCTGGATGGAAACACAATGTGAATATGAGACACCACATACAACACCGGAGGCTGTTTTCAGGGAGGAGATTGTATTTTATTCACACACTGAAAAAATGACATTTTCACTATACGGAGACAATGGTTATAAACGAGAGTCTTTTAATTCTGTGTTTGTTGCTCCTCCAGGCATGAATAATTTCTGTACGTCATGACATATGAAAACTTAATAGGAACTTGTAGGAAATAGACCCTAAGGAAAAGACATTGTGAAAACTGACAGCAAATCCATGGAAACAACAGCTCATTCACGGCAGTGGCCACAGCAAAGACCATATTGGGATGCCTAAGGAAAGGGTTGGTAAAACAACTGCTCTGGATACGTGCTCAGTTTTGCTCATCTAGTGTGGGTAAGGAAATAGCAGATAGAACGCGGTGCCAACTCTGCCCACATATCTACAGCAGCGACACCATCACAGGACCTAATCACATCAGCCACACCATCACGGGCTCATTCATCTGCACATCTACCAATGTAATATACACCATCATCTGCCAGCAATGCCCCTCTGCCATATACGTCGGCCAAATTGGACAGTCCTTATGTACATGAATAAACGGACACAAATCAGATATCAGGAATGGTAATATACAAAAACCTGTAGAAGAACAGTTCAATCTCCCTGGACACACAGTAGCAAACTTAAAAGTCGCCATCCTGCCACAAAAAAACTTTGAGAACAGACTTCAAAGAGAAACTGCAGAGCTACATTTCGTCTGCAAATTTGATACTACCACCTTAGGATTAAACAAAGATTGAGAATGGCTGGCCAACTACAAAAGCAGTTGCTCCTCTCTTGGTGTTCAGACCTCCACATCAGCTGTTAGAAGTGGGCCTCATCCTCCCTGATTGAATTGACCTTGTTATCTCAGCCTTACTCTTGATTGGAACTCTTTTCTCATGCCTGAATATTTATACCTGCCTCTGGAATTTGCACTACATGCATCTGACAAAGTGGGTCTTTGCCCACAATAGCTTCTGCTCCACTCCATCTGTTAATCTATAAGGGGCCACAGGACTCCTCATTGTTTTTGCAGATAGTACGGGAATTCTGAAGCAGGCCAGGAGAACTAGGGAGTTCTGAGAACTTTAGAGTCACTGTCGAGGGGCCACCCCCTTCGATGGTCCAGAAGCCCCAAAGTCGGGATCCGTGCCTGCTTTCCACCAGGTAAGTACAAAATGGCAGGTTCAGTCCCAGGATACAGTCCCTGCTATTAGGGTGAATACGGCCCTAGAGGCCTAGTCAGATACACACCCCTCTCTCTCAAAGTCACAGTGGCCGAGGGGCCTAGTCCAAGGGAAACCCCCCATGGCCTCTGAATGTTAGGGAGCAGGATTGCAGTAGGGTAGGGAGGTCGGGGGACCCGGGCTCTCCCGCTCCACCGGATCCCAGCCCAGGGCTCTATCAGCAGGGTGACAGCACTCTGAGCTCCAGCAAGACAATCCTCCACCCTGGGCCACTTCCTGCCACTCCCGAGGCATCGTCCAGCTCTATGGGTATCGCTCAGAAGGTCAGACCCTTGCAGACAACAGCTGCTGGGTCTGATCAGGACCTCCAGTCTGAGCTCCTTCCGCCCCGGGATCAGCCCAGCCTCACTGCTTCCCTGGGATTTTTACTTGGCCACTCTTATGAGCATGCCCAGTAGGGTCATGGGGGTGGGCCAAGACAACTCTCTGTGATTCGGTGCAGGGTTGCCATTCCCCCTCACAGTCATGAACCCCAGAATCATGAATTGACCAATCAGCCACACATCTCCTTCAGAGCCAGAGGTGGGCAGTCAGGCAGCAATCAGCAGAGACCTCTGCCCTCCTGCCCCTTCAGAAAGGAGGCCAATTCACGACAGGTTCCGTTAAACATAAATTATTTGCAAAAATAAGGGAACGTTCAAAACAAAAATGGTCGACAAGGTTAGGAAAGGATGGAAAGGCTGGTTTGGGATGTTTCTTTAAGATCAGGATTATAATTAATGTTGGTCAGCACTATGGTTCATGTAAAACTGGTCATATCAAATAAACGTCTTGATCCTTTTACAAGAGGACAGCTTTGGTTGATCAAGAGAACGGCAGAGATGTCATAAACCTTCATTTCTCTGAGATATTTGATTTTAGGAGGGGGAGCAGATAAAAACGGGTGAAACGCTGGTTTACTGACAGATTTCAGGGAATGGGGTTGTTTCGTGTACGGTTTTGTAGGGATAACATGTAGGTACAATATTTTAATTGATGTTCTGGAAACAAACAGAAAACCAGGGCAGATAAAATTCTCACAATGTTAGTGTTAAAGTTGCAGAGAGCTGACAGTGAGGAGGCCAGGAGAATTGGATACATAGGTAGGAGCATTGTCAGCAGGTTTAATGAGGAAAGGATGTGAATGCATTGGAGAGGGTCCAGCAGAGGGCAACCAAAATGATTTGGGGTTGGGAGCAAATGAGCAATGAGGAGAGGCTGAGGGATTTGGGCTTCTTTAACCTGCAGAAGAAAATTGAGGGGGGATTTGATAGCAGCCTACAACTAGCTACAGAGGGATGGAGAGAGACTGTTCTCAGAGGCGGCAGAGGGTGGAACAAGGAGCAATGGGCTCAAGTTGCAGCGGGGGAGGTCTAGGTTGGATATTAGGAAAACTATTTCCCTAGGAGGGTGGGGAAGCACTTGGATGGGGGTGGAGTCTCCATGAATTGAGGTTTTGAAGTTCTGGCTTGACAAAGCCCTGGCTGGGATGATTGAGCTGGGTTGGTCCTGCTTTGGGCAGGGGGCTGGACTGGATGACTCCGGAGGCCTCTTCCAGCCCTGGGATACTAAACACCTGAAGGATGCCCTGTGCCACTGAAATGCTGACACCTTGCAGCTCTCGATAATCATCCAGAATGGGCAGGGATGCCCAGAAAAGAGTCACATTTTGCCTAGTGATATTGGCAAGAGCTCTAGGCTGTTTCCTATGTGTTCAGAGCAGAAAGGATCCCAGACTTACCCTCTGTCCTGCGGTGCCCTGGGTATGTCGTGCAGGTGAGCTCCTCAGCTCGAGCTGGGTACCTGTGAGTTCTGAGATGGTTTCCCTCGGAGCCTCCCTCAGGCAACCATGTCCCACACCTCTCCCAGCCCAGCATCTGCAGCAGCGTCCCACACCGAGAGCCGACACAGGGCATAATAATATAGCTCTGGGCAATCCCAGTGGGTTCACTCAACCCCTAGGGGTTCGTTAGCATCTGCATGGAAAAAGGCTGGAGACCAGCCTGTCTGGGATTCTGGGCTAGTTATCCAGCTTTAGGAATAAACAGCAATTAAGGGTCCTTCCCAAGAGGAGAGGAGAACTTGTTGGCTCTGGGGTCAGAGATCAATAATTCTCATCAATAACTTCCAACATGTTCTGCAGCAACTTTCCCTGAAGGGCATTGAGAAGACCTTGCAAAGAAAAGTCACTGTGAACAGAAACCCATAATACAGCTCAGCAGCGACATGAATTGGCCAGGCAGATTGAGGGGCAGAATGAAAGAGAGACAACCAGGAGTCCTGACTTCCCTGCAGTACCCACGATCCCTCCATAGCAGGGCCTAGTCATTGGGTGGAAGCAGAGGAAAGGCTGGAAGAGGGAGGTTGAGCCTCCACCATCCTCTCCAGGGGAATCTGAGCATTTCAGAACCAGCTGGCGTGTGTGAGCTCCCCGCTCATGGGAGGGGAACTCAGACTCCACTTCTGCTCCCCCCGGCCTGGTGTAAAGAGGAAAGTCCACCTAAGATGATCACACCAGCTACATGAATTACACAGCTGGAATCAAAGTACCCACAATAGGTTTTTTATGCCATCCGCACAGGTGGAGGTTGACGGGAGCCCACGATCTCATCACCTTCCCTTAATCCTTGTGAGGAGCAGCACTGCCGGCACCAACAGGGGACTCCGCTAAGTTCCAATTAGGCTGAAAGTAGGAATAAGGGCTCTTCCGGAAAAGGGTTTATTTTCCGCAAGATCCCGTCTAGACTGGCGCTTTTCTCCGGCAAAACCCCGAGCCGGAAAAAAGCGGCAGCCATGTTCATGCAAATGTCGCGGGGGATATTTAAATCCCCCACGGCATTTGCAATTCCGACTGGTCTCATTAGCATCCCTTTTCCGGAAAGGGGTGCCAATGTAGACACAGCCTATCTCTCTACCTTGACACAGAAGAATGATACAGACACCGAAACAAGCTACACAGATGCAGCAGGTTGAGACACTAATATCGACAGGTTACATGGGGTGGTTTGTCCAAAGTACCTTTGAGTTAGGCATATTTCTGCCCATACGTCAATTTCATAAACCTGGGGGGGGGGGCGGGTGCTGACATCGTAGCCCCCACCTCATGTAATCACTTGATCAGTCTCGTGACTGAGAGTTCTCCCCCTATGGCTGAGGAATGGTTCTAGTCACCAATGGATCCCTCTCTTGCTCTCTTTCGGTCCCATCTCTTGGTCAGGACCACCCACTCTGAGAGCTGAACAACAGCCCCCTCCTCACCTGTAGCAGAAGGGAAGCAAGGAAAAGGTAGATCACAATGTGGCGTGTTGACCACCTACTGCCATTGTCTCACCTCGAGCTGGCATTCATAGAATCATAGAATCATAGAACTGGAAGAGACCTCAGAAGGTCAAGTCCAGCCCCCTGCTCTAGGCAGGACCAGTTCCAACTAAATCAACCCGGCCAGGGCTTTGTCAAGCCGAGACTTAAACACCTCTAGGGATGGAGACTCCACTACTTCCCTAGGGAACCCATTCCAGTGCTTCACCACCCTCCTAGTGAAATAGTTTTTCCTAATATCCAACCTGGACCTCTCCCACCACAACTTGAGACCATTGCTCCTTGTTCTGCCATCTGTCACTACCAAGATCAGCCTCTCTCCAGCCTCTTTGGAACCTCCCTTCAGGAAGTTGAAGGCTGCTATCAAATCCCCCCTCACTCTTCGCTTCTGCAGACTAAACAGACCCAAGTCCCTCAGCCTCTCCTCATAAGTCATATGCTCCAGCCCCCTAATCATTTTGGTTGCCCTCCACTGGACCCTCTCCAATGCATCCACATCCTTTTTGTAGTGGGGGGCCCAAAACTGGACACATTGCTCCTCTGTAGTGTGTTGTGAACTGTGCAGCTGCAGTCATTGCTATACCCTGGTCTCTGCCCAGCATCCATCTCACTAAGGATGTTAAAATGTTGTTAACTGATTTGTTGATGGAATTTCCATCAACTAGCCGACTAGTCAATAGGCACTTCAAACCGGTAGTTCCAACTCCCTGCCCGCGGCTACATGCGGCATGGGCTAGATAGTTCAAATTAAAGCTCCTAATTTGAACTACCGTTACTCCTCCTGCAATGAGGAGTAATGGTAGTTCAAATTAGGAGCTTTAATTCGAACTACCTAGCCCGTGCCGCGTGTAGCGCAGGGGGTTTGAACTACGGGGCATTTAAAAATGGCGGTGCCTGGGAACATGCAAATAAAGCCCGGGATATTTTAATCCCAGGCTTCATTTGCAAGTTCGAATGACTACATTAGCCACCCTAGTTTGAACTAGGCTGGCAGTGTAGACATACCCCAAGAGTCCCCAATGTGGTTTGGATTTTGGCCAAACCATTCCAGTGACTTTCCCTGCTGGTACGAGTCCCCAGTTGCTCTTTACATGCAATAACAGGGAGGGAGCCTTTTCTGTTGTGTTACTCTCTGTGTATTTGCTGGAAGCCGGGTTTTGTTTAAAGCTGTTCACTTGTGACTTATCTGACTGGTTACCCTGTGGGTCAGCAGGCTGGCTGGGATCCACTGCAGGGGGAGAGGCTGCCTGGATTCCAACTGAGGATCCGACCCCAAGTAGAGAGATGGGTTAGGCTCAGCATATGATGCAGATTTTGGGATCAGAGACATTCCCTGAGACTTAGGTGAATTAAACCGAAGCGTTTGGGATCTCTCAGTGTCTTCTGAGGTTCCATCTAGACAGCAGGTCTCTTGCGCAAGAAGGTTTTTTTTTGGAAGAGATCTTCCAAAATAACTTCTTGCCAAAGAGCACGTTTACACTGCAAATGCGCATTGAAAAACGATCTGCTTTTTCAAAAGATAGCGTCCAGACTGTATGGACACTCTCTCACATGTAAGCTGTGATTGCTATGGGTGGAGTGGCCACCAGGGCACCTGTGTTTTTTCCTCTTTCCTCTTCTTCTGAGAGAACTCCCGTCCACACATGCCTTTTTCTGAAAGAGCTCTTTTGGAAAATGGCTTCTTCCTCATAGAATGATGATTACCAATGTCGGAAAAAACCCTCTGTTCTTTTGATTTTCTTGTGGAAGAACGCAGTTGCAGTGTGGACATTCCTCAAGTTTTGTTGGAAAAACAGCCCTTTTTCCAATAAATCCCTGTTGTGTATATGAGTGTGATTGGTGTGGACTGAACTGTTCCCATTTTCCTTTTAGTTTTCTCTTTATGTTTGTTGTAACTGTGAAGACAATGTCGGTGGGTTATAAAATGGCTCTGTTATGCTGTAAAAATTAGATTATTATTTGTTTCTTCATCATAAGATTTGATAAAGTGATTTAATTAAATACATTTCTATAGTTCCTTTTGGGATTTCAATGTGGGGGAGGCTGGCATTGGGTAGTCCTTCCAGCCTGAACTCTGGGTGTCCAGTGACTTTTGGTAGGAGTTTTTTTTATTATTATTTTAAGACACTGGAGAAGCAGAGACTTGAGGATTGCTCAGAGTTCACCTGTGAATTCTTTTGAGGAATATTGCAGTTAGTCATAACATATTACTTCATTCCTGTATTTTATTATAATAGTAAGATAATAGAAACTTGCACCCAATTAGGGTTAGAGCCCTATAGGACAGGGATGCGTAATCTTTTTTGGGTTGGGGATCACTGACGCAGAGAAAATCAGTCAGGGGCTACACACAAGTGAGAAGCAAAGAAGAAACCCATCCCTCACCAGCAGGGTCTGGATCCAGGCAACCTTTGGTTCCCCACCCCCGCTGTAGGACTATTTGGTCAGTGATGTGTCCTCTGTTGATAGACCAGAAGAAATTAAACGAGCTATTAGGATCGTTGGTCATGTGGCTAATAGGAGGCGGGTGAAGGGAGAATAAAAGGATACGAATCTCTGAGAATGTGAAGACCCTTGTTTCTGTGATACACACAGGAAGAGAATGTGTGTTGCAGAAGCGAGGGCAGAAATGGGATGTAATTCTTACTCCCTTTGTGGCTTTGCTATTTCTATCCATTGGTTTTGTGCCCAGAGCACCTCAGTACAGGAATCATGGATATTCTGACAGAGGGTCCAATACAGAGGCAAGGGCTCTGGGTGTGAAAGACAGACTAGGTGGTGTTACACTTGGGTGTGAAAGACAGGCTCGGTGGTTAACAGATGTGACAGCAGTTCTAGACAGAGGTCCAGTAGGAGATTCCTTCCTGCAATGAGTCTCCCTCCTGACATGCAGCATCTCTTGCTAGAGAGGGAGCTGAAATCTGCCAGTGAAAGAGTGACGCACCTAAAATGCAAACTAAGATGTTTCCCAGCTAATTCCCCCAGGCCCAGTAGAGAAGTAGATTATCCTACTTGGTGAGCACAAGCCAAAGAGATGAGGGACGACATTGAGACTTCTGGAACTTCAGGGGCTAGCTGAGTTAGTCTGTTAGGGTATGTCTACACTACCACCCTAGTTCGAACTAGGGTGGTTAATGTAGTCAATCGAAGTTGCAAATGAAGCCTGGGATTTAAATATCCCGGGTTTCATTTGCATCTTGCCCGGCGCCACCATTTTTAAATCCCCGGTAGTTCAGACTCTGTGCCCGCGGCTACACGCGGCACAGAGTAGGTAGTTCGAATTAGGCTTTCTAATTCGTGGAACGAGGTGTAACGGTAGTTCAAATTAGCCTAATTCGAACTACCTACTCTGTGCCATGTGTAGCCGCGGGCACGGAGTCCGAACTACCGGGGATTTAAAAATGGCAGGCTTCATTTGCAACTTCGATTGACTACATTAACCACCCTAGTTCGAACTAGGGTGGTAGTGTAGACATAACCTTACAGAAAAAAACAACAAATGGTCTGGTAGCACTTTCTAGACTAACGAAACATATAGATGGTATCGTGAGCTTTCGTGGACACAGCCCATTTCTTCAGATGACCAGACTTATGAGTAGGGGATATGAAAACTCAAAATAAATAGGAGAGGGGAAGAGGAGGGGAGAGAGAAAGAAAAAAAGGAAGGGGGGTGGGAAACAGAGCATCATTAAGTATCTGGAGAATGGGTACTTAAACCTAAGCAGATACATATCAAAGTCAATAGATAGATTGCTAAGACAGGAAGGATACCACTCAGGCAGCTGTTAGCTTCCGACAGTTAAAAGAAGGAGGATTATGGAAAGTGTACTAGCTCAACTTTGAAGGTGGTGTGGAGCTGATGGCAAGGAATCCACTGTAGGACGCTTTGATATTTTAGAGAAAACATCTGGAAGTGTCATAAGTGCATCTGAGCTTAAGGCTCAGTTTTCTGAGATACACCAGAGAATCACTTTCTGCATACCAAAGTGGACTACATGCCCAAGAAATTTTAGAGGCTGGTGGGATAAAAGATACTGAATCGGACTCTTCCATAAAAGATAACTTTTCCATGGTGAGTGAAAGAATGACCATAGTTGGTCTGACCAAAAGTCCATCTTGCCCAGTGTCCTGTCTTGGAAGAGTGGCCAACACAAGATACCCCAGAAGGAGTGAATAGAACAGGAAATTGTCACATTATCCAGGCTGGGAATGGGTGACATCACTGGATGATTCCCTGTTCTGTTCCCTCTGTCTGAGGCACCTGGAATTGGCTACCCTGGGCAGACAGGACACTGGGCTAGCTGCAACTTTCGTCTGACCCAATCTAGCTGCTCTTGTGAAAACCATACACCCATGGGGTGTGGTTCACTGTCCTATGTAGTGGCACTTGGACCCTTACAGGGAAAGAGAAGGGTGAGTGAGATCTACAGCCTTAGCTGAGAGTCAGCTGCCTTTATAGCTCCAGCTGTAGAGGGTTATGCACTAAGCCCCAGAAGTCCCACTTGTAACTGCCTGCAGGCAGAACTGAACCTGTGACCTCAAGGTGTAGAGTACATTCATTCTTACTGCTCCCTGTAAATGGTCTGAGCACCAGCTCATGGGACAGTGAACCACACCCAGTAGCTGTATGGATTACACTAGTGCCAGACGAAAAGGAAGCCTGCCTGAAAAAGCAAAACTGCATCTGTTATTTGCCTGGGTGAGACCCTGCTGAATTCACATCCTAACCAGAATTAGGCTGAGATGGTGGGTTTGTTTTATTTGTTATCGTAATCGAATTTCATCTATTTGCTGTCACCTGCCCTCCCTAAAAGGCTCCCGTTCTGTTGCTAATGCATCTCTTTTCTTGGTTACCCATTACTCTACACGTTTTCTGAGGTGCCAAGGGGAAAACCTCAGCTCATGAGTACAAGAGCTGGTGTGTAGCCTCTTGGCTATGTCTACACTCCAGAGGGTTTCTTCGGAAAAATGGCCATTTTTCCGAAAAACTTCACTTACATCCACACTGCAATCACAAAAGAGCTCTTTCAGAAAAAGGCGTGTGTGGTTGTGGAAGAGAGAGTTCTTTCGAAAAAAGAGGAAAAAGCACAGATGCCCTGGTGGCCACTCCGTCCAGAGTGTTGAAGCAGGAAAAGGGGATAAGGGGATTTGTGCGTACCCATCTTAGGTTTGTCAGTAGCAGAGCAAGAGTCAGAGTAAGTCTGTAGCCTGACAGCGCGAGAACTGTAAGAAGTGCTGCCTTTGCCTCTCGCCTCCATACGGAGATAAGGATGGAATGCTGACTCCAGTGAGAACCTAGAGATAAGGTAGCATCTGGGAGGAACTAAGAGATAATTGTTAGCCACTGGTGTATGTAATGGAAAGTGACAGTATTTATACAGGCTTTTAACTGTTTGTATTTGAAGATCTGTCTAGGAAAGTGGGACATCCTCCTTTGTCCGACCACAGCGTCCCAATTGCAATTGAATGAAATAAAACTGTCTCTGACTTGTTTCTTACAAACGTGGTGTGAAGGCTTTGTTTTCTTCAGCAATAGGAATCGCAGCTTAAATGCAAGATAGTATGTACACTGAATGGACACTATCTTTCAAAAACAGCAGATCGCTTTTCCGATGCGCTTTTGCTGTATGGAAGCTCTCTTTCAGAAGTTTTTTTCAGAAGACCTCTTCTGGAAAAGCTTCTTCCAAAAGAAGCCTATAGTCTAGACCTAGCCAGTGTTTCAGGAAATAGCACCATGCCACCAGCCAGCACCCCAAGGAGCTCTGTCTGAGATCCACCACCTTAGGAGAACACTTTAGTCCCCTTAAGAGTAAAGAGCTGGAATAGCCTGTCCCGAATCTGTTTGGTTCTCATGCCATAGATGATGGGATTCAGCATGGGGGGAACCAGGAAGTAGACGTTGAAAATGAGAATGAGGAAATGAGGGGGCGTGCTGATCAAACGGGATATGAGGGAGCCAAATAGAGCAGGGATGTAAAAGGCTGATATGACACAGATGTGTGAACCACAAGTCCCAAAGGTCTTGAGCCGGGCATCCTTAGAGGGAAGGCTGAAGATGGTCCTGAGGATCTGAATATAGGACAGAATGATGAAAAACATGTCCAGACCGATCCTACAGGACAGAACAAAGAGGCCGTAGTAACTACTGATGCGGGTGTCGGCACAGGCTAGTTTCAGCACGGGCATGTTTTCACACTGAGTTTGGCGGATGATATTCGTTTGGCAATATGGCCTCTGCCTCGCCAGCATGGGAAAGGGCAGTGCAAGAATGCATCCACGCAACAGAATGACCAGGCCAATCTTCATCACCAGAGAATTTGTCAGGATGGTGGAATGTCTCAGGGGATGGCAGATGGCCACATAGCGATCAAAGGCCATGGCCACAAAGATCCCAGACTCGATCTCCGTGAAGCCGTGAATGAAAAACATCTGGGTGAGGCAGGCATTGAAATCGATCTCCCTGGAATTGAACCAGAAGTTTGCTAGAATTTTGGGCAGGGTGGTTGTGCACAGCACCAAGTCGGTGACGGCCAGCATGCAGAGGAAATAGTACATGGGCTCATGGAGACTGGGCTCCCTCTTCACAATAAATAGGATGGAACAGTTCCCCAAGATGACTATGATGTACATGGTACAGAAGGGGATGGAGATCCAGACATGGGCCACCTCCAATCCAGGAATGCCCAGCAGGATAAAGGTGGAGGGGTTGGTGAAGACAGTTGTGTTGGCATCCATCATGGAGTGGTGGAGAAGCGATTCAACTCTGAGGCAGAACGTTTTCTCTGACAAACCAGCTGTCCACAGAGTTTCTGGAAGTTCTCAGGGTCTAGGGCGATGGTCACAGGGAAATTGCCTGGATGGAAACACAATGTGAATATGAGACACCACATACAACACCGGAGGCTGTTTTCAGGGAGGAGATTGTATTTTATTCACACACTGAAAAAATGACATTTTCACTATATGGAGACAATGGTTATAAACAAGAGTCTTTTAATTCTGTGTTTGTTGCTCCTCCGGGCATGAATAATTTCTGTACGTCATGACATATGAAAACTTAATAGGCACTTGTAGGAAATACACCCTAAGGAAAAGAAATTGTGAAAACTGACAGCAAATCCATGGAAACAACAGCTCATTTACGGCAGTGGCCACAGCAAAGACCATATTGGGATGCCTAAGGAAAGGGTTGGTAAAACAACTGCTCCGGATACGTGCTCAGTTTTGCGCATCTAGTGTGGGTAAGGAAATAGCAGATAGAACGCGGTGCCAACTCTGCCCACATATCTACAGCAGCGACACCATCACAGGACCTCATCACATCAGCCACACCATCACGGGCTCATTCATCTGCACATCTACCAATGTAATATACACCATCATCTGCCAGCAATGCCCCTCTGCCATATACATCAGCCAAACTGGACAGTCCCTACGTACATGAATAAACGGACACAAATCAGATATCAGGAATGGTAATATACAAAAACCTGTAGAAGAACACTTCAATCTCCCTGGACACACCGTAGCAAACTTAAAATTCGCCATCCTGCCACAAAAAAACTTTGAGAACAGACTTCAAAGAGAAACTGCAGAGCTACATTTCATCTGCAAATTTGATACTACCACCTTAGGATTAAACAAAGATTGAGAATGGCTGGCCAACTACAAAAGCAGTTGCTCCTCTCTTGGTGTTCACACCTCCACATCAGCTGTTAGAAGTGGGCCTCATTCTCCCTGATTGAATTGACCTTGTTATCTCAGCCTTACTCTTGATAGGAACTCTTTTCTCATGCCTGTATATTTATACCTGCCTCTGGAATTTGCACTACGTGCATCTGACAAAGTGGGTCTTTGCCCACGAAACCTTCTGCTCCACTACATCTGTTAATCTATAAGGAGCCACAGGACTCCTCATTGTTTTTGCAGATAGTACGGGAATTCTGAAGCAGGCCAGGAGAACAAGGGAGTTCTGAGAACTTTAGAGTCACTGTCGAGGGGCCACCCCCTTCGATGGTCCAGAAGCCCCAAAGTCGGGATCCATGCCTGCTTTCCACCAGGTAAGTACAAAATGGCAGGTTCAGTCCCAGGATACAGTCCCTGCTATTAGGGTGAATACAGCCCTAGAGGCCTAGTCAGATACACACCCCTCTCTCTCAAGGTCACAGTGGCCTAGGGACCTAGTCCAAGGGAAACCCCCCATGGCCTCTGAATGTTGGGGAGCAGGATTGCAGTGGGGTAGGGAGGTCGGGGGACCCGGGCTCTCCCGCTCCAGCGGATCCCAGCCTAGGGCTCTATCAGCAGGGTGGCAGCACTCTGAGCTCCAGCAAGACAATCCTCCACCCTGGGCCACTTCCTGCCACTCCCGAGGCATCGTCCAGCTCTATGGGTATCGCTCAGAAGGTCAGACCCTTGCAGACGACAGCTGCTGGGTCCGATCAGGGCCTCCGCTCTGAGCTCCTTCCCCCCCGGGATCAGCCCAGCCTCACTGCTTCCCTGGGATTTTTACTTGGCCACTCTTATGAGCATGCCCAGTAGGGTCATGGGGGTGGGCCAAGACAACTCTCTGTGATTCGGTGCAGGGTTGCCATACCCCCTCACAGTCATGAACCCCAGAGTCATGAACTGACCAATCAGCCACACATCTCCTTCAGAGCCAGAGGTGGGCAGTCAGGCAGCAAGCAGCAGAGACCTCTGCTCTCCTGCCCCCTCAGAAAGGAGTCCAATTCACAACAGGTTCCGTTAAATGTAAATTATTTGCAAAAATAAGGGAACGTTCAAAACAAAAATGGTCGACAAGGTTAGGAAAGGATGGAAAGGCTGGTTTGGGATGTTTCTTTAAGATCAGGATTATAATTAATGTTGGTCAGCACTATGGTTCATGTAAAACTGGTCATATCAAATAAACGTCTTGATCCTTTTACAAGAGGACAGCTTTGGTTGATCAAGAGAACGGCAGAGATGTCATAAACCTTCATTTCTCTGAGATATTTGATTTTAGGAGGGGGAGCAGATAAAAACGGGTGAACCGCTGGTTTACTGACAGATTTCAGGGAATGGGGTTGTTTCGTGTACGGTTTTGTAGGGATAACATGTAGGTACAATATTTTAATTGATGTTCTGGAAACAAACAGAAAACCAGGGCAGATAAAATTCTCACAATGTTAGTGTTAAAGTTGCAGAGAGCTGACAGTGAGGAGGCCAGGCAAATTGGATGCATAGGTAGGAGCATTGTCAGCAGGTTTAATGAGGAAAGGATGTGAATGCATTGGAGAGGGTCCAGCAGAGGGCAACCAAAATGATTTGGGGATGGGAGCAAATGAGCAATGAGGAGAGGCTGAGGGATTTGGGCTTCTTTAACCGACAGAAGAGAATTGAGGGGGGATTTGATAGCAGCCTACAACTAGCTACAGAGGGATGGAGAGAGACTGTTCTCAGTGGCGGCAGAGGGTGGAACAAGGAGCAATGGGCTCAAGTTGCAGCGGGGGAGGTCTAGGTTGGATATTAGGAAAACTATTTCCCTAGGAGGGTGGGGAAGCACTTGGATGGGGGTGGAGTCTCCATGAATTGA
Organism: Pelodiscus sinensis; assembly: GCF_049634645.1. Classification (NCBI taxonomy): domain Eukaryota; kingdom Metazoa; phylum Chordata; order Testudines; family Trionychidae; genus Pelodiscus; species Pelodiscus sinensis. The sequence goes on along the minus strand of NC_134711.1, from coordinate 332,811,379 downwards.
GGTTTTGAAGTTCTGGCTTGACAAAGCCCTGGCTGGGATGATTGAGCTGGGTTGGTCCTGCTTTGGGCAGGGGGCTGGACTGGATGACTCCGGAGGTCTCTTCCAGCCCTGGGATACTAAACACCTGAAGGATGCCCTGTGCCACTGAAATGCTGACACCTTGCAGCTCTCGATAATAATCCAGAATGGGCAGGGATGCCCAGAAAAGAGTCACATTTTGCCTAGTGATATTGGCAAGAGCTCTAGGCTGTTTCCTGGGTTTTCGGGGCAGAAAGGATCCCAGACTTACCCTCTGTCCTGCGGTGCCCTGGGTATGTCGTGCAGGTGAGCTCCTCAGCTCGAGCTGGGTACCTGTGAGTTCTGAGATGGTTTCCCTCGGAGCCTCCCTCAGGCAACCATGTCCCACACCTCTCCCAGCCCAGCATCTGCAGCAGCGTCCCACGCCGAGAGACGACACAGGGCATAATAATATAGCTCTGGGCAATCCCAGTGGGTTCACTCAACCCCTAGGGGTTCGTTAGCATCTGCATGGAAAAAGGCTGGAGACCAGCCTGTCTGGGATTCTGGGCTAGTTATCCAGCTTTAGGAATAAACAGCAATTAAGGGTCCTTCCCAAGAGGAGAGGAGAACTTGTTGGCTCTGGGCTGAGTCATGGAGGAGTCGGCTACTCTGAGGATTTGTGTGAACTGAGAAATTATAGTTGATTAATAAGAAAACTATGGAGAATGTCCATGTCTATGTCTCTTTAGGGGCTGTCACCCAGGGGTCAGAGATCAATAATTCTCATCAATAACTTCCAACACGTTCTGCAGCAACTTTCCCTGAAGGGCATTGAGAAGACCTTGCAAAGAAAAGTCACTGTGAACAGAAACCCATAATACAGCTCAGCAGCGACATGAATTGGCCAGGCAGATGGAGGGGCAGGATGAAAGAGAGACAACCAGGAGTCCTGACTTCCCTGCAGTACCCACGATCCCTCCATAGCAGGGCCTAGTCATTGGGTGGAAGCAGAGGAAAGGCTGGAAGAGGGAGGTTGAGCCTCCACCATCCTCTCCAGGGGAATCTGAGCATTTCAGAACCAGCTGGCGTGTGTGAGCTCCCCGCTCATGGGAGGTGAACTCAGACTCCACGTCTGCTCCCCCCGGCCTGGTGTAAAGAGGAAAGTCCACCTAAGATGATCACACCAGCTACATGAATTACACAGCTGGAATCAAAGTACCCACAATAGGTTTTTTATGCCATCCGCACAGGTGGAGGTTGACGGGAGCTCACGATCTCATCACCTTCCCTTAATCCTTGTGAGGAGCAGCACTGCCGGCACCAACAGGGGACTCCTCTAAGTTCCAATTAGGTTGAAAGTAGGAATAAGGACTCTTCCGGAAAAGGGTTTATTTTCCGCAAGATCCCGTCTAGACTGGCGCTTTTCTCCGGCAAAACCCCGAGCCGGAAAAAAGCGGCAGCCATGTTCATGCAAATGTCGCGGGGGATATTTAAATCCCCCACGGCATTTGCAATTCCGACTGGTCTCATTAGCATCCCTTTTCCGAAAAGGGGTGCCAATGTAGACACAGCCTATCTCTCTACCTTGACACAGAAGAATGATACAGACACCGAAACAAGCTACACAGATGCAGCAGGTTGAGACACTAATATCGACAGGTTACATGGGGTGGTTTGTCCAAAGTACCTTTGAGTTAGGCATATTTCTGCCCATACGTCAATTTCATAAACCTGGGGGGGGGGGGGCGGGTGCTGACATCGTAGCCCCCACCTCATGTAATCACTTGATCAGTCTCGTGACTGAGAGTTCTCCCCCTATGGCTGAGGAATGGTTCTAGTCACCAATGGATCCCTCTCTTGCTCTCTTTCGGTCCCATCTCTTGGTCAGGACCACCCACTCTGAGAGCTGAACAACAGCCCCCTCCTCACCTGTAGCAGAAGGGAAGCAAGGAAAAGGTAGATCACAATGTGGTGTGTTGACCACCTACTGCCATTGTCTCACCTCAAGCTGGCATTCATAGAATCATAGAATCATAGAACTGGAAGAGACCTCAGAAGGTCAAGTCCAGCCCCCTGCTCTAGGCAGGACCAGTTCCAACTAAATCAACCCGGCCAGGGCTTTGTCAAGCCGAGACTTAAACACCTCTAGGGATGGAGACTCCACTACTTCCCTAGGGAACCCATTCCAGTGCTTCACCACCCTCCTAGTGAAATAGTTTTTCCTAATATCCAACCTGGACCTCTCCCACCACAACTTGAGACCATTGCTCCTTGTTCTGCCATCTGTCACTACCAAGATCAGCCTCTCTCCAGCCTCTTTGGAACCTCCCTTCAGGAAGTTGAAGGCTGCTATCAAATCCCCCCTCACTCTTCGCTTCTGCAGACTAAACAGACCCAAGTCCCTCAGCCTCTCCTCATAAGTCATATGCTCCAGCCCCCTGATCATTTTGGTTGCCCTCCGCTGGACCCTCTCCAATGCATCCACATCCTTTTTGTAGTGGGGGGCCCAGAACTGGACACATTGCTCCTCTGTAGTGTCTTGTGAACTGTGCAGCTGCAGTCATTGCTATACCCTGGTCTCTGCCCAGCATCCATCTCACTAAGGATGTTAAAATGTTGTTAACTGATTTGTTGATGGAATTTCCATCAACTAGCCGACTAGTCAATAGGCACTTCGAACCGGTAGTTCCAACTCCCTGCCCGCGGCTACATGCGGCATGGGCTAGATAGTTCAAATTAAAGCTCCTAATTTGAACTACCGTTACTCCTCCTGCAATGAGGAGTAATGGTAGTTCAAATTAGGAGCTTTAATTCGAACTACCTAGCCCGTGCCGCGTGTAGCGCAGGGGGTTTGAACTACGGGGCATTTAAAAATGGCGGTGCCTGGGAACATGCAAATAAAGCCCGGGATATTTTAATCCCGGGCTTCATTTGCAAGTTCGAATGACTACATTAGCCACCCTAGTTTGAACTAGGCTGGCAGTGTAGACATACCCCAAGAGTCCCCAATGTGGTTTGGATTTTGGCCAAACCATTCCAGTGACTTTCCCTGCTGGTACGAGTCCCCAGTTGCTCTTTACATGCAATAACAGGGAGGGAGCCTTTTCTGTTGTGTTACTCTCTGTGTATTTGCTGGAAGCCGGGTTTTGTTTAAAGCTGTTCACTTGTGACTTATCTGACTGGTTACCCTGTGGGTCAGCAGGCTGGCTGGGATCCACTGCAGGGGGAGAGGCTGCCTGGATTCCAACTGAGGATCCGACCCCAAGTAGAGAGATGGGTTAGGCTCAGCATATGATGCAGATTTTGGGATCAGAGACATTCCCTGAGACTTAGGTGAATTAAACCGAAGCGTTTGGGATCTCTCAGTGTCTTCTGAGGTTCCATCTAGACAGCAGGTTTCTTGCGCAAGAAGTTTTTTTTTTGGAAGAGATCTTCCAAAATAACTTCTTGCCAAAGAGCACGTTTACACTGCAAATGCGCATTGAAAAACGATCTGCTTTTTCAAAAGATAGCGTCCAGACTGTATGGACACTCTCTCACATGTAAGCTGTGATTGCTATGGGTGGAGTGGCCACCAGGGCACCTGTGTTTTTTCCTCTTTCCTCTTCTTCTGAGAGAACTCCCTCTTTCCCGTCCACACATGCCTTTTTCTGAAAGAGCTCTTTCGGAAAATGGCTTCTTCCTCATAGAATGATGATTACCAATGTCAGAAAAAACCCTCTGTTCTTTTGATTTTCTTGTGGAAGAACGCAGTTGCAGTGTGGACATTCCTCAAGTTTTGTTGGAAAAACAGCCCTTTTTCCAATAAATCCCTGTTGTGTATATGAGTGTGATTGGTGTGGACTGAACTGTTCCCATTTTCCTTTTAGTTTTCTCTTTATGTTTGTTGTAACTGTGAAGACAATGTCGGTGGGTTATAAAATGGCTCTGTTATGCTGTAAAAATTAGATTATTATTTGTTTCTTCATCATAAGATTTGATAAAGTGATTTAATTAAATACATTTCTATAGTTCCTTTTGGGATTTCAATGTGGGGGAGGCTGGCATTGGGTAGTCCTTCCAGCCTGAACTCTGGGTGTCCAGTGACTTTTGGTAGGAGTTTTTTTTATTATTATTTTAAGACACTGGAGAAGCAGAGACTTGAGGATTGCTCAGAGTTCACCTGTGAATTCTTTTGAGGAATATTGCAGTTAGTCATAACATATTACTTCATTCCTGTATTTTATTATAATAGTAAGATAATGGAAACTTGCACCCAATTAGGGTTAGAGCCCTATAGGACAGGGATGCGTAATCTTTTTTGGGTTGGGGGTCACTGACGCAGAGAAAATCAGTCAGGGGCTGCACACAAGTGAGAAGCAAAGAAGAAACCCATCCCTCACCAGCAGGGTCTGGATCCAGGCAACCTTTGGTTCCCCACCCCCGCTGTAGGACTATTTGGTCAGTGATGTGTCCTCTGTTGATAGACCAGTAGAAATTAAATGAGCTATTAGGATCGTTGGTCATGTGGCTAATAGGAGGCGGGTGAAGGGAGAATAAAAGGATACGAATCTCTGCGAATGTGAAGACCCTTGTTTCTGTGATACACACAGGAAGAGAATGTGTGTTGCAGAAGCGAGGGCAGAAATGGGATGTAATTCTTACTCCCTTTGTGGCTTTGCTATTTCTATCGAACTAGGGTGGTAGTGTAGACATAACCTTACAGAAAAAAACAACAAATGGTCTGGTAGCATTTTCTAGACTAACGAAACATATAGATGGTATCATGAGCTTTCGTGGACACAGCCCACTTCTTCAGATGACCGGAGTTATGGGTAGGGGATATGAAAACTCGAAATAAATAGGAGAGGGGAGAGAGAAAGAAGAAAAGGAAGGGGGGTGGGAAACAGAGCATCATTAAGTATCTGGAGAATGGGTACTTAAACCTAAGCAGATACATATCAAAGTCAATAGATAGATTGCTAAGACAGGAAGGATACCACTCAGGCAGCTGTTAGCTTCCGACAGTTAAAAGAAGGAGGATTATGGAAAGTGTACTAGCTCCAACTTTGAAGGTGGTGTGGAGCTGATGACAAGGAATCCACTGTAGGACGCTTTGATATTTTAGAGAAAACATCTGGAAGTGTCATAAGTGCATCTGAGCTTAAGGCTCAGTTTTCTGAGATACACCAGAGAATCACTTTCTGCATACCAAAGTGGACTACATGCCCAAGAAATTTTAGAGGCTGGTGGGATAAAAGATACTGAATCGGACTCTTCCATAAAAGATAACTTTTCCATGGTGAATGAAAGAATGACCATAGTTGGTCTGACCAAAAGTCCATCTTGCCCAGTGTCCTGTCTTGGAAGAGTGGCCAACACAAGATACCCCAGAAGGAGTGAATAGAACAGGAAATTGTCACATTATCCAGGCTGGGAATGGGTGACATCACTGGATGATTCCCTGTTCTGTTCCCTCTGTCTGGGGCACCTGGAATTGGCTACCCTGGGCAGACAGGACACTGGGCTAGCTGCAACTTTCGTCTGACCCAATCTAGCTGCTCTTGTGAAAACCATACACCCATGGGGTGTGGTTCACTGTCCTATGTAGTGGCACTTGGACCCTTACAGGGAAAGAGAAGGGTGAGTGAGATCTACAGCCTTAGCTGAGAGTCAGCTGCCTTTATAGCTCCAGCTGTAGAGGGTTATGCACTAAGCCCCAGAAGTCCCACTTGTAACTGCCTGCAGGCAGAACTGAACCTGTGACCTCAAGGTGTAGAGTACATTCATTCTTACTGCTCCCTGTAAATGGTCTGAGCACCAGCTCATGGGACAGTGAACCACACCCAGTAGCTGTATGGATTACACTAGTGCCAGACGAAAAGGAAGCCTGCCTGAAAAAGCAAAACTGCATCTGTTATTTGCCTGGGTGAGACCCTGCTGAATTCACATCCTAACCAGAATTAGGCTGAGATGGTGGGTTTGTTTTATTTGTTATCGTAATCGAATTTCATCTATTTGCTGTCACCTGCCCTCCCTAAAAGGCTCCCGTTCTGTTGCTAATGCATCTCTTTTCTTGGTTACCCATCACTCTACACGTTTTCTGAGGTGCCAAGGGGAAAACCTCAGCTCATGAGTACAAGAGCTGGTGTGTAGCCTCTTGCCGTTGGAGAAGTGATGTCCAGGGTCACACATTCTTACTGGTTGGGTGAGGCAAGCTAGGAGGCCTTTGCCGGTTGCCGCCTTACACTGCAGGAGGCAGCCCTGTTAGGTGTGACACAGGGCCCAGCTGGATTTCAGTTCCAGGTGGAGTCTTGGAAGGAACCATCTCTGAGATGATCCAAATGGTGATGGGGGGCAGATGAGGAGCAAGCAACCAGTGTGGGGCCTTAAAGGACAAGAGATAGAAGTGTCTGGGAGCTTGAGGGAAGACATGGGGCAGGACCCTGAGGAAAAAGGTGGGACAAGGGCAGGCCTCAGATGTCCAGTTACAGTTAGGAAGTTGGCAATTCTATGAGTTGTGCACAGATGAATTCCCCAGTATGTCAGGCTAAGGCTATGTCTAGACTGCAGGTTTCTTTCGGAAGAGAGATTCTGGAAAACCTTATTTCCAAAAAGAGCATCTACACAGCGAAAGTGCAATGAAATGAAAAAGTAACGTTCTTTTTTGAAAGATGGCATCCACATTGATTGGACACTATCTTGCCTGTAAGTTGTGAGTACTGTGGACGGAGCGGCCAGCATGGCACCTGAGCTTTTTCCTGGAGGCCTCTTCTTTTGAAACAACACTCTTTTCCGCATCCACACAAACCTTTTTGGCCAAAGAACACAATAGCAGCGTGGATGTATGTATTGTTTTTCTGGAAAAATTGCCATTTTTCTAGAAAGTCTCTGGAGTGTAGACATAGCCACTGACTTGCCAATCAAAGTAAGGTTAAATTGTTTGCTGCCTTTACTATGTTTTCTCAGGGTATGTCTACGCTGCATAGTAAAGTCAGCAAACAATGTAACCTTACTTTGATTGGCAAGTCAGTGGCTATGTCTACACTCCAGAGGGTTTTTTTTCTGAAAACCTTCACTTATGTCCGCACTGCAACCACAAAGGAGCTCTTTCAGAAAAAGGCGTGTGTGGATGGGGAAGAGAGTTCTTTCGAAAAAAGAGGGAAAAGCACAGGTGCCATGGTGGCCATTCCGTCCAGAGTGTGGAAGCAGGAAAAGGGGAAAGGATATTTGTGCGTACCCATCTTAGGATTGTCAATAGCAGAGCAAGAGTCAGAGTAAGTCTGTAGCCTGACAGCGCGAGAACTGTAAGAAGCGCTGCCTTTGCCTCTCGCCTCCATACGGAGATAAGGATGGAATGCTGACTCCAGAGAGAAGCTAGAGATAAGGTAGCATCTGGGAGGAACTAAGAGATAATTGTTAGCCACTGGTGTATGTAATGGAAAGTGACAGTATTTATACAGGCTTTTAACTGTTTGTATTTGAAGATCTGTCTAGGAAGGTGGGACATCCTCCCTTGTCCGACCACAGTGTCCCAATTGCAATTGAATGAAATAAAACTGTCTCTGACTTGTTTCTTACAAACGTGGTGTGAAGGCTTTGTTTTCTTCAACAATAGGAATCGCAGCTTAAATGCAAGATAGTATCTACACTGAATGGACACTATCTTTCAAAAAGAAACAGATCGCTTTTCTGATTCGCTTTTACTGTATGGAAGCTCTCTTTCAGAAGTTTTTTTCAGAAGACCTCTTCTGGAAAAGCTTCTTCCAAAAGAAGCCTATAGTCTAGACCTAGCCAGTGTTTCAGGAAATAGCACCATGCCACCAGCCAGCACCCCAAGGAGCTCTGTCTGAGATCCACCACCTTAGGAGAAAACTTTAATCCCTTTAAGAGTAAAGAGCTGGAATAGCCTGTCCTGAATCTGTTTGGTTCTCATACCATAGATGATGGGATTCAGCATGGGGGGAACCAGGAAGTAGATGTTGGCAATGAGAACGAGGAAATGAGGGGGCGTGCTGATCAAACGGGATATGAGGGAGCCAAATAGAGTAGGGATGTAAAAGGCTAATATGACAGAGATGTGGGAGCCACAAGTCCCAAAAGTCTTGAGCCGGGCTTCCTTTGTGGGAAGTCTGAAGATGGCCCTGAGGATCTGGGTATAGGACAGAGTGATCAAAAACACATCTAGACCCATCCTACAGGACAGAACAAAGAGGCCGTAGTAACTACTGATGCGGGTGTCGGCACAGGCTAGTTTCAGCATGGGCATGTTTTCACACTGAGTTTGGCGGATGATATTCGTTTTGCAATATGGCCTCTGCCTCGCCAGCATGGGATAGGGCAGTGCAAGAATGCTGCCACGTAACAGAATGACCAGGCCAATCTTTATCACCAGGGAGTTTGTCAGGATGGTGGAATGTCTCAGGGGATGGCAGATGGCCACATAGCGATCAAAGGCCATGGCAACAAAGATCCCAGACTCGATCTCCGTGAAGCCGTGAATGAAAAACATCTGGGTGAGGCAGGCATTGAAATCGATCTCCCTGGAATTGAACCAGAAGTTTGCTAGAATTTTGGGCAGGGTGGTTGTGCACAGCACCAGGTCAGTGACGGCCAGCATGCAGAGGAAATAGTACACGGGCTCATGGAGACTGGGCTCCCTCTTCACAATAAATAGGATGGAACAGTTCCCCAAGATGACTATGATGTACATGGTACAGAAGGGGATGGAGATCCAGACATGGGCCACCTCCAATCCAGGAATGCCAAGCAGGATGAAGGTGGAGGGGTTGGTGAAAACAGTTGTGTTGGCATCCATCATGGAGCGGTGGAGAAGCAATTCAACTCTGAGGCAGAACGTTTTCTCTGACAAACCAGCTGTCCACAGAGTTTCTGGAAGTTCTCAAGGTCTGGGGCGATGGTCACAGGGAAATTGCCTGGATGGAAACACAATGTGAATATGAGACACCACATACAACACCGGAGGCTGTTTTCAGGGAGGAGATTGTATTTTATTCACACACTGAAAAAATGACATTTTCACTATATGGAGACAATGGTTATAAACGAGAGTCTTTTAATTCTGTGTTTGTTGCTCCTCCGGGCATGAATAATTTCTGTACGTCAATACATATGAAAAGTTAATAGGCACTTGTAGGAAATACACCCTAAGGAAAAGACATTGTGAAAACTGACAGCAAATCCATGGAAACAACAGCTCATTAACGGCAGTGTCCACAGCAAAGACCATATTGGGATGCCTAAGGAAAGGGTTGGTAAAACAACTGCTCCGGATACGTGCTCAGTTTTGCGCATCTAGTGTGGGTAAAGAAATAGCAGATAGAACGCGGTGCCAACTCTGCCCACATATCTACAGCAGCGACACCATCACAGGACCTAATCACATCAGCCACACCATCACGGGCTCATTCATATGCACATCTACCAATGTAATATACACCATCATCTGCCAGCAATGCCACTCTGCCATATACATCAGCCAAACTGGACAGTCCCTACGTACATGAATAAACGGACACAAATCAGATATCAGGAATGGTAATATACAAAAACCTGTAGAAGAACAGTTCAATCTCCCTGGACACACAGTAGCAAACTTAAAAGTAGCCATCTTGCCACAAAAAAACTTTGAGAACAGACTTCAAAGAGAAACTGCAGAGCTACATTTCATCTGCAAATTTGATACTACCACCTTAGGATTAAACAAAGATTGAGAATGGCTGGCCAACTACAAAAGCAGTTGCTCCTCTCTTGGTGTTCACACCTCCACATCAGCTGTTAGAAGTGGGCCTCATTCTCCCTGATTGAATTGACCTTGTTATCTCCAGCCTTACTCTTGATAGCAACTCTTTTCTCATGCCTGTATATTTATACCTGCCTCTGGAATTTGCACTACATGCATCTAACAAAGTGGGTCTTTGCCCACGAAAGCTTCTGCTCCACTACATCTGTTAATCTATAAGGGTCCACAGGACTCCTCATTGTTTTTGCAGATAGTACGGGAATTCTGAAGCAGGCCAGGAGAACAGGGGAGTTCTGAGAACTTTAGAGTCACTGTCGAGGGGCCACCCCCTTCGATGGTCCAGAAGCCCCAGAGTCGGGATCCGTGCCTGCTTTCCACCAGGTAAGTACAAAATGGCAGGTTCAGTCCCAGGATACAGTCCCTGCTATTAGGGTGAATACGGCCCTAGAGGCCTAGTCAGATACACACCCCTCTCTCTCAAGGTCACAGTGGCCTAGGGACCTAGTCCAAGGGAAACCCCCCATGGTCTCTGAATGTTAGGGAGCAGGATTGCAGTGGGGTAGGGAGGTCGGGGGACCCGGGCTCTCCCGCTCCAGCGGATCCCAGCCCAGGGCTCTATCAGCAGGGTGACAGCACTCTGAGCTCCAGCAAGACAATCCTCCACCCTGGGCCACTTCCTGCCACTCCCGAGGCATCGTCCAGCTCTATGGGTATCGCTCAGAAGGTCAGACCCTTGCAGACAACAGCTGCTGGGTCTGATCAGGACCTCCAGTCTGAGCTCCTTCCGCCCCGGGATCAGCCCAGCCTCACTGCTTCCCTGGGATTTTTACTTGGCCACTCTTATGAGCATGCCCAGTAGGGTCATGGGGGTGGGCCAAGACAACTCTCTGTGATTCGGTGCAGGGTTGCCATACCCCCTCACAGTCATGAACCCCAGAATCATGAATTGACCAATCAGCCACACATCTCCTTCAGAGCCAGAGGTGGGCAGTCAGGCAGCAAGCAGCAGAGACCTCTGCTCTCCTGCCCCCTCAGAAAGGAGTCCAATTCACAACAGGTTCCGTTAAATGTAAATTATTTGCAAAAATAAGGGAACGTTCAAAACAAAAATGGTCGACAAGGTTAGGAAAGGATGGAAAGGCTGGTTTGGGATGTTTCTTTAAGATCAGGATTATAATTAATGTTGGTCAGCACTATGGTTCATGTAAAACTGGTCATATCAAATAAACGTCTTTATCCTTTTACAAGAGGACAGCTTTGGTTGATCAAGAGAACGGCAGAGATGTCATAAACCTTCATTTCTCTGAGATATTTGATTTTAGCAGGGGGAGCAGATAAAAACGGGTGAACCGCTGGTTTACTGACAGATTTCAGGGAATGGGGTTGTTTCGTGTACGGTTTTGTAGGGATAACATGTAGGTACAATATTTTAATTGATGTTCTGGAAACAAACAGAAAACCAGGGCAGATAAAATTCTCACAATGTTAGTGTTAAAGTTGCAGAGAGCTGACAGTGAGGAGGCCAGGCAAATTGGATACATAGGTAGGAGCATTGTCAGCAGGTTTAATGAGGAAAGGATGTGAATGCATTGGAGAGGGTCCAGCAGAGGGCAACCAAAATGATTTGGAGATGGGAGCAAATGAGCAATGAGGAGAGGCTGAGGGATTTGGGCTTCTTTAACCTGCAGAAGAAAATTGAGGGGGGATTTGATAGCAGCCTACAACTAGCTACAGAGGGATGGAGAGAGACTGTTCTCAGAGGTGGCAGAGGGTGGAACAAGGAGAAATGGGCTCAAGTTGCAGCGGGGGAGGTCTAGGTTGGATATTAGGAAAACTATTTCCCTAGGAGGGTGGGGAAGCACTTGGATGGGGGTGGAGTCACCATGAATTGAGGTTTTGAAGTTCTGGCTTGACAAAGCCCTGGCTGGGATGATTGAGTTGAGGTTGCTCCTGCTTTGGGCAGGGGGCTGGACTCGATGACTCCGGAGGTCTCTTCCAGCCCTGGGATACTAAACACCTGAAGGATGCCCTGTGCCACTGAAATGCTGACACCTTGCAGCTCTCGATAATCATCCAGAATGGGCAGGGATGCCCAGAAAAGAGTCTCATTTTGCCTAGTGATATTGGCAGGAGCTCTAGGCTGTTTCCTGGGTTTTCGGGGCAGAAAGGATCCCAGACTTACCCTCTGTCCTGTGGTGCTCTGGGTTTGTCGCGCAGGTGAGTTCCTCAGTTCGAGCTGGGTACCTGTGAGTTCTGAGATGCTTTCCCTCAGAGCCTCCCACAGGCAAGCACGTCCCGTATCTCTCTCAACCCAGCACCTAGAGCGACGTCCCGCACCGAGAGCCGACACAGGGCTGTGCACCGTTAATAATATAGCGCCGGGCAATCCCAGTGGGTTTGCTCACCCTCTAGGGGTACATGAGCATCTGGATGAAAAAAGGCTGGAGACCAGCCTGTCTGGGCTTCCGGGCTAGTTATCCAGCTTTAGGAGTAAACAGCAATTAAGGGACCTTCCCAAGAGGAGAGGAGAACTCCTGGGCTCTGGGCTGAGTCACAGAGTAGTCGGCTGCTCTGAGGATTTGTGTGTACTTGGAAATTATAGTTGATTCATAAGGAAACTATGGAGAATGTCCATGTCTATGTCTCTTTAGGGGCTGTCTCAAGGAGCAGAGATCAATAATTCTCATCAATAACTTTAATTATATTGTGCAGCATCTTTCTTTGACAGGCATTGACAAGAGCTTGCAAAGGAAAGTCACTGTGAATAGAAACCCAGAAAGCAGCTAAGCAGGGAGACTTAAATTGACCAGGCAGAATGAGGGGCAGATTGAGAGAGAGACAACCAGGAGTCCTGACTTCCCTGCAGTACCCACAATCCCTTCATGGCAGAGGCTAGTCATTGGGTGGAGGCAGAGGAAAGGCTGGATGAGGGATGCTGAGCCTTCACCATCCTCTCCTGGGTAATCTGAGGGTTTCAGAACCAGCTGGCATGTGTGAGCTCCCCACTCTTGGGAGGTGAACTCAGACTCCACTTCTGCTGCCACCAGCCTGGTCTACGCTAACAGGGAAAGCCAACCTGTGATGGTCACACCAGCTACGTGAATTACACAGCTGCAATCAAAGTACTTCCAAACGTATTTTTCTGCTGTCCACACAGCTGGAGGTTGATGGGAGCCCACGATCTCCTCAACTTTCCTTACTCCTTGTGAGGAGCAGCACTGCCGGCACCGATGGGGAGCCCTCTAAGTTCCAATTAGCCCATCCTCAACGCACTCACTAGTGCAAACCCTGGAAAATCGACTGCAGCAGCGTTGACCTTCCCTATAGGGTAGACAAGCCCACAGGGAGACCTGCCAGTTCATCCCAGTCACTGAGGTACCTCTCAGGGATCAGACTCAGTAAAAGTTACACAAACAGGATGTTCCTGCATATGGAGGCCTAAGTCCCTTCCCCTAAAAGTGCCCTGGAACCAGGAGGGGTCCATAAGTTGGAGTGTTGTGTCCAGTTCCCAGCACCACATTTCAAGAAAGATGTGGAGAAATTGGAGAGGGTCCAGAGAAGAATGATGAAAGGTCTAGAGAACGTGACCTATAAAGGAAGGCTGAAAGAATTGGGTTTGTTTAGTTTAGGAAAGAGACGACTGAGGGGGGATATGATAGCAGTTTTCAGGGTGCCATGAGGAGGAGGGAGAAAACTTGTTCATTTTGGCCTCTGAGGATAGGACAAGAAGCAATGGGCTTAAACAGCAGCAAGGGAGGTTTAGGTTGGACATTAGGAAAAAGTTCCTAACTGTCAGGGTGGTCAAACGCTGGAATAAATTGCCTAGGCCGGTTGTGGTATCTCCATATCTGGAGATATTTAAGAGTAGGTTAGATAAATGTCTATTCGGGATGGTCTAGACAGTATTTGGTCCTGCCATGAGGGCAGGGGACTGGACTCGATGACTCTCGAGGTCCCTTCCAGTGCTAGTGTTCTATTATTCTATTAGAAAAATACAGACCAGAATAATGTTTACAGTGGATTTATTCTCTTTGGGTGTGTCTACACAGCAGAGTTATTTCGAAATAACAGCCGATACATCAAAATAACTTTACTAGCATCTACACAGCCAAGCCACTATTTCAAAATTAATTTGAAATAGTGGAGCACTTATTTTGAATTTGGTAAACCTCATTCCACCAGGAATAATGCCAAATTCGGAATAGCTAATTCAAAATAAGCGCTCTGTAGATGCTTATTTCAAAATAGGGGGCCTCCAGCCCTTCCCAGGGGGCCCTGATGGCCATTCTGGGCCAAACCAGGAAAACTCCTCTCCTGCCCCCCAGCCCCAGAGCCTTTAAAGGGGTAGATTCTGGCCACAGTGTCTACACCAGCCCCAGGCGTGTCAGCCCAGAGCCAGTATTCACTGCCCCTGACCCAGTGGTCCCAGCATGAGCCAGGCAGCCAGTGCCAGGCAGCCGTCCACAGCTCTCCGGGCCCAGTCCCCCATCTCCCAGGAGCCTTCCAGGGGCTGCAAAAGGCGGGCACCTTCCTGGTCCAGGGCAGAGATCATGGACCTGATTGAGGTTTGGGGGGATGCCTCCAACGCCCATGATCTCCGTACTAGATGCAGGAATGTGTCCATCTATAGCCAGATGGCTGCTAGCCAGGCCACCAGCCTGGCCACATCCGAACCCAGGAGCAGGTTCAGATGAAAATTAAGGAGCTGCAGCAGGTGTATGCCAGGGCCACCCAGGGCAGCTCCCAAACAGGGACAGACCCTGCCCCCTGTCCCTGTTTTGATGCCCTGGACCGCATCCTGGGGTCCTGGATTGTCCGTGCCACCCGGGGGTCATCGATCTTGGGGCAGAGGGCCCTGACCAGAGCAAGGAGGAGGAGGAGCACCAGAAGCAGCAGAAGCCTACAGGGAGCGTGCCGTGCAACCAGGACCCCCGAGCCATCCCAGCAGACCTGTCACCAGTGTCATCCAGGGAGGCAAACATGGGAGTGCCATCACTGTCCTCTTATTGGTGGGAGAGGGAAACCAGAGACCACACACATGGGCCTTGCTTACCACAGATCACGCAGCAACCTGTGCACATATGAGCATGTGCCATGCCACCCATGAGCACGTGGCCCCAGCTGGCTGCCACACAGGGGCCTTGACCTGTTATCCACATGTCTGTCTGAAGAGACACAGACATGCTCCTGACCCCGGGGTGGGACACAGCAGGATGCCCTCCCTCCACAAGGCCATTCTACAGAGGCAGGGTACCTCTCTCTCCCACCTCACCCACACTATACACAGCACAGGGGCAGCTCCCACTCCTGGGGACAGCAGGACATTCTGAACATGGCCCGTGTGCAAGCACATGGGCTCTGATGGTGCAGGGAATGGTCATCCTCACCTTCCAGATGGGCTGCCCTGTGTTAACTGACCACTTCTCTTGTTTCTCCACAGCCTCACCGGCTGCACGTGCAGGGCACCCCACCCCACTGGGACATGCTCCTGCATCCAAGGGCTTTTCAGGACCACCCATGCAGTGGAAGGGTGCCGACAGCAGCACCTGCTGCGAGCCCTGCACTGCACCCTCCAGAATTAGGTGCAAGAAGACCTGCAGCTCCGGTGGGATCAGCTTGCTCAGGGTCATACTATCTGCCAACACCTGCAGACCCTGGTGCAGAGCGTGCTGCCTTCTGCCGCTCCAGCCCCTGATGTCTCCCCAGCTACCACTCCTTCTCCCCATCCCTCTACTCCCTCCACACCCTGCACACTCTCCATCACCTCCCCATCCCCCTGGGGATGCCGAGCCCCTGCATCTGCAGTGCTGGGGGACATTCGTCCCAGTGAGACCCCCAACCCTGAGCTCTGAGCTTCCCCTCCCCCTTCTTCCCTTTGCTTTCCCCTTCCAACACCCTCCTCCCAGGTTTTCCCCTCCCCTTTCCCACCCTCTCCCATCCCCTCTCCTGCCTAGTTTATTACTCCAATCCCCAGTTTTGTTAAATAAAGGGAGTTTATGTTTATGAAAATATGTGTATTTTATTTGACAACTGGAAGGGGGCTAGGGAGGGCAGAAGGGAGCACTGAGGCACAAGCCCCCAGTGGGGCAGACCAGGGAGGCTCTTAGTGCTCCTCAGGGTGGAAGTTCTCCCGCAGGGCCTCCTGGATATCCACAGCCCGCTGATGGACCTCCTGGATGGCAGCCTGCAGAAAGTGGAGCCAGGCTCACAGCAATGTGTTGATGAGAAGCATCAGAGTGCCCAGGGGCAGCTCTGGCTCCATGTTGCAGAGTGCTGTGGTGTCCCGAGTAAGGACAACCAGAGCACGCAGAGCCAAACTGCTTTGCTGTCCGCCTCTGAGGTAGGCAAGCAAGCAAGCAGGGAAACCTGAGAACCAACTGTACTGGGGGGGGGGTCCCTTTAAGCACAGCCTCAGGCAGCAGCCACACAAAGTAACCTGATGCCCTGCGGGACCTGGTTCCAGCCAGCCTTAAATGTGATTCAGCATCCAATCAATGTGGACACGCTATTCTGAAGTAGCAAAAAGCTATTTTGAAATGCATTTTGTGTGTAGATGTATTGATTCAAAATAAGTTATTTTGAAATAAGTATTTTGAAATTAGATATTTTGAAATAATGCTGTCGTGTAGACATACCCAAAGGTAACCAGTCCGGGAGAAAGAGGGGAAGAGACCTGGAGGAGTTCAGTGGGTCTTGGCTCAGACTCAGATCCATTCTCACCTTCCTGAGCCAGGAGCAGGGACCTCAGCACTAAAAACAAGAGGAAGAGGTGGTGTCCTGGTCACTCAGGTCCCTGCCAAGAAAATACAGGACCCAGCATACCAATATCAGCAATTTTGTCACACTAGCTTGGTGGATCTAAATACAAACCCCCAGCAATTTTGTAATGTTTCTGCCCTGTTTTTGCAGTTTCCCTACTTAAGCAAACTCAGCGTTCGTACAATCATAGAACACTAGGACTGGAAGGGACGTCAAGAGGTCATTAAATCCAATCCCCTGCCTTAGTGACAGGTCTTCAGGGTGAAGTATCTGTCCGCAGAGAGGCCCCTAGGTCCACCCTACCTATAGGAGCATCCTGACAGTGTGGCTTTTACTGAGTCTGTTTCCTGAGAGCCACCCCATGGATTGCGATGTCCTTGGAGATATCTTAGTGGGCTTGTCTGCACTATGGAGAAGATAGATGCAGCCACACTCAATCTTCCAGAGACTGAATTAGTGGTTCCCGTGAAGATCCATCAGTTTGAATGAAGAACCCTTCCACTTCGGCCCCAGTACTCCTGCTCCTCATGAGGAGTAAGGGAAGTCAATGGGAGGTGGTGGGGGGGAGGAAGTGCTCCTGTCCACTTCCCACTGTGCTGATGGCAAGAAAAGCCAATTTAAGATACTTCAACTCCAGCTACATAACTAACATAGGGTATGTCTACACTACCACCCTAATAGGAAGCCTAATCCGAACTACCTAGTTTGTGCTGCGTGTAGCCACGGGCACAGAGTCCGAACTAGCTGGGATTTAAAAATGGCGGCGCCCGGCAAGATGCAAATGAAGCCCGGGAAATTCAAATCCCAGGCTTCATTTGCAACTTCGGATGCCTACATTCGAACTAGGGTGGTAGTGTAGACATACCCCAGATGGAATTGCATACCTTAAGTTAACTTTCCCTTTTAGTGTTGAGCATACCAATGGGAGCAGAAGTGGAGTCCAGGAGATCATCCCTCCAGGATCTGGGAGCTCATAGACTCCAGCTAGTTCTGAAAGCATTGGATTCACCTGGAAAGAATAGCTCAGCCCAAGCCTCCCTCTTCCAGCCTTTCCCTGTCCTCTCAATCAAGGAAACGTCCCTGATCTGGAAAGATTGTGGTTACTGCAGGGAAGTCAGGACTCCTGGTTGTCTCTGTCACCCTTCTACTCAATCTGTCTGACCCTCACCAATTCAGGTTTCCCTGATTATCTGTATTATGGTTCACAGTGACTTTCCTTTGCAAGGTCTTGCCAGTGTCCCTCAGGGAAAGGTGCTTCACAATGAGAGATGAGAATTATTGATCGCTGATCACATAGGGTACGGCTAGACTACAGGCTTTTGTCGACAGAGGCTTTGTAGACAGATTTTGTTGACAAAGCTTCTGTTGACAAAGAGCATCTAGACTACATCCAGTTCTGTCGACAAAGAGCATCTAGACTACATCCAGTTCTGTCGACAAAACAAACCGCTTCGTCGACATTAGAGTGTAGATGCAATAACGACTTCTGTCGACAGAACTCTGTCGACGAAAGGTGTTATTCCTTGTAGAATGAGGTTTACCGCCGTCGACAAATCTGCCATATTCTGTCAATGTTATGTCAACAGAATGCGGCGGTAGTGTAGATGCAGGTATAGTTTTGTCGACAAAAGTCCAATTTTGTCGACAAAACCCTGTAGTCTAGACACACCACAGTGATAGCCCCACGTGCTTGCTGAAACTGTTGGTGTCTTTCCTTAACAATCTTTCTCCAGCTCTATGGCAGTATCTAGACTGGCCAGTTTTTCCAGAAAATCAGCCGCTTTTCCGGAAAAACTTGCCAGCTGTCTACACTGGCCGCTTTAATTTCCCTAAAAGCACAGGGGGTATGTTTACACTACAGTACTAATTCAAACTAACTTAATTTGAACTAAGCTAATTCGAACTAGAGCATCGAGACTTAAAAACTAGTTCGAATTAGCATCTTGATAATTCAAATTAGCATGTCCACATTGAGTGGACCCTGAACCAAGGTTAAGGATGGCCAGAAGCAGTGCCAACAGGGCATCAGCTTAGGACTTAGAGCATGGAGCTGCTGTCTCAGGCTAGCCGAGGGCTGTGCTTAAAGGGACCCGACCCACACCCTGGACAGACAGTTCTCAGGGGTGCCCCGCTCGCTTGTCTAACTCGATGAGGAACAGCAAAGCAGTCCTGTCTTGAAGTGCCCTGAATCCCCACACTTGACACATCACAGCACTCGGCCATCAGCCTGGCTGCACTTGCCGCAGGCTGCCATCTGAGGAGGGAGGGAGTGTCAATCGGGGGGCTGCAGGAGAGCTTCCACCCAGAGAAGCCCGCAGAGCCACCCCAGTCCTCCCCATTGGGGGCTCGTACCCCATTCCTCCCTCACCTCCTTCCACTTATCCCTCCCTAGCCCCCCTTCCTGATGTACAAAATAAAGGACACGTGTGATCAAAAATAGAAACTCTCTTTATTGAACAAAACTCGGGGAGACTGGGAAAAGGAGATGGGAGAGGGGAAGAGAGAGGGTGCTTCCTCTGTAGCATTGGGCATAGATCACAGCTGAAGGACTCTCTGCATGTTGGGGCCTTCAAAGTATTGGAAGGCTTCAATATCTGAGACATAGGTGAGAGGATTATTCTAAGAGGGGTGGGCGAGATTCTGTGGCCTGCACTGTGCAGGGGGTCAGACTAGATGATCATAATGGTCCCTTCTGACCTTAAAGTCTATGAGTCTATGAGTCTATGAGTCTATGAGGGTGGGAGAGGGGAGGGCAACTAAAATGATCAGGGGTTTGGAACAGGTCCCATATGAAGAGAGGCTAAAGAGACTGGGTCTTTTCAGCTTAGAAAAGAGGAGACGGAGGGGGAATATGATAGAGGTTTATAAAATCAAGAGTGGTGTGGAGAGGGTGCATAAAGAAAAGTTCTTCATTAGTTCCCATAATAGAAAGACTAGAGGTCACCAAAGGAAAGGAATGGGTAGCAGGCTTCAAACTAATAGCAGAAAGTTCTTCTTCACAAAGCAAATAGTCAACCTGTGGAACTCCTTGCTGCAGGAGGCTGTGAAGACTAGAACTATAACAGAGTGTAAAGAGAAGTTAGATAAAGTCATGGGGGTTGGGTCCATGGAGTGGTATTAGCCAGGGGGTAGGAATGGTGTCCCTGGCCTCTGTTTGTGGAAGGGTAGAGATGGATGGCACGAGACAAATGGCTTGGTCATTGTCTTCGGTCCATCCCCTCCAGGGTACATAGTGCGGACGCTTGTCAGCAAACAGGCTACTGAGCTAGATGGACCTTTGGTCTGACCTAGTACGGCCGTTCTTATGTTCTTATGTTCTAAGCTCAGGGTTGGGTTTCTCACTGGACCACCTTGATTTTCATGCAAACCTGCTCCTGGGTGACCAGGCTGGCAACTATCCTGCCCTAGACGGCCACTTTCCTGTGCCTAGTGTGGAGGTCGTGGATGTTGGAGGCTTCCCCCAAACTTGGATGAGGTCCCCAATCTCCAAACTAGACGAGGCGGGCACCCACCTCTTGCGGCCCCGGGCAAGCTCACGGGAGCTGCCAGCCTGATTCCGGGAAGAGGCGGAGGGGTGGGTGGCAGTGGGTGGCTGGCTCGTTCCGTGCCAGGTGCAGGGTCTGCTGGCTGGGTGCTGGCAGGCTTGCACCTGGCACAGGCACCGTATCCAGACTGTGCCCCTTTAAGGGCTCCGGGGCCAGAAGGGGGGCAGATGAGTTTCCCTGGTGGTGCCCAGAGTGGCCACCAGGCCAAGCTGGGGAGGGCTAGCCTCCCACTAGTTCGAATTAAGTGGCTACACAGCCCTTAATTCGAACTAGTTAATTCGAGCTAGGCGTTAGTCCTCGTAGAATGAGCTTTACCCAGTTCGAATTAAGCGCTCCGCTAGTTTGAATTAAGTTTGATCTAGCGGTTTCCCTGTGTAGCGCCTATCAACGTTAATTCTACTGTAAGAAATCAGTGCTTCTTGCGGAAATACTATGCTGCTCCCGTTCAGGCAAAAGTCCTTTTGCACAAAAGGGCCAGTGTAGACAGCTCAGGTTTGTTTTCCGCAAAAAAGCTCCGATCGCGAAAAAGCACATCTAGATTGGCACGGACTCTTTTCCACCAAAAGTGCTTTTGTGGAAAAGTGTCCGTGCCAATCTAGATGCTCTTTTCTGAAAATGCTTTTAATGGAAAATCATGTCAGTCTAGACGTAGCCTATCTGTTTAGATCCTGGGTATTTACAGTGTATCGGACCGTAGGGAGACCTAGATACTATCCTTCCTTTTTTTTTTCCAATCAACTATTATTTTTAAATACACACTAAGGTACAGAGCAGCCAATTCCTCTCGGACTGAGTCCAGACCCCAAGAGTTCTCCTTTCCCATTGCTCTCCCTTAATTGCTGTTTACTCTTCAGCTGGATAAATAGCCCAGAAGCCCAAACAGGCTGGTCTTCAGCAGTTTGTATCCAGATGCTCCCATGAACACAGCCAGGACTGCCCAGAGCTATATTACTAACAGTGCACAGCCCTGAGCCTGCTCCTGGTGCGCGAGGCTTCTGCCAATGCTGAGGTGAGGGACAGGGCTGCCTGAGGGGGCTCCCTAGGAAGGCACGTCTCTCTCAGAATTCAAAGGTACCCAACTCAGGCCGAGGTACCCAGCTCGAGCTGAGGAGCTCCCCTGCTCGACAAACCCAGGGCATCGCAGGATAGAGAGTAAGTCTGGGGTCCTTTCTGCTCTGCACAGCCCGTAAATAAACAGTCCTGGGCCCTTGCCGGTATCCCCATGCGAAATGTGACTCTTTTCTGTGTATCTGTGCCTCTTCCGGATGATTACCTAGAGCCGCAAGTCTCTGCATTGCAGTGGCACCAGGGATCATTCAGCTGGCACAGAATCATAGAATCCTATGGCTGGAAGAGACTTCAGGAGTCATCTGGTCCAACCCCCTGCCCAAAGCACGACCAACCCCAACTCAATCAACCCAGCTGGTGCTTTGTCAAGCTAGGACTTATAAACCTTTAGAGATGGAGAACCCACCCCCACCCTAAATAACCCTTCCCAGCCCTTCCCCACCCTCCTGTGGAAACAGCTTTTCCCAATATCCAAACTAGAGCTCTAGCTCTGAAATTTGAGACTATTGCTCCTCGTTCTGCCACCCGTCACCACTGAGACCAGCCTCTCTCCAGCCTCTTTGCAACTCTCCTTCAGGTAGCAGGAAGCTGCTCTCAACCCCCCCCTCATTCTGCTCTTCTGCAGACTAAACAAACCCAACTCCCTCAGCCTCTCCTCAGAGGTCATGTGCTCCAGCCCCCGAATCATTTTGATCGCCCTCCTCTGGACCCTCTCCAATGCGTCCACATCCTTTCTGTAATGGGGGCCCAGAATTGGACGTAATACTCCAGCTGTGGCCTCGTCAGTGCTGACTGGAGGGGAATAATCACTTTTCTGGATTTGCTGGCAATGCTCCACCTAATGCACCCTAATATGCTGTTAGCCTCTTTGGCTACAAGGGTGCATTCTTGACTCATATCCAGCTTCTCACCCACTATAATCCCCAGGTCCTTTTCTGCAGAACTGCTGCTTAGCCCGTTGTCCCCAGCCTGTAACAATGGTTGGGATTCTTCCATCTCAAAGGAAGGACTTTGCACTTGTCCGTGTTGAACCTCATCAGATTCCTTTCGGCCCAATTCCTCTCACATCTCAGAAATGCTCAACTTGGGCTGAGGAGCTCCCCTGCTCGACAAACCCAGGGCACCACAGGATACGGTAAGTCTGGGAACCCTTCTGCTCTGCACAGATCGTAAATAGCCCCTTGCCGCAGGGATGAATTTGCTCCAGCATCAATAGGCAAAATGTCACTTTTTGGAGGGCATCCCTTCCCATTACCTACAACCGCAAGCCCTTCCAGTGGCATAGGGCATCATTCAGATTGTATAGAATCCTAGGGCTGGAAGAGACCTCAGGAGTCATCCAGTCCAGCCCCCTGCACAAAGCAGGACCAACCCAACTCAATCAGCCCAGCCAGGGCTTTGTCAAGCCGGGACTTAAACACCTCTAGGGATGGAGATTCCACCGCTCCCTAGGGAACCCATCCCAGCGCTTCACCACCCCCTAGTATTCTTTCCTAATATCTAACCTAGATCTCCCCTACTGCAACATGAGACCATTGAGTCACATTCTGCCATCCGTCGTCACTGAGAACAGCCTCTCTCCATTCTCCTTGCAATCCCCTTTGGGGAATTGAAGGCTGCTCTCAAATCCCCCCTCACTCTTCTCTTCTGCAGACTAAATAAGCCCAAATCCCTCAGCTTCAGCCCCATAATCATTTTTGTTGCCTTCCACTGGACTTCCTCCAGTGGAACTACAAACCTTTTTTGTAATGGGGAGGCCCAAAATTGGACTCAGTGCTCCAGATGTGGCCTTACCAGTGCTGATTAAAGGGGAATAATCACTTCTCTAGACTGGCTGGCAATGCTCCTTCTAATGTACGCCAATATGCCATTACGATTTGAATAGCTTTGTATCATATTGGGATACGGGGCATTTAATCCCTTAAGAGCTACCTTCACTTAGCCAACGAACAGGATTTTTAGCCAAATTGTCCAATTTCTTAACCATGCAATCGGGTTTTTTTGGGGAAACCCCAATTTTCATTTTCATTTTTCTGCCTAACTTTTCCTCGCAATATGTTTTGCTGATGGTTTGACACAGTTGTGAAGAATTTGCCCTTTGGAGCAATTAGTCACTAGAGATATTACTGACTAGCAATTCTACTCATTGTCTCCATTTGAATGTAATGTAATGAGTCCCGTTTTTTACTTTTCTCTCCTTTATCGGTCGCAGATTTCTAAATCTGGTTGCATATGACAGCTCCCCTGTTCTCAACGCCAGCCTCAGAATTCCCTTTCTACCTACAAAATACAGGACTATGTAGCACTTTTGTTTCAGCTACACCAGACTAACACGGCTACATTTCTATCACTTTCTACCTACTGTTTCCTTCACAGAGATTGGGGGAACAAAACTGAGCACATATCCGGAGCAGCTGTTGTTCCATCCCTTTCCTTAGCCTGTGCCGTGAATGAGCTGTTACTCCTATGGAGTTGCTATCAGTTATGGCCAGGTCTTTTCCCTAGGGTGCGTTTCCTGCTGGTACCTTTTAAGGTTTCACGCACCATAATGTATAGATATTTTTGATCCATGGAGCACCATCAAACATGGAATTATTAGTATATTTTTTTGAAATTCGTGTCTCTAGATAGTGAAAGTGATATTTTTCAGAGTGTGAAGAAAGTACAAATCTCCTTCACCCTTGAGAAGAGCCTCCAGTTGTGTACATGGTGTCTCATATTCACATTGTGTCTCCATCCAGGTATTTGCACTGTGACCATCACCCTAGACCATCCAGAAACTCTGTGGAGCATCTGCTTCAAGAGACACCGTTCTGCCTCTGTTGAATCGCTTCTCTCCCATTCCATGACGGATGCCAACACAACTGCTTTCACCAACCCCTCCACCTTCATCTTACTGGGCATTCCTGGTCTGGAGGTGGCCCATGTCTGGATCTCCATCCCCTTCTGCACCATGTATGTCATAGCTATCTTGGGAAACTTTGCTATCCTATTTATTGTGAAGAGGGAACCTAGTCTCCATGGACCCATGTACTATTTCCTCTGCATGTTGGCCGTCACTGATCTGGTGCTCTCCACATCTACCCTGCCCAAAATTCTGGCAAACTTCTGGTTCAATTCCAGGGAGATCGATTTCAGTGCCTGCCTCACCCAGATGTACTTCATTCACTGCTTTTCAGAGATAGAGTCTGGGATCTTTGCAGCTATGGCTTTTGATCGCTACGTGGCCATCTGCCACCCCCTGCGACATTCCACCATCCTGACAAACTCCCTGGTGCTGAAGATTGGCCTGGTCATTCTGTTGCGTGGCAGCATTCTTACACTGGCTTTTCCCTTGCTGGCAAGGCAGTGGCCATATTGCAGAACCAACATCATCCCCCACACTCAGTGTGAGAACATGTATGTGGTGAGGTTGGCCTGTACCGATACCCGCATCAGTAGTTACTACGGCCTTTTTGTGCTATCCTGTAGGATTGGTCTGGATGTGTCTTTTATCATCCTGTCCTATATCCAGATCCTCAGGGCCATTTTCAGCCTCCCCACAAAGGACGCCCGGCTCAAGACTTTTGGGACTTGCGGCTCGCACGTCTGTGTCATCTTAGCCTTTTACATCCCAACACTGTTTGCCTCCCTGACATCTCGTTTTGGCCACAATTTGCCCAGTTATTTCCAAGTTTTCATTGCCAATGTGTACCTTCTGGTTCCCCCCATGCTGAACCCTGTCATCTACGGGGTGAGGACCAAGCAGATCCGGAATAGGCTGCTTCATCTGTTTACTCATAAAGGGAGTAATGTTTTCTCCTCAGGTGTTGGCCCTTAGACAGATCTCCCTGGGGGTGCTCGCTGCTGACATGGTTCTCCTCCCTGATTCACTGACTGGCCAATCAAAGAAAGATAAAATTCATGTCTCACTTTACTGTGTTTTCTCAGCCTGACATACTGGCGAATCCTTCCATGCACAACTCATGGGGTTGCCAACCAGAGGCATAGCAAGGGTGTTATGCTCCCGGGGGCAAAAGCAAAATTTGTGCCTGCCTCTCCCTGCCACCACATGACAAGGTCCCAAACCTAGTGCACAGCTGAGCCGGACCCTGGGAGGAGTGGGGGAGCTTGCACCGCATCTTTCTCCACCCCCTCCAGTTTGGGGCAGGCACTATCTCACTGTTGAAGTGGGAGGAGGGTGAGGTTGGGGATATAGAGGCAGGGAGGAGGTTTCAGCTGGCGGTGGTGGGTGGAGGAGGAACAGGTGAGCAGAGAGATAATGGGGGAGCAGGAGGGCAATTACCCCCCCCCCACACACACACACCTCCTCTGCTACATCAGTGAACGTAAGAGATTCATTTACCTGTTAAAATAACTCAGAAAACAACTTTTAACGCACAACATGAGAATCACCCTCGCTTTCTTGAAGGCACTTGAAGCAATAAGTAGCCTAAGGCTGAGGCTACCCTGCAAGCATGGCTTTCTGTCTGCCACGAGGACTTTTTCCTTCAGGCTGCTGTGAGATTCTACCCTTAAGTAAAGGAGAGAGGTCTCTCTGAGCTGCTCTTCTAAATTTCACACAAGCCATTCAACTGAAGTCATAGATATCAAGATTCAAGGCCCTTGGCAGGCTGCCTCACCAGATCTTCACGATCACAACGTCCGAACATGCGTAAGACTTTTAGTTGAGAGAGCCATGTTTGATCCCAAATCTCTGCTATCACTGGGAAATGTGGGTGACCTGTAGAAAACACCAGCCTTTTCTTTGGAAAATCCACAACAAAACGTGGGAGGACTGAGCACCTCGGTAATGCCAATAGGACAGCTAATCTTATTGCCTTTACATAAATCCATAGCACACCCACATCTTGAATACTGCGTACAGACGTGGTCTTTTCATCTCTTAAAAGGTATACTGGCATTGGAAAAGGTTCAGAAAAGGGCAACAACAATGATTAGGGGTTTAGAATGGCAGCCATAGCAGAAGAGATTAATTAGAAGGGAACTTTTCATCTTAGAAAAGAGGATATTAACGGGGGGGGGGGGGCGGGGAAGTACGATAGAGGTGTATAAAATCATGATTGGTGTGGAAAAAGTGAATAAGGGACTATTACGTACTTACTCGCATAATATAAGAAGTAGGGGTTGCCAAAAAAATGAATAGGCAGCAGGCTTAAAACAAACAAAAGGAAGTTTTTCTTCATACAGTCAACCTGTGAAACTCCTATCTCCTCTCCTTCCATGTGGCCTTGGTGTCTCCATGCATCATGACCACCAGCTTTTCTCCAGTAATACACATATGTCTGTCTAGATGTCGCAAGAGATCCACGATCTTTGCACCCGGCACAAAAGTCACCAGTGTTCCTTCCGCTCAATATAAACCCAGCTATTTAAGTTTCTGATGATCAAATACCCCACTGCCTGGTTTTTCCTACTATGTGGAGTTCTATCCTCCACAGAGGTAATCTCAGTATGAGAGGATCCCATGACACCATCTCGAGGGATGGCTCCAAGGTGATGTTCTCCTTCCCTTCTTCTCCTTCTGCCTCTCTCAGGTATTGTCCTCCTAGATTCAATGCTGATCCTCTGCCCTACCTCCCAAAATCTGGCTCATGCCAAAGGGCGCCCAGCCCACGCCCAGTGCAGGGACCCTCCCTGGAATGGACGCCGGCAGGGAGGTACTGAAAAACTAAAAAAAGGAAATGACACACTGAACTCACTTTTCATGGCTTTGTAGCAGACTGTCGGCTCCAGGGCTGTGTCTTTCTGGCCCTGAGGCCAGGTTCCTGGTGAGACTTCAGCAGCTCCCATCCAAGCCCTGGAGTAGATAGAACCAAGATAGTGGGGTACAGAGGTGGAGATAATCCAGTAAGAGATGTGAGTGGGGAGGTGAAGACTGAGCAAGAGGGTTGGCAGTTTGGGATGCAGGTAGAACAAGGACAGAAACTCGGGGGGGGGGTGAAGGTATTCTGGAGGGAAGAAATGGGACAATGTTTCTTTCATGTTCCCAGGATATCAGCTGATGGTCACAGCACACCTGAATGGAGAGACAATGTTTGTATGAAACATGACATACACTGCGAGTGGTTGTTCTCACGGGTGTAGAATATTCAGAGTACTGAGGTATGAACAACCACTAACGCCCATTCCACATTGTATGATTCTCCACGTGTCAATAGAGCCAATGTGTTGTGATGCAGGAAAGGTTAATAATCTCCAGCAGGAAACATAAATGTACGTACTCCTTACACGTCTTTGTTCCTTAGTGCCCAAGATACAGAGTCTCTACTCTAGTATATTCCCATTTCACCCAGTTTCTAAATATTTCAGAGTTGGGAGCGACTCTGAGCTTCCCCTCCCCCTTCTTCCCTTTGCTTTCCCCTTCCAACACCCTCCTCCCAGTTTTCCCCCTCCCCTTTCCCACCCTCTCCCATCCCCTCTCCTGCCTAGTTTATTACTCCAATCCCCAGTTTTTTAAATAAAGGGAGTTTGTGTTTATGAAAATATGTGTATTATATTTGACAACTGGAAGGGGGCTAGGGAGGGCAGAAGGGAGCACTGAGGCACAAGCCCCCAGTGGGGCAGACCAGGGAGGCTCTTAGTGCTCCTCAGGGTGGAAGTTCTCTCGCAGGGCCTCCTGGATATCCACAGCCCGCTGATGGACCTCCTGGATGGCAGCCAGCAGAAAGTGGAGCCAGGCTCACAGCAATGTGTCAATGAGAAGCACCAGAGTGCCCAGGAGCAGCTCTGGCTCCATGTTGAAGAGTGTCATGGTGTCCTGAGTGAGGACAAACAGAGCATGCAGAAACAAAAGACTTTGCTATCCCTCGTCGAGTTAGACAAGCAAACAGGGAAACCTGAGAACCGACTGTACAGGGGGCGGGGAGGTGTCCCTTTAAGCACAGCCTCAGATAGCCTCAGGCAGCACCCACACAAAGTAACTCCTGACCTGATGCCCTGCCGAACCTGGTTCCAGCCGGCCTTAAATATGTTTCAGCATCCAATCAATGTGGACATGCTATTTTGAAGTAGCAAAAAGCTATTTTGAAATGCATTTTGTGTGTAGCTGTATTGATTCAAAATAAGTTATTTTGAAATAAGTATTTTGAAATTAGATATTTTGAAATAATGCTGTCGTGTAGACATACCCAAAGGTAACCAGTCCGGGAGAAAGAGGGGAAGAGACCTGGAGGAGTTCAGAGGGGCTGGGCTCAGACTCAGATTCAGTCTCACCTTCCTGAGCCAGGAGCAGGGACCTCAGCACTAAAAACAAGAGGAAGAGTTGGTGTGCTGGTCACTCAGGTTCCTGCCAAGAAAATACAGGACCCAGCATACCAATATCAGCAATTTTGTCACACTAGCTTGGTGGATCTATATAAAAACCCCCAGCAGTTTTGTAATGTTTCTGCCCTGTTTTTGCAGTTCCCCTACTGAAGCAAACTCAGCGTTCGTACAATCATAGAACACTAGGACTGGAAGGGACGTCAAGAGGTCATTAAATCCAATCCCCTGCCTTAGTGACAGGTCTTCAGGGTGAAGTATCTGTCCGCAGAGAGGCCCCTAGGTCCACCCTACCTATAGGAGCATCCTGACAGTGTGGCTTTTACTGAGTCTGTTTCCTGAGAGCCACCCCATGGATTGCGATGTCCTTGGAGATATCTGAGGGTACGTCTACACTATAGAAATAATTCAAACTAACTTAATTCAAATTAGTTAATTCGAACTCAGCTAATTCGAACTAACGGATCCAGACTTAAAAACTAGTTCGAATTAGCATTTTGCTAATTTGAACTAGCATGTCCACTCTGAGTGGACCCTGAACTGGGGTTAAGGCTGGCCGGAAGCAGTGCCGGCAGGGCATCAGAGGAGGACTTAGAGCGTGGAGCTGCTGTCTCAGGCTAGCCGAGGGCTGCGCTTAAAGGGTCCTGACCCCCACCCCGGACAGACAGTTCTCAGGGGTGCCCCGCTTGCAAAGCAGTCCTGGCTGGGATTGCCACACTGGGCACATCATAGCACTTGGCCATCAGACCGGCTGCACTTGCTGCAGGCTGCCATCTGGAGAGAGGGAGCAATTGGGGGGCTGCAGGAGAGCTTCCACCCCCAGAAGCCCGCAGAGTCACCCCAGTCCTCCCCATCGGGGGCTCGTACCCCATTCCTCCCTCACCTCCTTCCACTTACCCCTCCCTAGCCCCCCTTCCTGATGTATAAAATAAAGTACAATTGTGTTCACAAATAGAATCTCTCTTTATTGAACAAAACTGGGGGAGACTGGGAAAAGGAGGTGGGAGAGGGGAAGAGAGAGGCTGGGAGAGGGGAGGGCAACTACAATGATGAGGGGTTTGGAACAGGTCCCATATGAAGAGAGGCTAAAGAGACTGGGACTTTTCAGCTTAGAAAAGAGGAGACTGAGGGGGGATAGGATAGAGGTCTATAAAAGCAGGGGTTGGGTGGAGAGGGTGCATACAGAAAAGTTCTTCATTAGTTCCCATAATAGAAGGACTAGAGGACACCAAAGGAAAGGAATGGGTAGCAGGCTTCAAACTAGTAACAGAAAGTTCTTCTTCACAAAGTAAATAGTCAACCTGTGGAACTCCTTGCTGCAGGAGGCTGTGAAGGCTAGAACTAGAACAGAGTTTAAAGAGAAGTGACATCAGTTCAAGGAGGTTGGGTCCATGGAGTGGTATTAGCAAGGGGGTAGGAGTGGTGTCCCTGCCCAAGATTTGTGGAAGGCTGGAGAGGGATGGCACGAGACAAATGGCTTGGTCACTGTCTTCGGTCCATCCCCTCCAGGGTCCCTAGGGTTGGCCGCTGTTGGCAGACAGGCTACTGGGCTAGATGGACCTTTGGTCTGACCCAGGACGGCCATTGTAAGCTCAGGGCTCAGGGTCGGGGGTCTCAGTGGACCACCTTGATTTTCATGCAAACCTGCTCCTGGGTGGCCAGGCTGGCAGCTCTCCTGCCCTAGACGGCCGCTTCCCTGTGCCTAGTGCGGAGTTCGTGGACAAGGTCCACGATGTCTGCACTGGACCAGGCGGGTGCTCGCCTCTTGCGGTCCAGGGCAAGCTCCCAGGAGCCACCAGCCTGGTCCCGGGAAGAGGGGGAGACCTGGGGGGCATCGGGTGGCTGGCTCGAGCCGTGCCAGGTGCAGGGTCTGCTGGCTGGGTGCTGGCAGGCTTGCACCTGGCACGGGCACCGTAGCCAGCCCGTGCCCCTTTAAGGGGTCCGGGGCCGGGAGGGGGGCAATAGAGTTTCCCTGGTGTTGGCCAGAGTGGCCACCAGGGAAACCTGGGTGGGCTAGCCTCCCACTAGCTACACACCCCTTAATTCGAACTAGTAAGTTTGAACTAGGCTTAGTCCTCGTACAATGAGGTTTACCTAGTTCGAACTAAGCACTCCGCTAGTTTGAATTAAGTTCGAACTAGCGGAGCGCTAGTGTAGCACCTATCAAAGTTAATTCGAACTAACGTCCATTAGTTCGAATTAACTTTGTAGTGTAGACATACCCTTAGACCGTGGAGCTGCTGTCTCAGCCTAGCCAAGGGCTGTGCTGAAAGTTACCTGATCCCCACCCCGGACAGACAGTTCTCAGGGGTTCCCCGCTTGCAAAGCAGTCCTGGCTTGGAGTGCCCTGAGTGCCCACACTCGGCACAACACAGCACTCAGCCATTAGCCCGGCTGCACTTGCCGCAGGCTGCCATCCGGGCGAGCAATCAGGGAGCTGCAGGAGAGCAGTCCACTCCTCCCAGGGTCCGGCTTAGCTGTGCATCAGGTTTGGAACCCTGTCACGTGGTGGCAGGGAGAGGTGGTGGAATCTCCCTCTCTGGAGATATTTAAGAACAGGTTAGATAGACATCTGTCAGGGATGGTGTAGGTGGAGCTTGGTCCTGCCTTGAGGGCAGGGGGCTGGACTCGATGACGTCTCGAGGTCCCTTCCAGTCCTATTATTCTATGATTCTATGATTCTATGGTGATGTAAAAGCCATCAAACTTGCTTTAAAATCACAACTATCCCTGTGTGTGCTGCCCTCAATGATTCCCACAATCTCATCACATTTTGCCTTCCAATGGAGTCATTTTGCCCTGTGTCAGCCCATGTGTGTTTCCTCTTATTTATTTCCCTAGTGAGCGGGCGCTGTGGTGGACAGATTCCCAAACTCAGTGTTAGCACACGCAGAACGGAGCCAGCCAGAGAATTCCCACGTCCACTGTCTGCTGCTAAATGCCCGGCTCCCCGAATCCTGCAGCTAATTCCGCCGTCACGTCTCACGGCGTGGGTGCGCACCGCACCTGGTCATGACAAGTGCAGGTTTCGCAGGCATTTGGCAGCCTCTCAAAAGCTGGGGCAGGGGAATCTGTTTTGTCTCATTCCTGTATTTAAAACTCAGCACCGGGGACAATCTTGGTTTCTGAGGACAGGTCAAGGAGTAATGGGCTTAAAGTGCAGCAGGGGAGGCTTAGATTGGACATTAGGAAAAAATTCCTAACTGTCAGGGTGGTCAAATATTGGAATAAATTGCCAAGGGAGGTGGTGGAATCTCCCTCTCTGGAGATATTTAAGAACAGGTTAGACAGACATCTGTCAGGGATGGTGTAGATGGAGCTTGGTCCTGCCTTGAGGGTGGGAGGCTGGACTCGATGACCTCTCGAGGTCCCTTCCAGTGCTAGTGTTCTATGATTCTATGAAAAGAGAAGACTTTTATTATTACAACAATATTCCTGTTGCAGACATAATGACTAGATGGAAAGGTAACAAAATATACTCATGGAGAAACTCCATGGGCCTAGAACTTAGTTACAAAGAAAAGCCAAAACATCTTTTACACAGTGCCAGATCTCAGATCCCAGACCCAACCCTTAGAACAATAAAGTCTAACGAAACTACCTAAACCTTACCCTACTTACAGAAGATGAAGAATGGTGTCTTGGAGAGAGAGAGAGACATGCTTGTCCCTCTCTGTAGCTGCAGAGAACTCACCCAGAGAGACAAAAGGGAGAAAAGAAAAAAGCCCAAATTCCTTTGTCCCAGTTTGAAAAGTCCCACCTACATTCCTATTGGTCACTCCACCTGGCTAGGTGTAGTTAACCCCTTAATCCCCAGGCTGCTGGCTAACCCTCAGAATCATGACAGTTCCCATTTAGTTTAAATGGGCTCTGGGAGGACAATAAAAAAATTGAATTTGTGACAATGGACTCAGCTCAGTCAATGACAGGATTCTTCACTCTCCCCTAGGTTGAAAGTAGGAATAAGAGATCCTCCGGAAAAGGGCTTATTTTCCAGAGAATCATGTCTAGACTGGCGCTTTTCTCTGGCTTATCCCCAAGCCAGAAAAAAGCAGCAGCCATGTTAATGCAAATGCCGCTCCCCCGCGGAATTGCAATTCCGAAGTCTACATTAGCATCCTTTTTCTGGAAAGGGGTGCCAGTGTAGACGTAGCCACACTGCTCAGTTGCCAAAGGAATAGGGTGGAGAATTACTTGGTCTGGACATTCTCTCAGTTTTGATCACCAAGTCATTCTGAAGGACAGAGCAGATGGAATGAGAGTTTCCCAGAGGGGTTATGAGAATGGAGGAAGCTGCCCGACGCAGACAGACGGAAACATCTGGGAATGTTCAGAGAATAGACAAAAGAGCAGGCCCAACCCTGACAGAGAACCTTGGACTTTAGAAAAGCCGACTGACTCCCTCAGGATATGTCTACACGATGAAGTTAATACGAACTAACAGCCGTTAGTTCGAATTAACTTTCATAGCGTCTATACATACAAACCGCTAGTTCGAACTTAATTCGAACTAGCGGAGCGCTTAATTCAAACGACGTAAACCTCATTCCTCGAGGACTAACGCCTAATTCGAATTAAGTAGTTCAAATTAAGGGCTGTTTAGCCACTTAATTCAAACTAGTGGGAGGCTAGCCCTTCCCAGCTTGCCCTGGTGGCCACTCTGGGCCAAACCAGGAAAACTCTTCTGTCCCCCTCCCGGCCCCGGACCCCTTAAAGGGGCACAGCCTGGCTACAGTGCTTGTGCCAGTTGCAAGCCTGCCAGCACCCAGCCAGCAGACCCTGCACCTGGCATGGCATGAGCCAGCCACCCGATGCCACCCAGCCCTCCCCCTCTTCCTGGGACCAGGCTGGCGGCTCCCGGGAGCCTGCCCAGGTCCGCAAGAGGCGGGTGCCCGTTTGGTCTAGTGCAGAGCTTGTGGTTTGGGGGGAGGCCTCCAACATGCAGACCTCCACACTAGGCACAGGAATGCAGCCGTCTAGGGCAAGCTAACTGCCAGCCTGGCGACCAAAGGCCACATGCAGACCCAGGAGCAGGTTTGCATGAAAATCAAGTTGGTCCAGTGAGACCCCCGACCCTGAGCTCTGAGCTTAGAACATAAGAACATAAGAATGGCCGTACGGGGTCAGACCAAAGGTCCATCTAGCCCAGTAGCCTGTCTGCCGACAGCAGCTAACACCAGCTACCCTGGAGGAGATGGACTGAAGACAATGACCAAGCAATTTGTCTCGTGCCATCCATCTCCAGCCTTCCACAAAAAGAGGCCAGGGACACCGTTCCTACCCCCTGGCTAATACCACTCCATAGATCCAACCTCCATGAATTTATCTAACTTCTCTTTAAACTCTGTTCTAGTTCTAGCCTTCACAGCCTCCTGTGGCAAGGAGTTCCACAAGTTGACTATTTGCTTTGTGAAGAACTTTCGCTTATTAGTTTTAAACCTGCTGCCCATTCATTTCATTTGGTGTCCTCTAGTCCTTCTATTATGGGAACTAATGAAGAACTTTTCTTTATTCACCCTCTCTACACCACTCATGCTTTTATAGACCTCTATCATAACCCCCCTCAGTCTCCTCTTTTCTAAGCTTAAAAGTCCCAGTCTCTTTAGCCTCTCTTCATATGGGATCTGTTCCAAACCCCTAATCATTGTAGTTGCCTTTTTCTGAACCCTTTCCAAGGCCAAAATATCTTTTTTGAGGTTAGGAGACCACAACTGTACACAGTACTGAAATATGGCGTACCATAGTTTTATACTTCCCCTCTTCTTTGGACGTTAGGAAAAAGTTCCTAACTGTCAGGGTGGTCAAACACTGGAATAAATTGCCCAGGGAGGTTGTGGAATCCCCATCTCTGGAGATATTTAAGAGTAGGTTAGATAAATGTCTATTAGGGATGGTCTAGACAGTATTTGGTCCTGCCATGAGAGCAGGGGACTGGAATCGATGACCTCTCAAGGTCCCTTCCAATCCTAGTATTCTATGATTCCTTCTTCCCCTGGCTTCCCCCTTCCAGCTCCCCTCTCCCACCTCCTTTTCCCAGTCTTCCCAGAGATTAATCCCCCCCACCCAGTTTTGTTAAATAAAGTTTCTATTTTTAACACACGTGTCCTTTATTTTGTACATCAGGAAGGGGGGCTAGGGAGGGGTAAGTGGAAGGAGGTGAGGGAGGAATGGGGTACGAGCCCCCGAAGGGGAGGACTGGGGTGGCTCTGTGGGCTTCTTGAGGTGGAAGCTCTTCTGCAGGGTCTCCTGGATCCCAACAGCCCCCGAATTGACCTCCCCCCAGATGGCAGCCTGCGGCAAGTGCAGCCGGGCTGATGGCCGAGTGCTGTGATGTGCCGAGTGTGGGCACTCAGGGCACTCCAAGCCAGGACTGCTTTGCTGTCCCTCACAGAGGTAGACGGGCAAGCAGGGAACCCTGAGAACTGTCTGTCCGGGGTGGGGGTCGGGACCCTTTAAGCACAGCCCTCGGCTAGCCTGAGGCAGCAGCTTCACACTCTAAGTCCTAACCTGATGCCCTGCCGGCACTGCTTCCGGCCAGCCTTAACCCCGGTTCAGGGTCCACTCAATGTGGACATGCTAGTTCGAATTAGCAAAATGCTAATTTGAATTAGTTTTTAGGTCTAGATGCACGAGTTCCAATTAGCTTAGTTCGAATGAACTAATTCGAATTAAGTTAGTTTGAATTAGTGCTGTTGTGTAGACATACCCTGAGTTGTAAAAAATGGATGTTATTGCAAAATGTTTGGATTCAATTTAAATACAAGATGTAGGTCTCAGCTAGCCCAGGCAGCTTTGTTAACTTAGTTCTAGATCTCTTTGATGTTAGTATGTTAAAGTGAAGGGATGGAATATTGTAATACATAGTGATGTTAATGTTAGATAGGAAGAAGTTTAATGTTGAAAGAATTTGTAACTTTGTAAAAGTGACTAGAAGTACCCCTTTTTTTCCATGTTGCAATTCTGTACACGTATTCTTTGTGTGAATGAGAGAGAGAATGTTTTAGGAGACATAAGTGTGAAGGACGCTGCATGCTCTAATGGTCAGAGGATGGCCTGGAGACTCAGAAGCACCAAATAATACGAGTTACGAATGAGTTACAGACGAATTACAGACCAAATATTTGGCCGTAACGCGAAGTGTTCGTAATTTGGATCCCATTGAGTTACATGGCAACAGCGCTGTTAGTAAGCGTGGATTGCATTTGCAGTTTGGGGATCGCATTTACGACTGCTTTGGTCGTAAGTGCGGATGGTTGTAAGTGGAGGCGGTCATAAGTCGGGGACCGGCTGTAATCAATTAGGTGAAAGCATATTGGAAACACAGACTACCAGGGCAGCCTGATGAACCCTGAACCTAGTGGCAAGCACCCCTTGATAAGGAACCAATGACAACTTTTGCTGGAAAGACAACACCCAGGTGTGGTCATCAGTGGACTGATGTCAGATAACACCCAGACAAGGCAATATGCATACCCCACTGCTTTCAATCTCCTTGGGACCAGCTGCTCTGGGCCTGCGATGAACCCTGGTTGCATGACCATACCTGACCCCTAGGTGTGACTCTCTCTGCACAGTATAAACCAGCAGCTTGGGATTGTTGAGGGACAACAATATGGAGATTGACCGCTGGAGTTTGACAGGAACACATAATCTAATCAACTTCCCTTACTCCCTGTGAGGAGCAGCACTGCCAGGACCGATGGGGGAGCCCTCTAAGTTCCAGATAGCCTGTCCTCACCACACAAGCTAATTCAAATCCTAGAAGATCGACTGTAGCAGCACTGACCTTCTCAATAGGGTAGACAAGCCCACAGGGAGACCTGCCAGCCCAGACACTGGAGTGCCTCTGGGGGAACAGACTCAGGAAAAGTTGCACACACAGGGTGTTCCCATGGAAGGGGTGGAGATGGGGGCCTAACCCCCTCCCCCCCAAAAAATTGTCCTGCAACAAGGAGGGCCCCATAAGAAGAAAACAGACCAGATTAATGTTTACATTGAATTTATTCTCTTTCTTGGTTCATTCCCTCGCAGTCTCTCCCAGGTGGAATTAAAACCTTACGTTCCAGGCCGAGTCAGACTTTATAGGACTACTCCAGCTGGAGGGCACTTGGATTCCCAGAGCTGGACTCTCTGCCTGCTCCTCTGCCCAATCTGGGGTATTTCTCTGGGGCAGAAGAACCAGGGCGTTTAAGCCCTGGAATGAGACCGAATGAATTATCTTGTCTGAACCAAACAGGGGCATCCTACCCACCAATACTCAGATTCCTTACAGTCTGGAGTTGCCAAGCATGGCTGTATCTTTCTTTGTATCTAAAGGCTAGGTGCTAGGCCCTGATTTCGCTACATTGTACAATTGTGTATTTATTATTTGTCGGGTCCAAGCCTCCAGACATAATGCTCCAGTTCAGGAGTCTTGAGCTTGAACCTTCACAAACAAAGAGGGTGAAACAGGCCTTGCCCCAAAGATCTTAGTACCAAATGAAGACAAGACTGTGTGAAACAAGCCACAAAAAGATTAAGGGAGAGACAAGGGAGTAACAGCACTAACGACAAAACGGGTTTTTTACAGGTGATTCCCCGAGACATTGAGATGATGGAAGGTAGTGAGACTTCTGACAGTGGAAAGTGAACTACCCCCAGCTGTGAAGGTGGTGTGAGGAGCTGGTGGCGAGGAATCCACTGTAGAATACTTTGATATTTTAGAGAAAACATCTGGAAATGTTGTAAGTGCTCTGATTTCTGAGACACACCAACACACCAGAGAATCACCGTCTGCATACCAGAGTGGACTACAGGTAGTAGCCCAAGAAATGTTAGAGGCTGGTGGGGTGAAAGATGCTGAATCAAACTCTGATAAAGAAGACCATTTTTTTCTGTGGTGAACATAAGAATGACTACAGTTGGTCTAGCCCAGTATCCTGTTTGTGATGAGTGGCCAACGGCAGGTGCCCCAGCAGGAGTGAGTTGAACAGGGAACTGTCACGTGATCCAGTCTGGGAATGGGCGACAGGCGAGGGGTCACATGATGATTTCCTGTTCTGTTCATTCCCTTTGGGGCACCTGGTGCTAGCCACTGTGGGCAGACAGGACACTGGGCAGGATGGACCTTTGGTCTGACCCAGTCTGGCCATTCTTATGAATTATGAAAGCCATACACCCTTGGGGTGCCATTCACTGTCCCATGTAGCAGCACTTAGACCACTTACAGGGTACGTCTAGACTACATGGCTCCGTCGACGGAGCCACATAAAGTAGTTTACTCAGCATAGTCAAAGAAGTGGGGATTTAAATAATCCCCGCGTCATTAAAATAAAAATGGCTGCCGCGCCGTGCTGATGATCAGGTGATCCGGCACAGTGCGGCAATCTAGACGCGGCACGGTTGACAAGGGAAGCCTTTGTTTACCGCTCCGGTATGCCTCATGAAACTGAACCACACCCAGTAGCAAGTGGGTTACACCACTGCTGGGCAAAAAGGAAGCCTACCTGAAAAAGCAAAACTGCATCTATCATCTGCCTGGGTGGGAGGGTTCTGCATTCACATCCTAACCAGAATTAGACTGCGATGGTGGGTTTGTTTTATTTGTTATTGTAATCAAATTTCAGCTGTTTGCTGTCACCTGCCCTCCCTGAAAAGCTCCCGTTCCGTTGCTAATGCATCTCTTTTCTTGGTTACCCATCACTCCACACAGTGTCTGAGGTGCCAAGGGGAAAATCTCAGCTCATGAGCTAAAGAGCTGGTGTGTAGCCACTTGCCGTTGGAGACGTGATGTCCAGGGTCACACATTCCTACTGGTCGGGTGAGGCAAGCTTGGAGGCCTTTGCCAGTTGCCGCCTCATAGTGCAAGGGGCAGCCCTATTAGGTGTGACACAGGGCCCAGGTGGACTTGAGTTCCAGGTGGCATCTTGGATGGACCATCACAGAGATGATCCAAACGGTGATGAGGGGCAGATGAGGAGCAAGCAACAAGTGTGGGGCCTTAAAGGACAAGAGATAAAAGTGGCTCGGGGTTCGAGAGGAGATGTGGAGCAGGTCCCTTAGGAAAAAGGTGGGACAAGGGCAGGGCCTCGGGTGTTCAGTTACAATTAGTTGGCAACCCTATGCGTTGTGCACAGAATGACTCCCTAGTGTGTCAGACTGAGAAAACACAGTAAAGTGAGACTCTCCTTTAATCTTTCTTTGGTCAGTCAGTGAATCATGGAGGAGTACCATGTCACCAGCCAGCAACCCCAGGAAGATCTGTCTGAGGGCCAACACCTGAGGAGAAAGCTTTAGTCCCCTTATGAGTAAAGAGACGAAGTAGCCTATTCCGGATTTCTTTGGTCCTCACCCCGTAGATGACAGGGTTCAGCATGGGGGGAACCAGAAGGTACACGTTGGAAATGAAAACTTGGAAATAACGGGGCAAATTGTGGCCAAAACGGGATGTCAGGGAGGCAAAGAGAGTTGGGATGTAAAAGGCTAAGATGACACAGATGTGCGAGCCGCAAGTCCCAAAAGTCTTGAGCCGGGCATCCTTTGTGGGGAGGCTGAAGATGGCCCTGAGGATCTGGATATAGGACAGGATGATAAAAGACACATCCAGACCAATCCTACAGTATAGCACAAAAAGACCATAGTAACTACTGATGCGGGTGTCAGCGCAGGCCAACCTCACCACATACATGTTCTCACACTGAGTGTGGGGGATGATGTTGGTTCTGCAATATGGCCACTGCCTTGCCAGCAAGGGACAGGGCAGTATAAGAATGCTGCCACGCAACAGAATGACCAGGCCAATCTTCATCACCAGGGAGTTTGTCAGGATGGTGGAATGTCGCAGGGGGTGGCAGATGGCCACATAGCGATCAAAAGCCATAGCTGCAAAGATCCCAGACTCTATCTCTGAAAAGCAGTGTATGAAAAACATCTGTGTAAGGCAGGCACTGAAATCAATCTCCCTGGAATTGAACCAAAAGATTGCCAGAATTTTGGGCAGGGTGGATGTGGAGAGCACCAGATCGGTGATGGCCAGCATGCAGAGGAAATAGTACATGGGTCCATGGAGACTAGGTTCCCTCTTCACAATAAATAAGATGGCAAAGTTTCCCAAGATAGCTATGACATACATGGTGCAGAAGGGGATGGAGATCCAGACATGGGCCACCTCCAGACCAGGAATGCCCAGTAAGATGAAGGTGGAGGGGTTGGTGAAAGCAGTTGTGTTGGCATCCGTCATGGAGTCGGGGAGAAGCAATTCAACTCTTAGGCAGAACAGTGTCTCTCACTTGAAGCAGATACTCCACAGAGTTTCTCGATGTGCCCAGGGTCTAGGGTGATGGTCACAGTGTAATTGCCTGGTTGGAGATACAATGTGAATATGAGACACCACATACACAACTGTTGACTGTTCTCAAGGGTGAAGGAGAATTGTACTTTCTTCACACTCTGAAAAATGGCACTTTCATTATCTAGACACATAAGTTATGAAAAAGATGCTAATAATTCCATGTCTGATGGTGCTCCATGCATCAAAAATTTCTATATCTTATGGTGTGTGAAACCTTAATAGGCTCCAGCAGGAAATACATCCCAGAGAATAGACCTTGCCAGAAGTGGTAGCAACTCCATGGACACAACAGCTCATTCACGGCACAGTCAGAACAAAGACCATGTTTGGATGCCTAAGGAAAGGGATAGAGCAACAGCTGCTCCGGACATGTGCTCTGTTTTGTTCCTTCAGTCTGTGTAAAGGAAACAGCATGTAGAACGGGAATTCTGAGGCTGGTGTTGGGGAGCTGCCATATGCAATCAGACTTAGACGTCTGGGACAGATAGAGGAGAGGAAAATGAAAAAACGGGACTCATTACATTACATTGAAATGGAGACAGCGAGAAGAGTTGCCAATCAATAATATCTCTAGTGACTCATTGGTACAAAGGGCAAATTCCTCACAACTGTGTCAAATCATCCCACATTTTTTTGGGAGGAAAAGTTAGGCAGAAAAATAGGAATGTAAATTGGGATTTCCTAAAAAAAACCCGATTCCATGGTTAAGAAATTGGACAATTTGGCTAAAAATCCAGTTCATTGGTTAAGTGAAGGTAGCTCTTAAGGGAGAAAATGCCCCATATCCCACACCAGAGAAAAGAAAATTTGATACTAAGCTATACAAATTGCAAAGGCATATAGGGGTGCATATAGGAGTGCATTAGAACCCTATAGGGAGGTTCCAAAGAGGCTGGAGAGAGGCTGTTCTCAGTAGTGACAGATGCAGAACAAGGAGCAATGGTCTCAAGTTGTGGTGGGAGAGGTCCAGATTGGATATTGGGAAAAACTATTTTACTAGGAGGGTGGTGAAGCACTGGAATGGGTTACCTAGGGAAGTAGTGGAGTCTCCATCCCTAGAGGTGTTTAAGTCTCGGCTTGACAAAGCCCTGGCTGGGTTGATTTAGATGGGATTGGTCCTGCCTAGAGCGGGGGGCTGGACTTGACGACCTTCTGGGGTCTCTTCCAGTTCTATGATTCTATGATAAGGGGATGGTTGGATGAAATAACCTGATCTTGGTAACTAATTGACCATTCATTATAGGGAACTTTCTGGGTGTCTGGCTGGTGAGTCTTGCCCACATGCTCAGGGTTTAGTTGATCGCCATATTTGGGGTCAGGAAGGAATTTTCCTCCAGGGTAGATTGGCAGAGGCCCTGGAGGTTTTTCGCCTTCCTCTGTAGCATGGGGCACAGATCACAGCTGGAGGATTCTCTGCATGTTGGGGCCTTCAAAGTATTTGAAGGCTTCAATATCTGAGATATAGGTGAGAGGATTATTCTAAGAGGGGTGGGCGAGATTCTGTGGCCTGCACTGTGCAGGGGGTCAGACTAGATGATCATAATGGTCCCTTCTGACCTTAAAGTCTATGAGTCTATGAGAAGGAGCATTGGCAGCCAATCCAGAGAAGTGATTATTCCCCTTTAGTCAGCACTGGTGAGGCCACATCTGGAGCACTGAGTTCAATTCTGGGACCCCCTTTACAAAAAAGATGTCGTTCCATTGGAGAAAGTCCAGCAGAGGGCAACAAAAATGATTAGGGGGTTGGAGCTGAGGGATTTGGACTTATTTAGTCTACAGAAGCGAAGAGTGAGGGGGGATTTGGTAGAAGCCTTCAACTTCCTGAA
Organism: Pelodiscus sinensis; assembly: GCF_049634645.1. Lineage (NCBI taxonomy): Eukaryota > Metazoa > Chordata > Testudines > Trionychidae > Pelodiscus > Pelodiscus sinensis. The sequence continues at coordinate 332,769,847 of NC_134711.1, read as the reverse complement.
GGGAGGTTCCAAAGAGGATGGAGAGAGGCTGTTCTCAGTAGTGACAGATGCAGAACAAGGAGCAATGGTCTAAAGTTGCAGTGGGGGAGGTCTAGGTTGGATATTAGGAAAAACGATTTCCCTAGGAGGGTGGTGAAGCACTGGGCTGGGTTCCCTAGGGAGGGGGTGGAGTCTCCATCACTAGAGGTGTTTAAGTCTCGGCTTGACAAAGCCCTGGCTGGGATGATTTAGTTGGGTTGGTCCTGCTTTGGGCAGGGGGCTGGACTCGATGACTCCTGAGGGCTCTTCCAGCCCTGGAATTCTATACGATCTGAATGATGCCCTATGCCACTGGAAGGGCTTACGCCTGTAAGTAATGGGAGGGGATGCCCCCCAAAGGGTCACATTTTACCTATTGATACTGGAGCAAATTCATCCCTGTGGCAAGGGGCTATTTATTGGCTATGCAGAGCAGAAAGGATCCCAGATTTACTCTGTCCTGGTGTGCGCTGGGTTTGTCCAGCAGAGGAGCTCCTCAGCCCGAGTTGTCCACCTGTGAGTTGTGAGAGGGACGTGTCTTATATGGCAGCTCCCCTCAGGCAGCCATGTCACACATCTTCCTCAGCCCAGCATCTGCAGCAGTGTCCTACTCTGAGAGCCGGCATGGGGCTGTGCACTGTTAACAAACGGCTCCTGCCCGAAGGAGTTTACAAACAGTTAAGACAAGACACCACCACTGTCTTAACAAACCAGAAAAGGGTTAGGGGAGAGATGGGAGTAGCAGCACTAAGAAGGGATTATTTTGTGATCCTTTCAGACTTTAAACTCTCTGAGGGTATGTCTACTCTAGCTCATTAATTCGAGCTAGGTAGGCAAATCAGGCAACCGGAGTTGCAAAAGAAGCCCGGGATTTAAATATCCCAGGCTTTATTTGCATGTTCCCATCCGGCCGCCATTTTTAAATCCCCCTAAGTTCGAACGAACTGCCCGCGGCTACATGTGGCAGTTTAAAGTTAATCCGAACCAAGCCCTTAGTTCGGATTAACTGTTAGACCTCATTCCACGAGGAGTAACAGTTAATCCGAACTAAGGACGTAATTTGGATTAACTTTAAACTGCCGCGTATAGCCGCGAGCAGTTAGTTCAAACTAAGGAGGATTTAAAAATGGCGGCCGGATGGGAACATGCAAATAAAGCCTGGGATATTTAAATCCCGGGCTTCATTTGCAACTCCGGTTGTCTGATTTGCCTACCTAGCTTGAATTAATGAGCTAGTGTAGACATACCCTGACTGTTTTGCTAAAGAAAGCAAATCAGGCATTTATAGTGACTGTCTCATAACACACGAGGAAGGGAACATACAATTCCATTGAACATTTGAATGTATAACACTGATAAAAGAAAATTGCTTACACAATCCATATTTGGCTTGTGGAACACCTTGTCACAGCCTTTATTGGAGTGAAAAGTATAGCTGAATGGGATTAACAAAGGGCTTGGCAGTTGTAGGTATGCCGGTGGCTTCAACTTTAGGTAAAAGTCGTTGGACACTCACTGAGAACAGCTCTAGTTCAGGTACTTGCATATTTTCCAAATTTCAAGTTTCGGGAGTGACATTTCCCACACCGCGTCTCTGCTTCCAGCTGAATTGGTTTTGGATAGTTTCAGACATAACGGTTCAGGTGACTACTCGAAAGAAGCTAGGAGAAATTATGTATTCACCATGCTGTTCCCATAAGAAACTCTTCCACCTCCATGCTTTCCAGGATATAAAAGTCAATTAATGGTCTGAGTCCGCACACCTCCATGAACCAGTTAAGAGCCAGAACCTTGGATGCAAGAGGAGGAGATATCAGTCTACGTGTATTAACACACAGCTGGCTTTTTGAGTCTTTAGTCAATATCAAAAAAGGGCAATTTTTTATCGTGGGTCCTGGGGAAAAGAAGAGTCCTGGCCTGAGAATTAAGACCTATATTGTCCTATTACCAGGAGAACTACTGGTTCTTAACTACAGGCACATAACTAAAGATTTAGAACTATTTTGAAAAGTGGTCATACATTAGATCTGTCCATGTGTATCTGAGGATGCTGAGCGATTTCACTGATGTGATTGCAGACCCATCTTTGAAAACTCGTGGCGATCAGGGTAGGTCCCGGATGAATGGAAAAAGTCAAATGAAGTCTCCATCTTTAAAAGGGGAAGAAGGAGAATCTAGGAAATTACAGACCGGTCAGCCTCCCCTCAGTGGCCAGAAAAATCATGGATGGGATCCTCACGGAATCCATTTTGAACCATTTAGAAAGTGATCAAAAATAGCCAACAAAGATTCCTAAAGGGCAAGTCATGCCTGACCAACCAGATTGCCTTCTATGATGAGGTAAATGGCTCTCAGGATATGAGGAAAGTTGTGGATGAGCTATAACTTAACTTTAGCGTAGCTTTTGATACAGTCTCCCACAGTATACTTGCCAGCAAGTTAAAGTACGGATTGGATTAATGCACTGAAAAGGGGATAGAAAGCTGTCTAGATCATCAGGCTCAACGCATAGTGATCAACAGCTCGATGTCTGGTTGCCAGTTGTTTTTAAGTGGAGTGCCCCAAGGATCGGTTCTTGTGCCTGTTCTGTTCAACCTCCTTCTCATTGATCTGGCTGAGGGGGTGGATTGCACCCTCAGCAAGTTTGCGGATGTCACTTTTTGCTAGGGGAGAGCTAGATATGTTGGAGGGTAGGGTCAAGGTCCAGAGTGACCTAGACAAATTGAAGGATTGGGCTCAAAGAAATCCGATGAGGTTCAACAAGGACAAATGCAAAGTCCTGCATTTGACAATGAAGAATCCCAGGCATTGTAACAGACTAGGAAAACTGGTTAAGCAGCAGTTCTGCAGAAAGGGAACTGGGGGATTACAGTGGATGAGAAGCTGGATACGAGTCAACATTTCATCCTTGTAGCCAAGCAGGCTAACAGCATAATGGGGTGCATTAGTAGGAGCATTGCCTAGAAATGTAGGGAAGAGATTATTCCCCTTTATTCAGCACTGATGAAGCCACATCTGGATTATTATGTCCAATTCTGGGGCCCCAATATAGAGAGGATGTGGATGCATTTGAGAGGGTCCAGAGGAGGTCAACCAAAATTATTAGGAGGCTGGAGCACATGACCTACAAGAAGAGGCTGAGGGTATGTCTACACTACAAAGTTAGTTCGAACTAACGGACGTTAGTTCGAACTAACTTTAATAGGTGCTACACTAGCGCTCCGCTAGTTCGAATTTGAATCGAACTAGCGGAGCGCTTAGTTCGAACTAGGTAAACCTCATTTTACGAGGACTAACGCCTAGTTCGAACTAGCTAGTTCGAACTAAGGGCTGTGTAGCCCTTTAGTTCGAACTAGTGGGAGGCTAGCCCTCCCCAGGTTTCCCTGGTGGCCACTCTGGCCAACACCAGGGAAACTCTATGCCCCCCTCCCAGCCCCGGACCCCTTAAAGGGGCACGGGCTGGCTACGGTGCCCGTGCCAGGTGCAAGCCTGCCAGCACCCAGCTAGCAGACCCTGCACCTGGCACGGCACAGAGCCACCCACCCGATGCCCCCCAGCCCACCCCCTCTTGCCGGGACCAGGCTGGCGGCTCCCGGGAGCTTGCCCTGGACCGCAAGAGGCAGGCACCTTCCTGGGCTAGTGCGGACATCGTGGACCTCGTCCACGATCTCCGCACTAGGCACAGGAAAGTGGCCGTCTAGGGCAGGAGAGCTGCCAGCCTGGCCACCCAGGACCAGGTGTGCATGAAAATCAAGGGGGTCCACTGAGACCCCCGACACTGAGCCCTGAGCTTACAATGGCCGTACTGGGTCAGACCAAAGGTCCATCTAGCCCAGTAGCCTGTCTGCCGACAGCGGCCAACCCTAGGGACCCTGGAGGGGATGGACCGAAGACAATGACCAAGCCATTTGTCTCGTGCCATCCCTCTCCAGCCTTCCACAAACTTTGGGCAGGGACACCACTCCTACCCTCTGGCTAATAGGACTCCATTGACCCAACCTCCATCACTTTATCTCACTTCCCTTTAAACTCTGTTCTAGTTGTAGCCTTCACAGCCTCCTGCAGCAAGGAGTTCCACAGGTTAACTATTTGCTTTGTCAAGAACAACAACTTTCTCTTACTAGTTTCAAGCCTGATACCCATTCCTTTCCTTTGGTGTCCTCTAGTCCTTCTTTATGGGAACTCAGGAAGAACTTTTCTGAATGCACACTCTCCACCCAACCCCTGCTTTTAGAGACCTCTATCCTGTCCCCCCTCCGTCTCCTCTTTTCTAAGCTGAACAGTCCCAGTCTCTGTAGCCTTTCTTCATCTGGGACCTGTTCCCAACCCCTGATCATGTTAGTTGCCCTCCCCTCTCCCAGCCTTTCTCTTCCCCTCTCCCACCTCCTTTTCCCAGTCTCCCCCAGTTTTTTTCAATAAAGACAGAGTCAATGTTGGAAGAAACGTTATCTTTATTTTGTACATCAATAAGAAGGGGGGCTAGGGAAGGGTAAGTGGAAGGAGGTGAGGGAGGAATGGGGTACGAGCCCCCAATGGGGAGGACTGGGCTGGCTCTGTGGGCTTCTGAGGGTGGAAGCTCTCCTGCAGCCCCCCAATTACTCCCTCTCCCCAGATGGCAGCCTGCGGCAAGTGCAGCCGGGCTGATGGCCGAGTGGTGTGATGTGCCCAGTGTGGGCACTCAGGGCACTCCAAGCCAGAACTTCTTTGCAAGCGGGGCACCCCTTAGAACTGTGTGTCCGGGGTGGGGGTCGGGTCCCTTTAAGCGCAGCCCTCGGCTAGCCTGAGACAGCATCTCCATGCTCTAAGTCCTCCTTTTATGCCCTGCCAGCACTGCTTCCGGCCATCCTTAAGCCCTGTTCAGAGTCCACTCAATGTGGACTTACTAGTTCGAACTAGCAAAACGCTAGTTCGAACTAGTTTTTAGTTCTAGATGCGTTAGTTCGAACTAGCTTAGTTCGAATTAACTAATTCGAACTAAGTTAGTTCGAACTAACTTTGTAGTGTAGACATACCCAGAGGGATTTGGGCTTATTTAATCTAGAGACGAGAAGAATGAAGGGGGATTTGAGAGCATCCTTCTGCTACCTAACGGGAGGTATCCAAGAAGATGGAGAGAGGCTGTTCTCAGTGGTGACGGATGGCAGAACAAGGAGCAATGGTCTCAAGTTGCAGTGGGGGAGGTCTAGGTTGGATATTGGGAAAACCTATTTCCACAGAAGGGTAGGGAAGCACTGAAATGGGTTACCTACGGAAGTGGTGGATTTTGCATCTCTAGAGGTTTTCAAGCCCCAGCTTGATAAAGCACCAGCTTCGATGATTGAGTTGGGGTTGGTCCTGCTTTGGGCAGGGATCTGGACTCGATGGAATCCTGAAGTCTCTTCCAAACATATGATTCTCTGCCAGCTAAATGATGCCTGGTGCCAGTGAAATGCAGACCCTTTGCAGCTCTAGGTAATCATCCGGAAGGGGCGTGGATACACAGAAAAGAGTCACATTTTGCCTGGGGATACCGGCAAGGGCTCTGGGCTGTTTCCTGGCTGTGCAGAGCAGAAAGGATCCCAGCCTTACTCTCTATCCTCTGATGCCCTGGGTTCGTTGGGTACCTGTGAATTCTGAGAGAGAAGTGACTTACCTGGGAGACCCTCTCAGGCATCCATGTCCCTCACCTAAGCATCTGCAGCAGCATCCCACACTGAGAGCACCGTTAGTATTACAGCTCTGTGCAACCCTCGTTGGGTTCACATGGGCATCTTGATGCAAAAAGGCTGTCGACAAGACTGTCTGGGCTTCTGGGCTATTTATCGAGCTTTAAAAGTAAACAGTAATTAAGGGCCCTTCCCAATGGGAGAGGAGAACTCCTGGGCTCTGACATCAGTCCGAGGGGAATTGGCTGCTCTGTGCACTTGTGTTTATTTAAAAATTGTAGTTGATTAGGAAGAAAAAGAGAGACAATGTGTTTTGCCTTCCTCTGTAGCATGGGGCACGGATCACTTGCTGGAGGATTCTCTGCATCTTGGGGTCTTTGAACCTTCGTGTGAGGACTTCAGTATCTGAGATATAGGTGGGAGGATTATTCTAGCAGTGGGTGGGTGAGATTCTGTGGCCTGCGTTGTGCAGGGGGTCAGACTAGATGATCATAATGGTCCCTTCTTACCTTAAAGTAACAGGCTACGTCTAGATTGGCATGATTTTCTGCAAATGCTTTTAACAGAAAAGTTTTCCATTAAAAGCATTTGCGCAAAAGTGCGTCTAGATTGGCATGGATGCTTTTCCACAAAAGCACTTTTTGTGGAAAAGTGTCCGTGCCAATCTAGACGCACTTTTGCGCAAAAAAGCCCCAATCGCCATTTTTGCAATCGGAGCTTTTTTGCGCAAAACAAATCTGAGCTGTCTACACTGGCCCTCTTGCGCAAAAGCTTTGCGCAAATGGGACTTTTGCCCGAATGGGAGCAGCATAGTATTTCTGCAAGAACCACTGATTTCAGACAGTAGGAAGTCATTGTTCTTGCGGACTTCAAGCGGCCAGTGTAGGCAGCTGGCAATTTTTTCCGCAAAAGCACTTGCTTTTGCGGAAAAACTTGCCAGTCTAGACACAGCCTATGAGTCTGTGTCTCCCTAGGGTCTGATATGCTGTACATACCCAGTATATCAACAGATAGAGCTGCAGAAAGGTGACTAAGGACAGACTCTAACACTCTTGGCAGCCATGTGGGGCTGTTATTATGTCATCAGAGATCAATAATTCTCATCAGTAACTATCCTCTATCATTGTGCCGCACCTTTCCCTGACGGACATTGAAAAGACCTTGCAAAGGAAAGTCACTGTGAACCATCATACAGATAATCAGGGAAACCTGAATTGGCCAGGGTAAGATAGATTGAGTAGAAGGGTGACAGACAACCAGGAGTCCTGACTTCCCTGCAGTACCCACAATCCTTCTAGATCAGGGACGTTTCCTTGATTGGGAGGTCGGGGAAAGGCTGGAAGAGGGATGCTGAGCCTGAGCCATTCTTTCTAGGTGAATCTGATGCTTTCAGAACTAGCTGGACTTTATGAGCTCCCGGATCCTGGGAGGAGTGATTTCCTGGACTCCACTTCTGCTCCTACTGGTGTGATCGACACTAAAGGGGAAAGCCAACTTAAGGCACACAATTCCATCTAGGTTGATTATGTAGCTGGAGTTGAAGTATCTTAAATTGGCTTTTTATACCATCCATACAGTGGGAAGTAGACACGAGCGCGCGCGCGCACGCACACACACACACACACACACACACACACACACACACATTGATTTCCCTTACTCCTCATAAGGAGTGTCGTACCTTGGTGTCTTCGTACCTCGGTACCTTCGGTAGTCTGAACAGTCAGTGTCAGCGTTGTCTGGTCTGGATCATCCTGGCGTGCTCCTGACAGACCTCTACTCCATTGGTGGTGATAAACTTTCGGCTGTGTGCGTAACAATCGGTACTCCCTTTATCTCGAGCGCTAGACCCCATGCACTGGGGTCAACACAGGAGATCTCTGAGTGACCCCAGAAATGACAGATGCAGGCAAGGCTTGAAATCAATCTTGGTAACAGAGATCAGTACAATGTTACACCACTGGGCACTATGGCCCGCGTTGACAAGGTACCAACACCGGGCAGGCCTATTGCCATATATCAGATATTAACAGCAGTTAGTCAAAGTTAAGCTACTGTGCATTCTGTAAGTTTAGGCAATGACACCTGCCGTTCAGGCGCCTAGTGCACCCCGCCCCCAGGTCGGCCGGAGAGCACCCTCTGCGGTGTCTTTTTATAGACAGGTACAAACAACTTACATCACTTCTTTACATACCAGGTTACCACCCTCTGTTGCCTAGTTACCACCCCTCACCTTACTGAAGGGGGACTTACTTACTATCCTTCATGCTGTCAATCTTGACCCAGTCCTGAACCTAGGTCGGTCTGTGCATTAGTTTTCAGGAAGTCTTTGTACCAAGACATTTCTTATTAAGATGTTCTGCTACTCCTCTTTGGCTTACAGTCTGTATTCAGTGCCTCCCTGTGTCCTTCCATGCTCGACCTAACTTACACAACCACACAGTTATCAGTAGGGCTTCTTTCTTGGCTCCTGTGTTACAGAACCAAAGTCTTGCTCACTAGATTGCAGGCCTGTTGCTATTCTCATGTTACAGGCCTCTATTTAGGCCTGCTGACTCCATGTTAATGACCCTCACCTTACTACAAGGAGCAGGAGTACTGGGGCTGAAGAGAGAGGGATCTCCATTCAAATTTGTTGGATCTTCACTAGAACAACTAATTCAAACTCTAGAAAATCAAGTGTGGCCGCATCAATCTTCCCTGTAGTGCAGACAAGCTCACTAAGATCTCTGTCAGGCCATCACAATCCGTGGGGTGGCTCTCAGGAAACAGACTCAGTAAAAGCCACACTGTCAGGATGTTCGTATGGGTAGGGTGATGCTGGGGGCCTGTCCTGAGGACAAATACTTCACCATCCCTCAAAATTGCCCTGGAACGAGGAGGGCCCTCTCCCTCTTAGATCATTTCCTTCCAGTGTCTCTCAGTGGGAATTGGAATCAGATGTTCCAGGCTAAGTCAAACTTTTCAGCCCGGCTGGAGGACACTTGGATCCCCAGGGCTGGACTCTGCCTGCTGCTCTGGCTAATCTGGGTATTTCTCTGGTGCAGAAACATCTCAGTGTTTAAGCCCTGGAATGAGACTGAATGAATTTTTGTGTCTGAGTCAAACAGGGCATTATGTCCATCAATATGCAGGTTCCTAACACTAGCTATTTTGGAATGCTGCTGTGCAGACATAGCGTAACTCTCTGTAGCTGCCAAGCAAGGCTTGATCTTTGTCTGTAGCTAAAGGCTAAGAGGGTGGGTGCTAGGCCTTGATTTAGCTGGACTGTTGTGTTGTTATGTATGGTCATTCTCTGTTTTGTGGAAGCCTCCAGAGATCCTGCTCCAGGGCCCCTTGTGTTGGGACCTTCCCAAACAGAGAGGGACAAACAGGCCTTGGTCCAAGGAGCTCAACACTGAATTAAGACACAACATAGCCAGGCTACGTCTACACTGACCCCTTCTTCGGAAGGGGCATGCTAATTTTGAAAGTGGGAATGGGAAATCCGCAGGGGATTTAAATATCCCCCGCGGGATTTAAATAAACATGGCTGCCACTTTTTTTCCAGCTTGGGGAAAAGCCAGAAAAAAGCGTCTAGACTGGCCCGATCCTCCGGAATAAAGCCCTCTTCCGGAGGATCTCTTATTCCTACTTCAAAGTAGGAATTGTCGTACCTCCGTGTTTTCGTACCTCGGTACCTTCGGTGGTCTGGACTGTCAGTGTCAGCGTCGTCTGGTCAGGGTTGTCCTGGCGCGCTCCTGACAGGACCTCTACTCCGTTGTTAAACTTTCGGCTGCGTGCGTAACAATCGGTACTCCCTTTATCTAGAGCGTTAGACCCCGTGCACTTGGGTCAACACAAGAGATCTCTGAGAGGCCCCGGAAACGACAGATGCAGGCAAGGTTTGAAATCAATCGATCAGGTTTATTGTCAAATGCGAAGCTCTACCAGTTGGCAACAGAGATCAGTACAATGTTACACGACTGGGCACTATGGCCCGCGTTGACAAGGTACCAACACCGGGCAGGCCTATTGCCATATATCAGATATTAACAGCAGTTAGTCAAAGTTAAGCTACTGTGCAGTCTGTAAGTTTAGGCAATGACACCTGCCGTTCATGCGCCTAGTGCACCCCCCCCAGGTCGGCCGGAGAGCACCTTCTGCGGTGTCCTTTTATAGACAGGTACAAACAACTTACATCATTTCTTTACGCACCAGGTTACCACCCTCTATTGCATAGTTACCACCCCTCACCTTATGGAAGGGGAGCTTACTTATTATCCTTCATGCTGTCAATCTCGACCTGGTCCCGAACCTAGGTTGATGTGTGCATTAGTTTTTTGGGAGTTTTTGTACCAAGACATTTCTTCTTAAGATGTTCCAATACTCCCCTTTGGCTCACAGTCTGTACCCAGTACCTTCCTGTGTCCTTCCATGCTCGACCTAACTTACACAATCACACAATTAGCAATAGGGCCCCTTTCTTGGCTCCTGTTACTGAACCAAAGTCTTGCTCACTAGATTGCAGGCCTGTTGCTGTTTTCATGTTATAGGCCTCTATTTAGGCCTGCTGACTCCATGTTACTGACCTCAACTTACTACAGGAATAAGAGATCTATGCTTCAAAGTAGGAATAAGAGATCCTCCGGAAGAGGGCTTTATTCCGGAGGATTGGGCCAGTCTAGACGCTTTTTTCTGGCTTTTTCCCAAGCCGGAAAAAAAGAGGCGGCCATGTTTATTTAAATCCCATGGGGGATATTTAAATCCCCCGTGGATTTCCCTATTCCCACTTTCAAAATTAGCATGCCCCTTCCGAAAAAGGGGCCAGTGTAGACGTAGCCCCACAGTGTGAAACAAACCACAAAAGGGTTAGGGGAGAGACAGAGGAGTAATATCACTAAAGAGGGCTGGTTACACAGGCTGCTGGGTGGTAGTGAGACAGCTCCAACGCACAGCCCTGCCCTGGCTGTTAGAAGTGTAGGGGTAAACTGAGGCAGCCCATGGTATCTTGCTGAGAACTGAGAATTCAAATTCTAAATCATTAAGGCCAGGCCTGGGAAGCACACAGACAGTAGCTACCATGACCCCGGTCGTCCTGGCAACCACATTCCAAAAGGGCCTCACTTCGATAAGGCCCTTGCTGGTGCCTAAACAAGCCATGCGGGGCTTGTTTTAACTGTCTGCTTTATTCCTAGAAAATAAGCTTGTATCCCAAAAACTGCGCCAACCCAAGGCAATATCACCCCCGCAGTAGACGCATTATATTTCCGGCCGACAGAATTACCATCAACATGTCCCTTTTGTTTATGTTGACTCATTTTGCTTGTTAGGATTAATTATCTGTATTATTGATAATGGGCTCGTCTACATTGGCCCCTTTTCTGGAAGGGGCATGTTAATTACACAGGTCGTAATAGGGAAATCCGTGGGGGACTTAAATATCCCCCGCGGCATTTAAATAAAAAATGTCCGCCGCTTTTTTCCGGCTTTTAGAAAAGCCGGAAAAGAGCGTCTACACTGGTCCCGATCCTCCGGAAAAAAAGCCCTTTTCCGGAGGATCTTATTCCTACTTCAAAGTAGCAATAAGATCCTCCGGAAAAGGGCTTTTTTCCCGGAGTATCGGGGCCAGTGTAGACGCTCTTTTCCGGCTTTTCTAAAAGCCGGAAAAAAGCGGCGGACATTTTTATTTAAATGCCGCGGGGGATATTTAAATCCCCCGCGGATTTCCCTATTACGACCTGTGAAATTAACATGCCCCTTCCGGAAAAGGGGCCAATGTAGACATAGCCAATATGTTTAATTAGCTTTGGGCAGAGAGATTGTGTAACCTTGTAGCCCATTGGCTTATGTGCTCCTTATGCCTCGCTGCTAGACCTATCAAATCACTTCCATCCCACCCATTTGCTACCTATTAAATCTAATGTATGTTTTGATTTAACTAGTGCTAACCAGGTTAACCCATGGGTGGTACTCCACCAGCTGTGGGAACCAATAAATCCTCTGCTTGTTTTCACTTGCACCCAGTGGCTGTGTCTAGACTGGCAAGTTTTTCTGCAAAATCAGATGATTTTGCAGAAAAATTTGCCAGCTGTCTACATTGGCCGCTTGAATTTCTGCAAGAACACTGACTTCCTACTGTCTGAAATCAGTGCTTCTTGCGGAAATGCTATGCTGCTCCCGTTCGGGCAAAAGCCCTCTTGCACAAATGCTTTTGCGCAAGAGGGCCAGTGTAGACAACGCAGTATTGTTTTGCGCAAAAAAGCCCTGGTCGCGAAAATGGCGATCGGGGCTTTCTTGCGCAAAAGCACGTCTAGATTGGCATGGACGCTTTTCCGCAAAAAGTGTTTTTGTGGAAAAGTGTCCGTGCCAATCTAGACGCTCTTTTCCGCAAATGCTTTTAATGGAAAACTTTTCCGTTAAAAGCATTTGCGGAAAATCATACCAGTCTAGACGTAGCCAGTGTGTCTGGAATTATTCCCTACAGAAGTATGTTCTGGGCCTTTTACAGTAGCAGGCATGTTGTGGGGAATTGCCACAGGGAGTTTGTGGAGAATGTTGGGGAGAACATCGAAAACCTCTAGAGATGCAGAATCCACCACTTCCATAGGTAACCCATTTCAGTGCTTCCCCACCCTTCTGTGGAAATAGGTTTTCCCAGTATCCAACCTAGACCTCCCCCACTGCAACTTGAGACCATTGCTCCTTGTTCTGCTGAAGGACCCAACTAGGGGCCATGCTCAGCTCGACCTGCTGCTCACAAACAGGGAGGAATTGGTAGGGAAGTAGATGTGGATGGCAAATTGGGCAGCAGGGATCATGAGATGGTCAAGTTCAGGATCCGAACAAAAGGCAGAAAGGGGAACAACAAAATACACATCCTGGACTGCAGAAAATCAACCTCAGACTCCCTCAGGGTCCCCTGGGATGCTAACACGAAGGGGAAAGGAGTCCAGGAGACCTGGCTGTATTTTTAAAAATCATTATTGAAGGCTCAGGAAGAAACCATCCCAATGCGCAGTAAGAAAAGCAACACAAAAAGGAAGCTGACCAGAAGTGGAAACAGGGACAGATGACTAGGGAGGAGTAGAAATATATTGCTTGAGCATGCAGGGGTGTGATCAGGAAGGCCTAAGTGGAATTCAAACTGTAGCTAGCAAGGGGATGTGAAGGGAAACAAGAAAGGTTTCTACAGGCATGGGCTATGTCTACACTGGCATGCATTTCTGAAAATGCTTTTAATGGAAAAGTTTTCCGTTAAAAGCATTTTCGGAAAAGCGCGTCTAGATTGGCAGGAAAAAGCAATTTTTGCGGAAAAGCGTCCGTGCCCAATCTAGACGCGGTTTTCCGCAAAAAAGCCCCGATCGCCTTTTTCACAATCGGGGCTTTTTTGCGGAAAACAGTACTATGCTGTCTACACTGGCCCTTTTGCGCAAAAGTCTTTAGGAAAAAGACTTTTGCCTGAACAGGAGCAGCATAGTTTTTCCGGAAAAGCACTGATGATTTTACATGAGATCGTCAGTGCTTTTCTGGAAATTCAAGCGGCCAGTGTAGACAGCTGGCAAGTTTTTCCACAAAAGCAGAAGATTTTGCAGAAAAACTTGCCAGTCTAGACACAGCCATGAGGTTTACAGGATCTGTCAAAAAAGGGTTTACTTTCGACAGATCTATGTCTAGACTGCCGGGGGTAGGGGTGTTTCGAAAAAAATCAGTTTTGAAAAAAGTGGTGGCCGCGTTTATACTAATGAGGCATGGGGTATTTAAATCCCGGCTTCATTAGCAATTTCTATGTGCTTGATTTGCATCCCCCTTTCGACAGAAGGATGCAGTCTAGACATAGCCTGAGCTGTCAGATAAGCTGATGGAGGAAAATGTTCCAGATTTGCCCCCAGCTCACTTCATCCCCCAATCAGCATTCTGGCTGAGAGCGCTCCCCAGATAGCCATGGGATGGCTCAGTTCACCAGTGGATCCCTCTCAGCGCTCTCTACCTGCCCCAGCTCTTTGCTGGGGACTCTCACTCTGAGGGCTGGAGAGCAGCCCCCTCCTCACCTGTAGCAGGAGGGAAGCAGGGAAACGGGAGACCACAGCATGGAGTGCTGACCACCTCCTGCCATTGCTCCGGGCCCGAGCTGGTCTTGCTCCTCTGGGTTGTGCTAGTTACATATAATGAGGCTATTGGTGTGTTGTGAGCTGTGTAGTTATGTCCTGGTGTCTGCCCAGCATCCCACCTCGCCTGCTAACACAGGAACTCATCCTTCTGCCTCTCTCAGCCCTTGTCCTCCTGGCTTCAGTGGGGCTTTAGGAGGGGTCCTTCTGAAAGGCTCCATCTGCAGAGTGTGAACAGCTTGTCAGGTGGCCTAAGCCTAGGCAGGTCTGGAGTCTGGCTCTGTCTGTGCTGAAGAAACGTGGGGGGAAGCTGGGATCCCCCCTCCAGCCACCTTTCAGGTACAGCAATGGAAGGGCTAAAGAACGGTGTCAGTTTATTGAGGGAATTCAGACATGCCCAAGCATTGCCCAGGAACGGAGAGCAACAGAAACCTCTCCCATGCAGTCCTGCACAACGGGAACGGCTCAACCCTGATCACAGCCAACGGGCTCCTAACCGGTTGGAAGAAAATATAAAAGAAGCCATGGCATGATGACTGTTTCTCACTCTCCCTACGACAATGCTCCATTACAATCCTCACTAGAAATACGTTGAGATTGTGGGTTTGCTTCATTTCTTATCGTACTTGAATTTCACCAGTTTGCTGCCACCCACCATCCCTGCAACCATCTGTTGCTAATAAATCTGCCAGTTTGGTGCGACACTGAGCTGAGTTGTACCTCGGGCCCAGGAGGCACCTGAGAGGGACCCAACATAGAGATGATCCAAGCGGGCAGAGGGGCAGAAGAGGAATAAGCAACCAGTATGGGGAGTTGAGGGACCAGACGTAGAAGTGGCTGGAGACTCGAAGGGATTTGTGGCAGGGAGGAAATGGGAGGGAGTAGGGCTCTGAGGAAATAGGAGGGGCAAAGGCAAGACCTGGGGTGTCCAGCTAAAATTAGAAATACAATTAGAAAGGAGGCAACCCTATAAGTTGTACACAGATAGATTCCCCAGTATGTCAGGCTGAGAAAGCACAGTTAAGTCAGCAAGGAATTTAATTTTTCTTTGATTGGTCAGTCAGCGAATCAGGGAAGAGAACCATCTCACCAACCAGCACCCACACAAAGCTCTGTCTGAGAGCTACCACCTGAGGAGATAACTTTAGTTCCTTTATGAGTGAAGAACTGGAGCAGCCTGTTCCGTATCTTTCTGGTCCTCACACCATAGATGATGGGGTTCAGCATAGGGGGAACCAGGAGGTACACATTGGAAATGAAAACTTGTACATAACGGGGCAAATTGTGGCCAAAACGGGATGTCAGGGAGGCAAACAGAGTCGGTATGTAAAAGGCCGATATGACACATATGTGTGAGCCACAAGTCCCAAAAGTCTTGAGCCGGGCATCCTTTGTGGGAAGGCTGAAGATGGCCCTGAGGATCTGGATATAGGAAAGGGTGATAAAAGACACATCCAGACCAAACCTACACGATAACATAAAGAGGCCGTAGTAACTACTGATGCGGGTGTCCGCACAAGCCAACCTCACCACATACATGTTCTCACACTGAGTGTGGGGGATGATGTTGCTTCTGCAATATGGCCACTGCCTTGCCAGTAAAGGACAAGGCAGTACAAGAATGCTGCCACGTAACACAATGACCAGGCCAATCTTTATCACCAGGGAGTTTGTCAGGATAGTGGAATGTCTCAGGGGATGGCAGATGGCCACGTAGCGATCCAATGCCATGGCCACGAAGATCCCAGACTCGATTTCTGAGAAGCAGTGAATGAAAAACATCTGTGTGAGACAGGCACTGAAATCGATCTCGTTGGAATTGAACCAGAAGTTTGCTAGAATTTTGGGCAGGGTGGACGTGGACAGCACAAGATCGGTGACGGCCAGCATGCAGAGGAAATAGTACATGGGCTCATGGAGACTGGGCTCCCTCTTCACAATAAATAAGATGGCAAAGTTTCCCCAGATGGCTATGGCGTACATTGCGCAGAAGGGGATGGCGATCCACACATGAGCCACCTCCAGGCCAGGGATGCCCAGCAGGATGAAGGTAGAGGGGTTGGTGAAGGCAGTTGTGTTGGAATCTGACATGGAGTCGGAGGGAGGCAGGTGAAGCAATTCAACTCTGAGGCAGACAGCGCCTCTGACTTGAAGCAGATACTCCGCAGACTTTCTGTACGTGTCCAGGGTCACAGCGTAATTGCCTGTGTTGGACACAATGTGAATATGAGATACCACATACACCACTGGAGGCTGTTCTCGTGGGGGAAAGAGATTTGTACTTTCTTCACACTCTGAAAAATGGCACTTTCATTATCTGGAGACATGAATTATGAACAATAAACACTAATAATTCTATGTTTGGTAATTCTCCAGTCATCATTATTTTCTATACATTATGGTTTGCAAACATTAATAGGCACCAGCAGGAAATATACTCCAGGGAAAAGACCTGGTCTTAACTGATAAAAACTCCATGGAAACAACACCTAAGTCATGGCACTGGCTGCAACAAAGACCATGTTCAGCTGCCTAAGGAAAGGATTGGAAAAAAAGCTGAAATGGTTATGTGCTTAGTTTGGCTCACCCAGTCTTTGTATAGGAAACAGCAGGTAGACGCAAATGTTAAGGATGGGGGAGCTGTCATATGTAGCCAGCCTGAGAGGTCTGGGGCAGACAGAGGAGAGGAACATAAAAAACAGGACTCGTTACATTACATTCAAGTGGAGAAACGGAGAACAGTTGCCTATCAATAATATCACTAGTGACTAATTGCTCCAAAGGGCTCATTCCACGAAGCTGTGTCAAAGCATCAGCAAAACCATTTGGGAGGAAAAGTTAGGCAGAAAATGTGAATGAAAATTGGGATTTCCTATAAATTATGATTCCATGATTAAGAAAGTGGATACTTTGGCTGAAACCCAGTTCAGCGGTTAAATGAAGGAAGTAATTAAGGGAGAAAATGTGCCATATAACTCTCAGGAGAAAACAAAAATAGATGCAAAGAATAGAAATACGAAATTTTGAAAAGTGGTAAAGGATGTGGCCAATATTAGGGAAAACCCTTGGTAGGGATAAGTACTACAAAAAAAGGAGGCTATTGATTGTATTTGGGAAAAAATGTACCTTAGAAAATGTTTTGGCCAGTTTCCAGAAGGTGAGAGGAAATTCGTTAACTATGGAGAAAAGGTCAAGACATTTTTTCTGCATTGGGAAAGAAGCTCTTACGATGTACTCAGGTCACCTTAAGTGATGAAACACGTCCCAGTGCATTAGCTGTCACTGGAAGGTATTAAACACCATGTACAGTAGAACCTTAGTGTTACAAGTACCAGAATTACGCACTGAACAATCAATCGCACATCTCATTCAGAACCAGAAATAGGCTATCAGGCAGCAAGCACCAGAGACCTCTCCCCCGCACCGGTCAAGAAAGGAGGCAAATTCAGAACAGATCTCTGTTAAATGTAATTGTTAAAAAAGAAGGATAAGTTCAAAATAAAAAAAAATGTTTGACAACATTAGGAAACAATGGAACAGCTGGCATGGTTTTTTGATTGTTTTTCTTTAAAAAAAATCTCGGTATATCATTAACGCCAGTCAACAATATGGCTTATGTAAAACTGAAAATAAACCAAACAAATCCTTCTCATTTTGTACCTTCATGATTCACACAGCTCCATGGGGCCAGATCAAATGCATCTGAGGGTGCTCAGCAAGTTCACTGATGTGACTGCAGAGCCTCCTTTGAAAACTCATGGGGGGCTGTCTACACTGGCATGAATTTCCGGAACTGTTTAAAACGGAATACTATTCCGTGTTCAGTTTTTCCGGAAAAGGAGCGTCTACATTGGCAGGCTGATTTTCCGGAAAAGCCCTTTTTCCGGAAAAGCATCTGTGGCCAATGTAGACGCGCTTTTCCGGAAAAGAGCCCCGATCGTCATTTTCGCGATTAGGGCTTTTTTCCGGAAAAGACTACTGGGCTGTCTACACTGGCCCTTTTCCGGAACAGTGTTCCAGAATAAGGACTTATGCCCGAGCGGGAGCAGCGTAGCTTTTCCGGAATAGTGGCTGATTTTGTACAGTAGAGCATCGTTGCTTTTCCAGAAATTCAAGGGCCAGTGTAGACAGCTCGCAGCTTATTCCGGAAAAGTGGCCGATTTTCACTGGGCTAGACAGAAAATAAAAGTGATTTTATTAAGTGCAAGCAGTAGGATTGAAGTGGCCGTAAGCAAGAACAGGATGAGCAAAGTAGGTGACAAGCTCAAAATAAGAGAAAATATTTCTCGACTTCTATTTTGAAACCTCAGTGCAAACTTATTACAGATTCATTATCAGCTCGCACTAAACTGTTTCTTTTCCAGCTCAGCCTTCTGACCCGGGAAGTCTCCTTTTCCCTGTGTGATGCTGGGAGGAAAAGGCAGATGCGATCTGAGGATTCATAAGCCGGGGATGGTGGAATGGAGCAGGGGAAGGATTTTACCATGGCTGAAACTGTCTGCATCCAGTTCTAGGGTCACATTGAAGTAAAATGTCCAAAAGTTGGAGAGCGTTCCAAGAAGAGCAACAAAAATGACCGGAGGCTGAAGAAAATGACTAACAGAGAGAGAAAGTTAAAGAGCTTCATATATTAACCTTATCAAAAAGACGGTCGACTGGAGACTTGCATGGGGAGAAAGCCATGGGTATAATGAGCTCTGGAATCTAGGGCTGTGTCTAGACTACATGCCTCTGTCGGCAGAGGCATGTAGATTAGACAGATAGGCAAAGGCAAATGAAGCCGCGATTCAAATGATCGCGGCTACATTTACATTTACATGGCTGCTGCGCTGAGCCGACAAACAGCTGATCAGCTGTTTGTCGGGTCAGCGCGCTAGTCTGGACGTTCCCCTGTCGACATCAAAGCCCTTTGTCGGCAGCCCCGTTATTCCTTGTGGAATGAGGTTTACCGGGGCTGCCGACAAAGGGCTTTGATGTCGACAGGGGAAATGTCCAGACTAGCGGCGAGCCGACAAACAGCTGATTAGCTGTTTGTCGGCTCAGCGCGGCAGCCATGTAAATGTAAATGAAGCCGCGATCATTTAAATCGTGGCTTCATTTACCTTTGCTGAACAAACAAATCTACATGCCTCTGCCGACAGTGGCATGTAGGGTAGACGTACCCTAGGAGAGAAAGGCAGAAGTAAGCCTAAAGATGGACATCGGAAGGAAGACCAATTCCAGGTGGAAACAAAGGCCAGAGCTTTAGCACTGAGGGGGATTAGCCTTTGGAAAATGCTGCGAAGGGAAGTGACAGATTCTCTAACTCCCTCCAGACTACATGCCTTTCTGGAAGATCTGCTTGAGGGTTGTCTGCACGTAAAATGCTACAGCAGCGCTGCCAAAGAACATCGGTGTCGATACGATTTAGACCACTGATGGGGCTTCTGCTCTCAGCATAGGTAATCCATCACCCTGGCATTGGCTGACTAGGTTGTTGCAAGAACATAAGAATGGCCACACTGGGTCAGATCAAAGGTCCATCAAGCCCAGTGTCCTATTTTCTGACAGTTGCCAATGCCAGATGGCCCAGAGTCAGTAAACAGAACAGATAATCAAGTGATCCCTCTTCCGTCATCCATTTCCAGCCTCTGACAAACAGAGGCTAGGGACACCATTCCTACCCATCTTGACTGATAGCAACTGATGGACCTAACTTCCATGAATTTATCTAGCTCTTTTTGGGACCCTGTTAAAGTCCTGGTCTTCACAACATCCTCTGGCAAGGAGTTCCACAGGTTCACTATGTGCTGAGTGAAGAAAAACTTCCTTTTGTTTACTACAGTTACCTATTAATTTCATGTGGTCACCCTGGGTTCTTATACTATGGGAACATGTAAATAACTTTTCCTTGTTCACTTTTTCCATACCCGTGATGATTATATAGTCCTCTGTCATATCTCCCCTTAGTCTCCTCTGTTCTAAGATGAAAAGTCCCAATCTTTTTAATCTTTCTTCATCTGGCACCTGTTTCAAACCTCTAATAATTTTTGTTGCCCTTTTTCTGAATTCTTTCCTTGACCTCATGCTGTGTGCATGTGACTTAGGTTCAAATAGCTACATCTCTCAGGAGTGCGGGTCTCTTACTATTGTTAAACAAATCGAATGCATGGGCCATACAAACAAAGGCTGATGGAACTGGGCACGTTGAGTTTGGAAAAGAGGAGATTGAGAAGATGACCCAACAGTGGACAGAGATACTTGAAAAGCT
This sequence comes from Pelodiscus sinensis, assembly GCF_049634645.1. Taxonomy (NCBI): domain Eukaryota; kingdom Metazoa; phylum Chordata; order Testudines; family Trionychidae; genus Pelodiscus; species Pelodiscus sinensis. The sequence continues at coordinate 332,749,847 of NC_134711.1, read as the reverse complement.
GCCATAAAAAAGGAGGGAGGAAAGATTATCTGTCTTAGCATGGTGGGCAGATCAAGAATTGGTGGGTTCAAACTACAGTGTAGCCAATTGAGATGAAATCTCAGGGGGGACAAAAAAGCCTTCCTTGCTGAAAGAAGGGAAATGCAATAAACCAGACACGCTTGGGAAGTTGTGGAATCTTCTTCACTGAATATTTACCAAAGGAGGCTGCATACTCATCTGCCCCGGATGGATTAGGCACAACACATCCTGCATCTTCTCAGCGCATTAGGCTAGATAACTGTCACAATCCTCTCACCATGTAGCTCCATGGTTCTGTGATGTAAAATCATGAAGCTACAGAGCCCAATACAGGGGTAACAGGAAGTCAGCCCGGATGGTCTATTCTGCATGTAAACCCTATTGATCTTTTGGTAAAGGAAGTAGCTCAGCCATTTATACTTACTTTTACAGCACAGGAACAAGGGAAAATTCAATTCCATTGAAAGTCAGGGCATATTACACTGATGACAATGTTTGCTTAAGCCATGCTTGGACTGTGGAATTCCTTGCCACAGATATATTCGAGAAAAGAATTTAGCTGATTGGGATTAACAAATGGACTGCCTATTGTAGACGGTGCTGGTGACACCACCCTTAGATAAGAGAGTCCGTCACCTTCACTTGGCAGAGCTCACTTTCAGTTGCTGAGAAGTGTGCCAGACGTTTAGCGTCTGGACTGAACTGTGTGATATCGGGTGTCTGGTTCCGGCTGGGAGGAACGGTTCAGACAAAAGAGTTCAGCAGACCTCTTGAACGAAGCCGGGAGAAAAGACGTCTTGCCTTGGTTGAAAAATTCTGTAAGCTGTTGTAATGAGTTGTCCTAGCAGCTACATGCCCTCAAGCGCAGGAAAGTCAGATAACAGCTCCCGCGCATCCCCGTTAACAGCCAGAGCCCTGAGGTGCAAGAAGAGGAGGTGACCCTCTCTGCATTAACACACACAGATTTGCCTTACTGAGGCCTGAGCAAACATGGGCTTCAGAATTTGGCCTTCCTATTGTACAACTGCTAGCACCGTCTACTGTAAAAGATCCACTGTGCCACTGACATGCAGACCCCTTGGTCCTGCAGCCCATCAATTGGGATGCGGAGAGGTGCACAGAAAAGAGTGGCCACTCCCTCTGGATCATCGGGCATTGGCCACTGTCGACAGCAGACAGGATACTGGGCTAGATGGACCTTCGGTCGGACCCAGTCTGGCCGTTCTTATCCTCTTATGCCAAATGTGTACCAAGGGCCCTGGGATGTTTAATGGCTGTGCAGAGCAGCAATGACCACAGACCCAGTCCCTAGCCCATCACACTAATGTTACACTCGGTTTGTGGAGCAGGGGAGCCCCTCAGCTAGAGCTGGTACCTATGAGTGCTGAGAGGGACGTGTCTTCCCTGGAACCCCCCTCAGGCAGCCGCGTCCCGCACCTCTCTCAGCCCAGCGTCTGCAGCAGCGTCCCGCGCCGAGAGCTGAGACAGGGCTGTGGGCCTTCTATAATACAGCTCTGTGCAGCCCCATGGGAATTTCCTCAGTCCCTCGTGGATAAGCTTGGGTCTGATTGTGTACAGGCCGGGAGAGAAGCTTGTCTGTGTTTCTGTGCTAATGACCCAGTATTCAGATTTCAGAGTAATTAAGGAGCCATCCCAAAGGGCAAGGAGAATTCTTGGGCTCTGGGCTGAGTCCAGGAGGAATTGGCTGTTCTGGGCACTTGTGTGCCTCTGTGGACATTAGCGGATACCATGGCAATGCCCAGGGTGGCTGGGGAGAGGGTCGAATGACATGTGGAGAGTCATGACTCAGCGGTGACAGGAGCGCTTCCTGGGGATACACGGGGCTGTTGCTAAAGGAGCAGAGGTCAGAATTCGACCCCTCGCTCGCTGTGGTCACTTAGCAGGGAAGTAGGGCGTCCTCACTCCCAGGTGTTGCCTGTCAGCAGCCCCAATTCATTAAACAGCAACCAACTAAAACTAAACCCGAAGGCTAAAGGGAAAGGCTAAAAAGGAAAACAAGGCTGGGGGGTCGACCTCCCTGGAATCCCGGGCCCAGGCTTGTAGGGATTACGAGGATTCCAACACCCAGAGCAGTGGAAGGGGAGCCCTCAAAGTCAGCCAGGCCTCTGGGTAAAAGGAGACTCAGATCTTTTTGCTAGCCAATTCCACCGGGTTGGTGTCTACCCCACAGATGTTCCCATAAGAGCAGGACTGTTCCTCCACGTCCATCGGCTAGGAATTCTTGGAATAATTTGCTTCCAAGACGAACCTTTTCCTCTTGGAATATTTTGCTCTTTTTGCGGTACACTCAGCTCGTCAAATTTCCACAGAAGCATGTAACCCCCTGCTCTCTGCCTGACTGAACTTTTCTCTGCTCGGTGCCACTGTGTCTTCCATCATAAGAACATAAGAACAGCCGTACTGGGTCATACCAAAGGTCCATCTAGCCCAGTGGCCTGTCTGCTGACAGTGGCCTGCACCAGGTACCCCAGAGAGGGTGGACCGAAGACAATGATCAAGCGATTTTCTGAAACAGAGATTTTTCGACAAAAATCATCGAATCATGGAATAATAGGACTGGAAGGGACCTCAAGAGGTCATCGAGTCCAGCCCCCCGCCCTCAAGGCAGGACCAAGCTCCATCTACACCATCCCTGACAGATGTCTATCTAACCTGTTCTTAAATATCTCCAGAGAGGGAGATTCCACCACCTCCCTTGGCAATTTATTCCAATATTTGACCACCCTGACAGTTAGGAATTTTTTCCTAATCTCCAATCTAAACCTCCCCTGCTGCACTTTAAGCCCATTACTCCTTGTCCTGTCCTCAGAAACCAAGAGGAACAAATTTTCTCCTTCCTTCTTGTGACACCCTTTTAGATATTTGAAAACCGCTATCATGTCCCCCCTTAATCTTCTTTTTTCCAAACTAAACAAGCCCAGTTCATGAAGCCTGGCTTCATAGGTCATGTTCTCTAAACCTTTAATCATTCTTGTCGCTCTTCTCTGTACCCTTTCCAATTTCTCCACATCTTTCTTGAAATGTGGCGCCCAGAACTGGACACAGTACTCCAGCTGAGGCCTAACTAGTGCAGAGTAGAGCGGCAGAATGACTTCACGAGTTTTGCTTACAACACACCTGTTGATACAACCTAGAATCATATTTGCTTTTTTTGCAACAGCATCACACTGTTGACTTATATTCAACTTGTGGTCCACTATGACCCCTAGATCCCTTTCTGCCATGCTCCTTTCTAGACAGTCGCTTCCCATCTTGTATGTATGGAACTGATTGTTCCTTCCTAAGCGTTTCTCTTTATTAAACCTCATCCTGTTTACCTCAGACCATTTCTCTAACTTGCTAAGGTCATTTTCAATTATGTCCCTCTCCTCCAAAGAAGTTGCAACCCCACCCAGTTTGGTATCATCTGCAAACTTAATAAGCGTACTCTCTATCCCAATATCTACGTCATTGATGAAGATATTGAACAGTACGGGTCCCAAAACAGACCCTTGAGGAACTCCACTTGTTATCCCTTTCCAGCAGGATTTAGCACCATTAACAACAACTCTCTGACTATGGTTATCCAGCCAATTATGCACCCACCTTATCGTGGCTCTATCTAAGTTATATTTGCCAAGTTTATCAATAAGACTATAATGCGAGACCGTATCAAATGCCTTACTAAAGTCTAGGTATATGACATCCACCGCTTCTCCCTTATCCACAAGGCTCGTTATCCTATCAAAGAAAGCTATCAGATTAGTTTGGCATGACTTGTTCTTCACAAACCCATGCTGGCTATTCCCTATCACTTTATTACCTTCCAAGTGTTTGCATATGATTTCCTTAATTACCTGCTCCATTATCTTCCCTGGGACAGACGTTAAACTGACCGTTCTGTAGTTTCCTGGGTTGTTCTTATTCCCCTTTTTATAGATGGGCACAATATTTGCCCTTTTCCAGTCTTCTGGAATCTCCCCTGTCTGCCATGATTTTTCAAAGATCATAGGTAAAGGCTCAGATACCTCCTCTATCAGCTCCTTGAGTATCCTGGGATGCATTTCATCAGGACCTGGTGACTTGCTGACATCTAACTTTCCTATGTGATTTTTAACTTGTTCTTTGTGTATCCTATCTTCTAAACTTACCCTCTCTCTGCTTGTATTCACTACGTTAGGCAGTCTAGACGTGGATCTGTCGAAAATAAACCCTTTTTCGAAAGAACCTGTATGCCTCAAAAACGAGGTTTACAGGATTTGTCGAAAAAGGGTTTATTTTCTGTAGATCTGCCTCTAGACTGCCGAGATTTTGTCGACAAAACTCCATGTCGGAAAAAAGCAGCGGCCATGTTTATACTAATGAAGCACAGGATATTTCATTCACCGCTTCATTAGCAATTTCGATGTGCCTAATCTACATCTCTCTGTCGACAGAGAGGTGTAGTCTAGACATAGCCCAAGAAAAGACTCTTCACTATCTGTATGTAGGGTAATGTTTAGATGTTTTATGATTTGGGAATGGGAATCTGATGTCGGTGCATTTAAAAACGGGGTTTCCTCTGTTTTGCAACTAAGTTTTGGCCCAGGGTGGAATTCCCCATGGCTACGTCTACACTGGCCCCTTCTTCGGAATAGCCATGCTAATTTAGAACTACTTGAAAGTAGGAATAAGAGATCCTCCGGAAAAGGGCTTTATTCCAGAGGATCGCGCCAGTCTAGACGCTTTTTTTCCGGCTTTTCCCCAAGCCGGAAAAAAAGCAGCGGCCATGTTTATTTAAATCCCGCAGGGGATATTTAAATCCCCAATGCATTTCCCTATTCCAAAGTTCTAAATTAGCATGGCTATTCCGAAGAAGGGGCCAGTGTAGACACAGCCCATGAGTTTATCAATTGGTGACTTTTCCATCTAGTCATTATGCATGTAACAGGAGTATTGTGGTGATAATACAAGTTCTTTCTTTTTTATTAACCTGGCATTGGTTAATTTTTGGTCCTGTTTTTCCTTTAGGGCTGAGATTTCCCAAGTGATCTCGTCCCTGGTTTTCTGACCATTACTTGGGTGGTGGGAGTGGATTTTCATCCCCAAAATCTAGGTTGTTAAGATTTTGGGGGGAAGTTTTATACCGAAGCCTGGGAGAAGGTTTGGGGGTACATTTGCTGGCCCCCACTTCTGCATTCATCGCACCAGAGTGGGGAATTGACATTGACAGAAGAAGCATTGCCTGTTGGAAGAAACATTGCTTCAGAGGAGCCTTCAGGGAAACCCCCAGGACAGAGGCGTTATATCTGGGTGAAGACATCACCTTGTGGCCTTCCTCTCTCAGCCCTGGAAGCTCCAAGTGTGTGGTCCCAGCCCTCTGGTGGCCGGACCCCCAGCAGGTGGCTGTTTCTGGGTCCCACACACTGAGCCCATATGCCCTAGAGTTGGGTAAGAGTTGCCAGTTTTCCCTACCAGGCACCATTCCCCCATGACTGCCAATCCTAGCCCCACAGCAGTGTTCAGGCCCCACCTATGGGGCTCAGTTTCTTGGCCCAGTCTGAGCATGCCGCTCGCGTTGTCGTGCCTCCCTCTGGGCACTGGAGAATTGCATGCTGGGCCAAAGGCCCTGGAACCAGTTTTGACTCAGCTCTCTCAGACTTCCTCATTGGTCAGCGCGCTCTTCCCAGAGCAGGCCCCTGGGGAGGGGTTCATGCTGTTTCCTGGTTCTCTCTTTCAGGGCACAGGGTGGTGAAAGCAACCAGACCCAGGCCTGGCAAAAGGGGCTGCTGAAACTCTTCCTCTACTTTAAACATCACAAGGGATCCCCCGGGCTCAGTAAACAGGATACAACACCGGCCAGGCCTTCCCTGCCTCGGTGTCCTCCACCCGGGGGCTTTCTTTGGGATTGGTCAGAGCCCGCTGGGGTACCCCGAAGTCAGTTCCTGCACCTCCTGGCCTTTTCCCCAGCTGGAACCTCTCTTTCTGCTGCAGCCATAACCCTGCAACTGAGTCCCCACTGATGTACTGATGTCCCTGTTCCTCTCTCCTGCCCCAGCATCTTCTGGGTCACCCAGGCTGTTTTTAAAGGGCTGCACCACCCTCTCCTCACTTTGTTCCCTCTTCTGGGAAGGTCCCATCCCCACCCTCTGAATCATAGAATCCCAGGGCTGGCAGGGACCTTGGGAGGTCAGAGTCCAACCCCCTGCCCAAGGCAGGACCAACCCCACTCCATCATCCCAGCCAGGGCTTTGCCAAGCCAGGACTTAAAAACCTCTAGGGATGAAGAGTCCACCCCCTCCCTAGGAAACCCATCCCAATGCTGCCCCACCCTCCTAGGGAAATAATCTTTCCTAATATCCAACTTAGACCTCCCCCACGGCCATTTAAGGCTATTGCTCCTTGTTCTGCCATCTGCCAGCACTGAGAACAGCCTCTCTCCATCCTCTTTGGATCCCCCCCTTCAGGAAGTTGAAGGCTGCTCTCAAATCCCCCCTCCTCCCCGCTGCCCTCACTCTTTTCTTCTGCAGACTAAATAAACCCAAATCCCTCAGCCTCTCCTCGTAGGTCATGTGCTCCAGCCCCCTCACCATTTTGGTTGCCCTCCGCTGGACCCTCTCCAATGTGTCCACATCCTTTCTGTAGTGGGGAGAAGGGGAGCAGAACTGCACACAACACTCCAGAATATCTCGAATAAAGGCACCCCTTCTTCTGCCTGGGTGACAGCCGCTCCATCCCAGCCTCCTCCTCTGAGCACAAGGAGGGTCAGTGAACAGTATAGGAAATGCCCAAGACAAGGGTACAGCTGGTTTACACTGTGCGGTAATGAGTCCATCGGTTTTCCATCTGTCTGGATTTTCCTGGATAGTCTGATTTTTGAGTCTGTCTCCAAGTGCCAGGGACCAGGTTTGAAACTGGCCCCTCCAGTCAAACGGGGGATTCGGCAGTGCTGAGTGCGAGCAGAGCAGGAAGAGATGTTGGGGAATTAACCCTCTTCAGCCCCTCCTCAACTGGGGCTGCTCCTACCAGCAGACAAGTTCCTTGCCTGTCCCAGCCTCAGAGCAGAGAGGATGCAGCTGGTGTGGGCAAGGATGTGGCCGATCCAGAGAGTGATGGGATGGTGGAGGAGAGATGTGAGTGATGGGGTGGGACCATGGAGAAGTGATGAAGAAGGAGCCTGGGCATTGAGAGACTGGATGGGACTGGAGGAGGAGTCACGGGGGAAGAGGTGGGGTAGTGTGGGGGGGAGAGGCTCAGAGGACCAGCTGGAAAAGTGACAACCCTGTGACTTGTACGTAGGTGGATTCCCCAGATTATAGCATAGATACAACACAGAAAGGTGGAGGAAAGATTTTTTTTAGTGAATTGAGAAAAAGGGCCCAGCACCATGTCGCCAGCCAACTCTGCACACAGTTCTGTCTGGGAGCCAGGAGAAAACATTAGTCTGCCCGTGGAATCAGCTGGAGCAGCTTGTCCCGGATGGGTTTGGTCCTCACTCCATAGATGACGGGGTTCAGCAGGGGGGGCACCAGAAGATACATGTCAGCAATGAGAATGTGGAAATACAGGGGCACATTCTGGCCAAACCGGTGCGTGAAGAAGGAGAAGAGAGCTGGGATGTAAAAGGCTAAAATGACAGAGATGTGGGAGCTGCAGGTCCCGAAAGTTTTCAGCCGGGCGTCCTTGGTGGGGAGGCTGAATATGGCCCTGAGGATCTGGGTATAGGACACAGCGATAAATATCACATCCAGACCAGTCACCACGAGTGCCACAGAGAGGCCGTAGTAACTACTGATGCGAATGTCGGCGCAGGCCAGCTTCACTACGGCGATGTGCTCGCAGTACGAGTGGGGGATGATGTTGGTTCTGCAATATGGCCACTGCCTGGCCAGGAAGGGATAGGGCAATGAGAGCAGGCTGCCACGCAGCAGCACAGCCAGGCCAATCTGGGCCATGCAGTGGTTTGTCAGGATGGTGGAATGTCGCAGGGGATCACAGATGGCCACGTAGCGATCAAACGCCATGGCCATGAAGATCCCAGACTCCACCACTAAGAAGCAGTGAATAAAGAACAGCTGGGTGAGACAGGCACTGAAATCGATCTCCCTGGAATTGAACCAGAAGATGCTCAGCATTTTGGGCACAGTGGAAGTACATAGAACCAGGTCAGTGACAACCAGCATGCAGAGGAAATAGTACATGGGTTTGTGGAGACTTCGCTCCGTTTTCACAATGAACAAGATGGTGAAGTTCCCCAAGAGGGCTGTGATGTACATGGTGCAGAAGGGGATGGAGATCCAGACATGGGCCGCCTCCAGTCCAGGGATACCCAGCAGAATGAAGATGGAGGGGTTAGTGAAGTCGGTTGTGTTGGAATCTGACATGGAGCAGGAGAGGTGTCCACCGCTGAAGCAGAATTTTGTCTCTTGCATGTACCTTATGATCTCCTGACCTCCTGTATATGTCCAGAGGCTAGGATGATAGTGACAGTACAAATGCCTGGATGCAGGGAAAATGTTCCTATGAGACAATGTGAGTATTACTGGAGGCTGTTCTCAAGGGTGAAGTAGCACAGTCGGTCTTCACACTGAAAAAATGACATGTTCATTATTGAGAGAAATGAATTAGGGACAACTCACCCTACTGATGCCAAGGCCATATTTGATGGTGCCACATGGATGCTGTAGTGTGGGGAACCTTATTGGCACCCGCAGGAAACATGAGGATGGTTACTGGTTATCCCTCATTGCATGCCAAGCTAGAGAGTCATCTGCTTGCTCAAAATCTGAGAGAGGAAACAATCTAACCCTTTTCAAAGACAAGTGCCAGGGGAAATATCCTAAGTAGAACACAGCTCGGGACAAAGCCCTGGCTGGGATGATTGAGTTGGGCTTGGTCCTGCTTTGAGTAGGGGGCCGGACTCGATGACTCCTGAGGTCTCTTCCAACCCATGATTCTATGAGTCTATTAACTGTATCGGTGTCATTGATAGTAGATCCATGGAAACACTTGCTCATTCACAGACAAAGAGAGTGGCTGGAGGTCTAAGCAAAGGGCTGAAGAATAACTAGATCTGGACCCCTGCTCAGTTGTGGTCCCCCTGTCTCTCTGAAGGGTACAGCCGATAGCAAGGGGGGTTCTGAGTTATGTTATGGGGGAGGCTGCATGTGGCTGCACTGAAAAGTCTGGGACTATTGAGGAATAAGACAAACAAGGGGGCATATGGAGATTTCCTATTTCCTAGAACTAGAAGGGACCTTGAAAGGTCATTGAGTCCAGTCCCCTGCCTACACAGCAGGACCAAGTACCATCCCTGAAAATTTTTTGCCCTAAATGGCCTCCACAAGGATTGAACTCACAACCCTTGGTTTAGCAGGTCAATGCTCAAACTACTGAGCGATCCCTCCCCCCGTATATGATAGAACAGGGGTGGGCAAGACACAGATAGTCAAGTCTGAGGGCCAGATTTGGCTGCCAAGCCACTGGATGTGGCCTGCGACTGCCCTGCCGCTTCCCTGCCCCCAGGCCAATCAAGAGCTGAGGACGGGGGAGCGCATGAAACCTCTTCCCACCGTCAGAGGTGCGTGTCGCCTAGAGGGAACTGCCAGCTCTTGAATACAGTTGGTGGATCTCTCCATGCGCCCCGGCAGGACAGGGATAGGGGGCAACGACTTCACGTACTTCCCCACCCCCGGGGCCAGTCAGGGTCTGTGGGTGGGGGAGTGTGTGAAGTCTCCTGGCCCCGCCCCTTCCACCTGAGACATCAGCCTGTCCAAGACAGCCTACAATACTTCTGGAATTCGTGGGCCCCCCTTCAGAAAAGATTGCCCACCCCTGTGATAAAGGAGAACAAAATGAAACTACTAATTACATTCAAACGAAAAAAAACCAGCTTCCCTTTCTTTGTTTTAAATCTGCTGGCCATTAATTTCATTTGATGGCCCCTAGTCCTTATGGGAACAAGTCAATCGCTTTTCCTTATTCACTTTCTCCACACCACTCATGATTGTATAGACCTCTCTCATATCCCCCCTCAGTCTCCTCTTTCCAAGCTGAAAAGTCCCAGTCTTTTTAATCTTTCTTCACATGGGACCCGTTCCAAACTCCTCATCATTTTAACTGCCCTTCTCTGAACCTTTTCCAATGCCAGTATATCTGGCAGTAAAACTGACTTAGAGACATGGTAAGGTAGTCATTAGAGGTGCGTCTACACTGCACTCTTAGCTTGAAATAAACGGTGCAATTTGAGCTACGCAAATTGCATCGCTTATTTCGAGTTCATTTTGAAATAGCTTATTTCATAATGTGACGCTGGCTACACAGTGGCAAATTTCAAAATAAACTGCTCTTCTGAAACATGCCTTACTCCTCGTGCAATAAGGTTTACAGGGATGTCGGAACAGTGAGCCCATTGTATTTCAAAATAAGCGGCTTGTTTCTAAGATGTGGGATAGCTATTTTGGGATACCGGAAGTATCCTGAAATAGCACCACAGTATAGACATGCCCTAAGTGGAAAAAAACAAAACCATCAACGAGAGAAAGGCAAAATAGATACAAGATACGAGAATAGATAACTCACATTAAACACTTCAGGGAGAAATCCAAGCTTGGTGGGGCTGAGGATAAGAAAAATGATGTTATTAAGTGTATGTAAAATCACAAAAATCCTGGAAAAGGTTGACGCCCAATCCTAGAGGGAGAAGGGAAACTTGTTAAAGTTACAGAAAAGGTTGATATGTTCAAGAAATCCTTTATTTTTTTCTGCATTAAAGTCATCAGGACACACCACATTCTAGTCAGGGCTAAGGATGACGGAAAGGAGGTTATTAGGTATATTACCAAAAAAAAAAAAAAAACTCCCAGAAAGGGTGTAGGCCAATTCCGAGAGAGGGAAAGGAAGGTTGTTAAAGGGAAGGGCGGATGTGTTCTGCTTTTGGAAAGAAGCCGTAGGATGGGGTCGTCTCTCCTCAGGTGCTGTGACACTTTCCAGTCCGTTAGCTCTCAAGGAAGGGGTTGAACCAGGAGTGGGCAAAATACAGCCTGCCGGCCAGTCTAACTCAGCCCGCCATTTCTCTCCAGCTGATCAGCAGAGAGCAGACTTACAGCCGGCAGCCATGTGTCCCGCTGCCCCTCCCGTCCCCTTGCGCCGTCCTGCAGCCGAGCTGCTGCCAGGACCCTCCTGCTATTTGTGCAGGGGGAAGAGGGTTCCAGAGGGGAGTGTGGGTGTCAGGGTACCCTCCTGTCCCCCATCTCTGCAGAGCAGGGGTCCGGGAGAGGGACGCACACGGGGGAGCTCAGGTTGGGCTGGTGAATGACTGAGGTGAATGCCTTTCTTAGAGAGGCAGTGCGCACACACACTCAAATACACACACACACACACACACTCAAATACACATGCACTCACACACGCACACACACTCAAATACACACACACACACCCCCTCAAATACACACGCACACACATACACACACTCAAATACACATGCACTCACACACGCACACACACTCAAATACACACGCACTCACACACACACACACACTCAAATACACACGCACTCTCATACCCACATCACCCATCTCTTCAGAGCAGGGAAGCTGAGATGACAGAGCAAGGGGGCAACTTTCCCTGTCTTAAAGAAATACCGCACGGCCTCTCTTAGAAACATACCCAGCCGCAGCCAGCACACACACTCTGTGTCACACACCCACACCCACAGTCTGTCACACAACTAGTCTGTGTCCATACTTTGTGTCTGCCACACCCTGTCTCAGTGACACACACACAGAGTCACTGTTACAGTGTCACACACAGCCTCTCTCTCTCTCTCTCTCTCTCTCACACACACACACACACACACACCCTTAATCTCATGTTTTGAGGAGTACAGGATCTTTTGAAAAAGGTTTTCTTTTTTAAAGAACCACGTCTTGATGACGGTTTCACTTTCCAAAAGCCCTTTTTCGAAAGAACGCACAGGCACCATTATGCAAATGAAGCATGGGAAATTCAAATCCCGGCTTCATTTGCTATTTCAATCTGTCTAATTTACATCCCTCTTGCAAAAGAGAGATGTAGTTTAGACATGCCCAGAGTGTCACACACACAGAGAGTCACTGAGACACACCCACACTATGCAACATACACTCTCCCATTCTCTGTGTCGCAGACCACTTCACACATACAATCTGTGAGACAAAGTCTCTGTGTCTCTCTCTCTCTCTCCCTTTCTCACCTTAAGCCTGCCCCTTCCAGAGGCCTGGAGCCATCCCTTGATGACTTGTGAAAATGTGGGGAGTGGCCCTCCAAGTGAAAATTATTGCTCACCCAGGGTTAAACTGTTCCCCATTGGCTCTGTGGGCTTGTGGATAAAATAAAACTGTTGACCTGCTCCATAGTGGGCCTGTGGAACTCCTCACCACCGACATTATTGGAACTAAGGGTACGTCTACACTAGCCCCTTAGTTCAAACTAGGGAGGCTAATGAGGGCAATGGAAATTGCTAATGAAGCACAGGATTTAAATATCCCACGCTTGATTAGCATATTCCCGGCCATCGCCATTTTGGAAACTGACTAGCCCGAAGTAACTGCCTGAGTCTACATGTGTCAGAGAAGCGGGATTCTGAGATAAACCCCTTAGTTCCAATGAGGATATTTAAATCCTGTGCTTCGTTAGCAATTTCGGTCGCCCTCATTAGCGTACCTAGTTCGAACTAAGGGGCTAGTGTAGACGTACCCTAGGAGATTAGATGAGTGGGACTCACAAATGGAGTGGCCATTGCAGGTGGTGCTGATGACACCACATTTGACAAAGTCTTTTTCACACCGTCAATTCGGAGACCTCATTTCTGGTTGCTTATAAATTTGTCAAAACATTGACGCACTTGGACTGAAAGTTCCCATTCTGGGGGTCTGCTTCCAGTGGAATTGGTTTTTGAATATTTCAGACACAACAAAAAAACCAACAAATGGTCTGGTAGCACTTTCTAGACTAACAAAACATGGAGATGTAAGACTAGAAAGTGCTACCAGACCATTTGTTGTTTTTTCTGTAACAGACGAACTCGGCGACCCCCTGCAGCTCAGACATAACAGTTCAGCCCAATTCTCAACTGGAGCCTGGAGAGAAGATGTCTTGTCCTGGTTGAAAAATTCTTATGCTTGCTCCAGTGAGGCACCCTAGCACCTCCATGCCTTACTGCAGGTAAAAATTCGGTAACTGCCCCCTCCACTCCCCGGTTATCAGCCAGAGCCCTGACGTGCTAGAGGAGGAGGGAACAGTGGCTGTGCCTCAGCACACAGCTGCCTCCTGAGGTGTTTCTTTGCTGTTGCATGGGCCATCTACTAACACCTTTCACCCAAAGGATTCCCTCTGCCACTGACCCGCAGCTGCCTCGGAGCCCCAGCCGGCAGCCAGTCAGGGGGCTCAGCAACGCAACACATACTGCCAAGTGGAACTGGAGGAACCTCGTCACCTGGGGCCTGTCCCCCGGGATGTGTCATGGCCGGGCAGGGCAGAAAGGGCCAGGCGATCACTGCACCAGGTCTGCCAAGCAGCTGAGCTCCTCAGCAAGAGATGGGTACCTGAGAAATTGGCTAAGAGCCCCTTCAAGCGGCCGTGTCCCGCACGCCAGCATCTGCAGCCTCCTCCAATGACGGCAAACACAGGCATCTCCACTCTGTAATATAGCTGTGTGCTATCCCAGTGGGGTACACTGAGCCATGGGGGAGGGACCACAAGCATCTGAATGTAAACAGGCTGGAGATGGGACTCACTCCAGCCAATCTCTCTCTTCCATGTCTGTGCGTCTCTGTTCGTTACCCAGCTGTAGGAGTAAACAGCAATTAAGGGCCCTTCCCACAGGGTGAGAGAACTCCTGGGCCCTGGGCTGAGTCAAGGAGGAATTGGCTGTTTTGTGTAGTTGTGTGTATTTGCAAATTATAGTTAATCAGTAAGAAAACAAGAGAAAAGTGGACAGCCATGAAGAAACATTAGGAAAGGGAGAAGCAAACACTTTCTGCAGACACACAAGCCTGTGACTTTGGAATCAGAGATCATAAGTCTCCTCAGTAACTATCTTTATACCCTGCAGCATCTTTCATTGAAAGATCTTCCATATACCAAGCAAAGGAAAGTCTCTAGGAATATATCCACATTCTACACATAGGTAAACCAAGGCACGGTCCCTATGCCTGAACACATTTCCCTTTGCACTTCAAACAGACTGCTTTTGGTTAAAACCTTAAATCGGGTGACTAACCCCAGAAAGATATGCTGTAAGTCATTATGGGTACAGCTACATAGTAGTGTTATTTCAGAATAACTGACGTCATTTTGAAATAACATAGTGTGTGTCTACACGAGAAGCAGATATTTCGACATAATGTCAAAATACTATCAAGCATTCTTACTCCGACTCCCGTAACCCTCATTTTAGAAGGGATAAGGGAAGTCAGAGGGAGAATGCTCTTTCTTTGACTTCTTGCTGTGTAGACAGCAACAAAAGCCGAAATAAGCTATTTCAACTTAAGCTGTGCAATTGACGTAGCTCAAGTTGTGTAGCTTATTTTGGCTTTAGTCCTGCTGTGTAGACATGTACTATGGCTACGTCTATACTGGCATGATTTTCCGGAAATGCTTTTAACAGAAAAGTTTTCCGTTAAAAGCATTTTTGGAAAATCGCGTCTAGATTGGCACGGACGCTTTTCCGCAAAAGCACTTTTTGCGGAAAAGCATCCGTGGTCAATCTAGACACGGTTTTGCGCAAAAAAGCCCCGATCGCCATTTTAGCCATTGGGGCTTTTTTGCACAAAACAGTACTGTGCTGTTTACACTGGCCCTCTTGTGCAAATGATTTACGCAAGAGGGCTTTTGCCTGAACGGGAGCAGCATAGTATTTCCGCAAGAACACTGATGATCTTACATGAGATCATTAGTGTTCTTGTGGAAATTCAAGCGGCCAGTGTAGACAGCTGGCAAGTTTTTCCGCGAAATCATGTGATTTTGCGGAAAAACTTGCCAGTCTAGACACAGCCTATAGGTAATAAGTGTAGAGATGGAAGTAGATTGCCTAAGAAATCAAGCATAATTGCAAGCTGAGTTCTATCAACTAGACAGTATTGGAATCAAGCAGTTTCGCCTGATGGGCAAACAATAGTTCACCAATTCTCCATACGCGGACTGGGACTTCTCCATACGCGAATTGGGACGCGGACTGGGACTTTACACTCTCTTTCAAAAAAGTGGCTTCCTTTTTCAACAGAACTGGCTGTAGTCTAGATGCTCTTTTTCAACAGGCTTTGTCGACAGTATCTAGTGCAGTCTAGATGTAGCCTTATAGCCCAAGCCTGGGGGTCCGTTACTGGACAACACCAAACCAGTCACACAGAGCACCTCTGTTTGCCACACTGTCCAGCAAGAAGTGACAAGAGCAGCCTCCTCGGACACCTGCTGTGCCTGTGCCACAACCAGCGCCACTCCTTATACAGGTGAGAGTTTAGGAAAACCAGACTCACCAACTCTGAACAGGGTCTCCAAGTCCCAAAGGATCAGCCACATTCCCATGGCAATTTATACCTCAGTTCATACCCAAAAGAGCACACTGTGCCGATCCCTTAGAATCTAAAACCCAAGGCTACGTCTTCACTGCCCATTCTTCCAGCAGGAAATATGCTAAGAGAGACTCATTAGCATAAGTTGTGATCTCATTAGAATCTTTTCTGCCATTTCTTTTTGCTCAAGGAGTTTTTGCGCAAAAAGGAGCAGTGTTGATGGGTTCTTTGCGCAAAACCCCATTGTGCACAAGATCCTTATGCCTGTCCTGGAGAAGTCCCTAGTGCAGGCTTGCAGTAGAGATGGGGGGAAATTACACAAAATCATGCTAGTCTAGACGCAGCCCAAATGTCTAATTTTACACACATGCACCAAAATAAGATAGACAGATGTATCGGATTATGGTGTGAAGATTGATGGGTTACATGAGGCAATTTGTCCTGAGCAGTTTTGAGTTATGTCAATTTGTGTCAATTTCATAAAGCATGGTGGGAGTAGAGGGGGTCACACCTTGCTACCTGAATCTGTGCTGGAGAGGGGCATTCTCGGCGGGGGAGGAAGAGGGTGTTCCTGGAGCAGAACGCTGCCCCCGCTGGCTGTCCTCCAGGGATCCAGGTGTCTGCTCACATGAGGGGTCATCCCTATGTGGAGACTGTAGGGGTAAACTGAGGCAGTCCATGGTACTCTGCTAAGAACTCTCTTTCAAATCCTAAATTTAAGGCAAGGCCTGGGAACACACAGAACAAGCAGTTAACATGACCCTGGTCGCCCTGGCAACCACGTTCCAAGAGGGCCTCACTCAGGGTATGTCTACACTACAGCACTTAATTCTAGATAATAAATCTGGATCCCAAGGACCATGCCAATGTGAGGCAGTAATCATCCTACAGTAGACACATCATAATTTCAGCAAACAAAGTTGCCATCAACATGACTTTTGTTGATGTTGGCTTATTTAGCTTGTTAGGAATAACTCCCTGTATCGTTGATAAGATGTTTAATTGGCTGTGGGCGGAGATACTGTGTAACCTTTGTAGTTTATTGGCTTATGTGCTCATTGTGTCTTGCTGCCAGGACCTATGAAATTGCTTCCACTCCACCCATCTGCTGCCTATATAGTTCATTGTAATGTTTTGATTATCTAGTGCTCTCCAGGTTAACCCCTGGTTGGTACTCCATCTGCGCTGGTGCACAATAATTCCTCAGCTTGTTTTCACCTGCATCCAGAGTGTCCAGAATTATTTCCTACAGAGACTGTTATGCACACGTATCAGTAATGGGGAGGCAGCCCTGGGTAGAGCTTAGTAAACGTTCTTGGAGGGAGGGGGGTCTCCTGTTGTCCCCTTCCCATAGCATGAGCAGAAACAGGCAGCTGTTGGGATGAAGTCAGGGTGCCCAGAGTATGTCACCTTCTCCATTGGGGGCCATGACACCATTGCAGATCAGTGGCTACAGGCTGAGCACTGTCTAGGGCCTGCTCCTTGTAGCTGAGGGTGGCTGGTGCCCAGGAATCTCTACGACTCTGGCTGGCAATGGATGGACGGGAAGGGGATCCCACTGTGGCACTAGCACCCAGAACAGCTCAGCTCTGGCACAGGCGCAGGGGAGGTGCCCTGCCTCCTGAGCGGGTGTGGGAAGGGGGAGGGGAACACCGGCTCAGCCCAGCATGTAGGTGACCAGGAATAGGGTCAGGCTGTAACTCAGCCACTCCTGGGGGCAGGGACTGTTCAGCTTGGGAGAGAGACAACTGAGTGGAGATCTGATCGAGGTCTGGACCGTTGTGAGTGGTGCGGAGAGAGCAAATAAGGATGAGTCGTTCACCCCTTCCCATTACACACCCCAGGAAGTTAAGGCAGCAGGTTTCAAACAAACACGAGGAAGAATTTCTTCACACAATGCACTGCCCACATGGGAAATCCTTTTCTGGGAGTGTTGTGAAGGCCAAAATGATCACTGAGTTCACAGAAGAACCATACACGTTCCCAGAGGGTAGGTCCACCAGTCGTTATTAGCCAGGCTGGGCACGGATACAGCCCCATGCTTCGGCTGTCATAAAATCATAAAATCATAGAACACTAGGACTGGAAGGGACCTTGAGAGGTCATCGAATCCGGTCCCCTGCCCTCATGGCAGGACCCAATACTATCTAGACCATCCCTGATAGACATTTATCTAACCTACTCTTAAATATCTCCAGAGATGGAGATTCCACAACCTCCCTGGGCAATTTATTTCAGTGTTCAACCACCCTGACAGTGAGGAAATTTTTCCTAATGTCCAACCTAAACCTCCCTTGCTGCAGTTTAAGCCCATTGCTTCTTGTCCTATCATCAGAGGCTAAGAACAATTTTTCTCCCTCCTCCCTGTGACACCTTTTTAGATACCTGGAAACTGCTCTCATATCCCTTCTCAATCCTCTCCTTTCCTAACGCAACAAGCCCAGTTCTTTCTGCCTTCCTTCATAGCTCCTGTTCTCTAGACCTTCCATCATTCTTGTTGCTTTTGTCTTGTCCCTAGCCTCTCTTGTCAGAAGCTTGGCATAGGCGACAGGAGTCCCTCTCTTCTTCATTCCTTCTAGGAAACTTGCTGAAGGATCTGGGTCCAGAAATAATGCCAAACAATGTGTGACGGGATGGGGTCGGGCCAGGACGAGAGGAACCCTCTCCCACTGCTGGGGAAGATGATGAGAGGGGAGAGGGGCAGCTCGTTGTAGGGGAAAGAGAGAGATGTCTGGCGTGAGAGGGGGAGGAGTCAGCTTACTGGGTGTGTGTTTGCCACATGGTATATTCGTGGCCTGGCTTTGTGGGTAAGGCTCTGGGTCAGGGCTCAGATCTAGGTTCACAGGTCTCCTCTGTCTCACCGGGACCAGATCAGGTGAAAGGCACATGCCACCTGCATGGGGCAGCATGGAGTAATCTTCCCACAGGGGACTTTTCCTCCTGACCCTCAATCAGGAGAGTGTGGCTGCTGCCCTGACGCACATGCAAGCTTTGCCTTACACTCTTGTGTGAGCTTAGGCAAGTCCGTGGACTGCCTGGGCCGCACTCCCCACCTGTGTTGTGGGG
The DNA here is from genome assembly GCF_049634645.1 of Pelodiscus sinensis. NCBI lineage: Eukaryota > Metazoa > Chordata > Testudines > Trionychidae > Pelodiscus > Pelodiscus sinensis. The sequence continues at coordinate 332,731,227 of NC_134711.1, read as the reverse complement.
TGACTGCAACACTGCCTTGCCCACGGTTGGTTGTCCTCTCTCTCTGGATTGAAGCCCTTGGCGCGGGGACAGTCTCTGGCTGTATTTCACACAGCACCTCACACAATGAGGCCGTGATCTCTCTGGGCTGGGTGGAAATGCACCAGTAACGGGGCTCCGGGGCAGCGAAAAGTCAATGCCATGATCTGCCACAGAACCCAGCAGCATGATGATTCTGCCTGCTGCCCAGCCAGGTGGAGCTGGGATTCCACAACAGGTGACTGAGCCATCTGCATCCCCGGCCTTGCTGGCCTTGATGTTGACTTCATGGACCCGGCTCCCTAGCCACTGACCCATCAGGCTGGTTTGAGGCCCAAGATGTGGAGAGCCCTCTGGCGGATCCCCGGGGTTCTCACCCCGTAGATGAGGGGGTTCATCATGGGAGGGAGGAGCAGGTAAATGTTGGCAATGAGGATGTGGACATGGGGAGCCACGTGGCCCAAGCGGTGGGAGAGGAAGGTGAATCCCGCAGGAGTGTAGAACATGAGTATGATGCAGATGTGGGAGCTGCATGTGCTGAGGGACTTGCTCCGGGCCTGCTTGGAGGGCAGGCTGAAAACTGTGCGGAGGATCAGGATGTAGGACAGGACAATGAGAATGAAATCTAACCCCCCAGTGAAAAATGCGATGACCAGGCTGTAGGCACTTATGACTGTGGTGTCCACACAAGCCAGTTTTGCCAGCACCATGAACTCACAATAGGTGTGAGAAATAACATTGGTCTTACAGTATGGGAGCCATTTCAACAGAAATGGATGGAGGCCCAGTAACGCAACCCCCTTCATTACAACGCCCAGCCCTATCTTGGCTATGGCCTGATGGGTCAGGATGTCTGAGTGTCGCAGCGGGTTACAGATGGCGACGTAGCGATCGAAGGCCATGGCCAGCATGAACCCGGACTCCATGGTAGTAAGTGAGTGAATCAAAAAAATCTGGGCCAGGCAAGCATCGATATGAATGGCCTGGTCCCTAAACCAGAAAATGCAGAGGGTTTTGGGCACGGTGGTGTTGGAGACAACCAGGTCGGCGAAGGCCAGCATGGCGAGGAAAAGGTACATGGGCTCGTGGAGACTCGGCTCAGATTTGATCACAGCCAGGAGGAGGCAGTTCCCTACGACAGACAGGATGTAGATGGAGCAGAAGGGGATGGAGATCCAGACGTGGGCCGCCTCCAGACCCGGGATGCCGAGGAGGATGAAGGTGGAGTGGTGAGGTGTGGTCCAGTTGGAAGCTGCCATGGTGAGGCTGGCTGGGTATGTTCAGCTCCACAGCATGGCTGCTTCCTGCCCCTGAAATTTACCATGAAAACAATCATTAATTGGCCGTTGGGAACATCACAAGGGGGCATTATCTCAGCATCAGTTCTGCATCTACCTGGGCTAACGGCAGATGGAAAGGGAGTCACAAATAACGTTTCCTTGGCTCCTGCTCTGCAGCCATTCCACTCTCATTACAGGCAGGAAGAGAGGGCTCTGGATCCATTCAGAGCAGCGGTTCTTTTTCTCTGGATTCCTCCTACGAACGGCCCACGAAAACCCTGTCTGAATAGAGATTCATCAGGCCAATCCTGAGCTGGACTAAATGACTGGGTGCCGCTAAAGTTGTGCCCATTTACACCAGCTGGACATTTGGCCCATTGAAGCCAGCTGAAAGAGAGACTAGATCTGAACCATTTTCGCTGGCTGCTTTTCATTCATGTGGCTCATGGGAATGGACGGCTCCGCCCGGATACTTGTGGCTAATTGGGCCCTTGGAGGGAATCTCAGCCTAAAGGACAAGCGGGAGTGGGCTGTCGTACTGGCAGCCCCTGTCCACAGGGCCGGATTAAGACCGTTAGACATCGCCGGGCACCAGGGGGCATGGCCGTTAGCCTGCCGGGCACCAGAGGGTGAAGACACTCGCGCACCAGGGGGTGGGGCCGTGCATATTCCACACCCCCATGAGCCACATGCCTGGGGCTGGCGCACCCCATAGCAGCGCACCAGGGGGTGGGGCCATGCATATGCCACACCCCCATGAGCTACGTGCCTGGGCTGGTGCACCCCATAGCAGCACACCAGGGGCCAGTGCTCCCCATGTGCTGCGCATCTGGAGCGCGGGCGGCAACTTCGCCACACTCCCAGGGCCGGCACTCTCCGTGCGCCATACGCCCGAGGCTGGCTCCGGCACAGCGCATGCACCATATGTCCAGGGCCAGGCCAGCCCCAAGCACTTGGCGGGTGCACAAAAATGCCCCTGCGGGCACCCTATTGGGGACCACTGCTTTAGAAGCACTAAGCACTGAATTGATTATGGTGCCCCCCTTCTGTAATTCAAAATAAAAACAATACTATACTGTCACAATTTTTTTTTGGTGCCCCTGCTTTGCTGGTGCCCTAAGCATGTGCTTAGTCTGCCTATTGGGTAATCCAGCCCTGCCTGTCCATCAGAGATGCCGTGGGTTGGCCTGTCATCGGGGACTCTTGTTTGGCTCCCCGGAAGGGTTCTCCAGGGCTCTCACGCCAGCATCAATTCCAGCTGTAAGCTCATGCGAGAGGAGAAAACCCTTCAGCAGGACTGAGTTTGGTGTCTAAATGGAAGTCTCTTCTTGCAGGATTCACATCTCCCCTGCGGGAGTGCCGGGGGACACAGTGGTGAGCTCCAGATTTTCTGGTGGCCCTACATATCTGCTGGTGCCTGTAACCCTAAGGGTGGCTCTGTCAAATCTACTGCCTGGTTCCTCTCTGGGCACCTCCCCCTAACTGCTGTCTCCTGCTGGCAGCCGTCCAGCAGGGCTTCTCCCCTCTTCCTGCCCCCATGTGCTCCTCTTGGGAGCATGGAACGAACAGAAGGCTCCTTCCTGCCAGAATGGGGACAGCGAGGAGCCCTTCGGCTGTGTGGCTCCATGGCACCTGGGAAGCCCTTAAGCCCCAGAAGGAGCCAGGTCAAGGGGGAGGGAGGCAAGCTCCAGAACACCATCAGCAGCTGTGGGGCAGGGGGACTGTCCATGGGTGGGGAGGGTGACCCTGAGCCCTGGCAGAAGACATGCAGTGCAGGTGGCTGTAGTTCCATTGGGCCCTGTACATCGTAAGGACAACTCCACTCAAGGCATCAGTCCAGCAGCAGTGATGTTCCAGCCCAGAAGCTGGAGTGAGGGGCAGCGAGCCTGTCCTGGAATCGCAGCTTCCTGTCACATTTTGAAAGAACCCATTTCAGTTCCATAGGGTTCCTCACCCCCTGGGCTCAAGGGCAGGACACTCCCAGGACAAAACAGACCATCGGACTGGTTTGCAGGACTGCCAGTCCAATCAACCAGCCAACGCTCCCTGTGGCATGTCTGCTCCCCAACGCACACATCCTGCCCGGGGACTTTTGGCTAAGATACCGACTTGGCTCTCCAAGACAGACAGATGCGTTTCAGCCTCCCTCTTGCACCTTCAGTTCCCCAGCTGGTATTTTGAGGGTCACTGTGTCCTTGCCTCACATATTTTTCATTGACTTATTGTTCTGATGTGAATACGGCATAAAGACGACATGTTTCATACAAGAGGAATCACGTAAGGCGTCATTGGGAAAGCTACGGTTCACTAATTATGTTAGTACACATGTATCAAGTTTGTATCTGAAGTGAAAGGATATCGAACTTGTAACTGCATTTTACATGTGCTCTGTTGGGTGGCATCAACAACTTCAGGTCCAACAAGGAAAAAACCGAACAGGGCTGAGCGCGCATCCACAAAGAGAATAGACTATGAACATGCTTAGTCTTCCTGTGGACACTCCAAGCCCCCACCAGGCTACAACCCTACAGAGGGTATGTCTACACTACCCCGCTAGTTCGAACTAGCGGGGTAATGTATGCATACCGCACTTGCTAATGAAGCCCGGGATTTGAATTTCCCGGGCTTCATTAGCATAAGCGGGGAGCCGCCATTTTTAAATCCCCGCTGCTTCGAACCCCGTGTAGCGCGGCTACACGGGGCTCGAACTAGGTAGTTCGGACTAGGGTGCCTATTCCGAACTACCGGTACACCTCGTTTCACGAGGAGTACCGGTAGTTCGGAATAGGACCCTAGTCCGAACTACCTAGTTCGAGCCCCGTGTAGCCGCGCTACACGGGGTTCGAAGCAGCGGGGATTTAAAAATGGCGGCTCCCCGCTTATGCTAATGAAGCCCGGGAAATTCAAATCCCGGGCTTCATTAGCAAGTGCGGTATGCATACATTACCCCGCTAGTTCGAACTAGCGGGGTAGTGTAGACATACCCAGAGACAGGTGACTGAGTCACCTTGAACTGGATCCTATCCTGGAGGGCCAATGTTTTCCCATGGGAAGACAAAGGATTCCATTATACACATAAAGTAGCTAAGTTTCAAGCTGCAGTTCAGTACAGATGGATTCTAGGAACCCATGCATTCTGTCTGAAACAGCCTTTAGGGCAGTCGTTCCCATCCTTTTCCAGATGGGGACCCATTTTGACAATTCAGGTGACCCACAGCAATTCAAAAATGGGGGGAGGAGGGAGGGCAGAGCCACCTGGGAAGACACTTGGTGACCCTTTTGGAATGTAATGGCGACCCATACGTGGGTCCTGACCCATAGGTTGGGAAACCCTGCTTTGGGGTGAGAAAATATTATTTATAGCCAGTGTCCTTAGTGTATTAAGACTAGTTTGTGCGTCTGTTTTATTTGTTCCAGAATCTGCTTTGTTCTGTTTGATGGCTCGAATAGGTATATCTACACTGCACGGCTATTTCGAAATAAGCTATTCCGGAATAGTTAAAATTGCACGTCTACACTACAGGGAAGCCTCAGAATTAGTCCGAGGCAGGATTCCCTAATGTAGATGTGGTATCGCAATTCAGAGCCTCAGGAGGGATAACTTAGAATGGCCGCGGTGAGGGCTAGTTCAGAATAGGCATTATTCCTCATAGAATGAGGTTTACCGATTTCGGAATAAGCTGTCCGTTATTTCAAAATTGTTTCGAGATAACGGAATGGCTGTGTAGACGCTCGCCTTGTTATTTTGAAATAGTGCTAGTTATCTGGAACTAATAGTGCAGTGTAGTCCATAATGACTTAAAATCCAGTGGTCTCTGGCTGATGAATGTGGGTTTTTTTGTTTAGTCTCAAACCCGGTGTACACAGTTCATAATTGGAAGGGGCAAAGGGCTGTGCTTATCCTCTTCCACGTGGAGGAAAAGGCAGAATTTTCTATCACTTTCACTCTTCTCTCCTGGGGAGGAGGTTATCCGAGTTCTGGGACAAGCTCCTAATGCTGAGTCTTCCCAGAGCTGGGCTCAGTGCCTGTGTCTTTCGGCAGCGGGGTGTGGCGCTGCCTGTGTGCATGCTGGAGAGACTGGTTCAGCAGGACATAGTAAGGGGTTTCCAGACTAGCAGGACAGGTGGGCTCAGTGGTAACCCATTATCTCAGTTAGCTTCCTAAAGGGGCAAACTGTGACACTCAGGGAGAAGTGCTGAGGTGGGATCCACAAGTACATAAGAACATAAGAACGGCCGTACTGGGTCAGACCAAAGGTCCATCTAGCCCAGTATCTTGTCTGCCGACAGTGGCCAGCACCAAGTGCCCCAGAGAGGGTGGACCGAAGACAACGATCAAGCAATTTGTCTCCTGCCATCCCTCTCCAGCCTCTGACAAACGGAGGCCAAGGGCACCATTTTATCCCCTGGCTAATAGCCTTTTATGGACCTAACCTCCATGAAATTATCTAGCTTCTCTTTAAACTCTATTATAGTCCTAGCCTGCACAGCCTCCTCTGGCAAGGAGTTCCACAGGTTGACTACACGCTGTGTGAAGAAGAACTTTCTTTTATTAGTTTTAAACCTGCTACCCATTAATTTCATTTGGTGTCCTCTAGTTCTTCTATTTAGGGAACTAATAAATAACTTTTCTTTATCGGCCCTCTCCACACCACTCATGATTTTATAGACCTCTATCATATCCCCCCTCAGTCTCCTCTTTTCTAAACTGAAAAGTCCCAGTCGCTTTAACCTCTCCTCATATGGGATCATATGGTATCTGCACTTGGTTCTGATAAGCTCTATGAACACGCCTCTACCTCATAGAATCACAGAACACTAGAACTAGAAGGGACCTTGAGAAGTCATTGAGTCCAGTCCCCTGCCCTCACGGCAGGGCTGAGCACCGTCTAGATCATCCCTGACAGGTGTCTGTCCAACCTGCTCTGAAATATCTCCAGTGATGGAGATTCCACAACCTCCCTAGGCTTGAAATCATTCACTCCTGTTAACGTGGAAGTGAATGAGACGGATCTGCAGTCAGAGGAGTGTTACAAACCTGGGAGCAGGATTTCTCTTGGCATCTCTCATTTAGCTGACAGATCTCAGCCCTCAGGCAGCCTGGCAGCAGGATCGCTCTATCCCCACTGAGGGGTTATTTGTACTTGTTGACTCTAGACCTGCATTTGTCAAACTTTGTCTTGCAACTATTTTGGATGGGCCTTCTTTTGTCTGTTGCGGGAAGGGCATAGAGAGAACTCAGCAGATAGCGGCTCATGATGGCGTCTGAGTACTGCTGTGCTACAAACCACAACAGACAACCCCCGGGGGGAGCTCTGCTCCACACACGCAGGCCATGTGAACCATTCGCACACCTCACGGGAGAGCCGTTTCCCAGCGGAGAGAAACCGAAGCACAGAGGCCGCTGTCGACACATTGAACTAGTCGCACGGTTCAAGGCGTCTGTGTCCAAGGGCAGGAGCTGCCTGCAGACACCGTCATCACAATTACACCCAGCATGGAAGGATTCAGTAATACGCTGACAATAACCCGCCAGCCAAATTCTGCCTCCAGCCCAGTGCAAGCGGTTGCTGTTGTATCTGATGAGACTAAGGCAGCAGCCACTTTGTGAGGAATCAGACCTCACACAGAAGAGCCTGGACACCGAATATTACCCCACCCGCCCTGGCTGAACATACAGGGGAGTCTGGCACAAGGCGGAGAGTTGGGAAGCCTGTGGGGTAAATTCACACTAAATTCACGTTTCCCAGCCATGCCCCATTGGATATCCTGGCCCTTCTGTGCAGGTAAAGGAGGGTGAAACTGTGAGTGTCCCCAGGCTAAGCACCGTTCCTGCAGACCTGCCTTCCGGACGTGTGACTCTCCCCAGACCCGGCTCCTGCCCCTCTCTGAGCTTCCCTGGCCAAGAAGAACATATGGGAACCTCTCCACCCCACACATCATCTGTCTCAGCATCGTGCTTCCTCTGTGTTACCTTGTGAGGCAGGGGCGGGTGCTGCTAACAAATTTCTGGGATCCTCAGCCCTGCACTCACCCAGCTCCGGCACAGCAGAGAGGGGCTGACGTGGCAGCGGGCGGTGTCCAGAGCAGCTCTGTGCTGGGCCAGAGGAGAGCTTTGTGGGGAGATTTATAACCATCGCTGTGCAATCCCAGCAGGGTTTGGGCCTCCCCTGAGCAGCTGAGAGCATGAGACCCATGCTTTTCCCATTGCTTGGGTGTACGGCACCCTAAGGGAGTGAGGGAGGGTAATGCCCCAGGGAGAAATGGAGACAGTCCCCCTGCCTGGGTGTACAGTGTCCCCGGGGAGCCGTAAAGGGCAATTAGCCAGGGACAGTGGGAAAACGGTCCTTATTATCTGACCAATTAGAAGCCAAGCTCAGTTTGCTAAGGGCCATGACCTTGGCATTCACAGATCTGCTGCAAAAAAATCACTCACTTGGGTTTGGTGGCAGAAGCCACAACCTGTGATAGTCGCTGCACATTTGAGCAGCATTGTGACCCCATCTGGCAGGTCACAGTGCCACTCACTGCCCCTGGGTTTGGCCGGCTCCCTCTGCGCCCACTGTTACATATCGGGTTTCTGGGGGCACCGCTAAGAGGTAAAACGGGGGCAAATTGCTTAAAACCAGGGCTTCGTACAGCCCATGACTCCTAGACTCATAGACTTTAAGGTCAGAAGGGACCTTGATCATCTAGTCTGACCCCTGCACAGTGCAGGCCACAGAACCTCACCCACCCCTCCTAGAATAATCCTCTCACCTAGATCTCAGATATTGAAGCCTTCAAATACTTTGAAGACCCCAAGATGCAGAGAATCCTCCAGCTGTGATCTGTACCCCATGCTACAGAGGAAGGCGAAAAACCTCCATGGCCTCTGCCAATCTACCCTGGAGGAAAATTCCTTCCCGACCCCAAATATGGCGATCAGCTAAACCCTGAGCATGTGGGCAAGACTCACCAGCCAGACACCCAGAAAGTTCTCTATAGTAACCCCTATCATCCCTCCATTGACCTATTTCCCACTGGTAGTGAAAGGTCAATTAGTTACCAAGATCATGTTATCGCATCAAACCATCCCCTTCATAAACCCATCCAGCTTAATCTTGAAGCCAGCTAGATCTTTTGCCCCCACTGCTTCCCTTGGAAGGCCCTTCCAGAACCTCACTCCTCTGATGGTTAGAAACCTGCATCTCATCTCAAGCCTAAACTTCCTACTAGCCATTTTATATCCATTGATGACGGGGGATCCTCCTCTCGAAGCACCAAACCAGCCAGACAGAGCACTTCTGTTTGCCACACTGGCCAGCAAGACTCCCCAGCTTCTCCTGTGCCACAGCCAGCACCACTGGCTACACAGAGGAGAGGCTCTGAGAAGTAATCCACAGGAGGAGAAAGAAAGAGCCTGGCGCACAGGCCTGGTGCTTGAACCGAAGCCGGCGAGAGTTATGCTACAAGTCACAGACAGGCCGTGTCACAAGCAGATGTTTGCCTGCGAGTCCGTGTTTCTCGGCACTAGACCTGCTAGCGCTGCTAAAAGCACATGAAGTGTGTAAATACATTCCAGCGGGACAGTACAGAGACAACCAGATAAGTACACGATAAAATAGTTTGAAACAAGAGGGAAAGCATAAAAATGGGAGGTGAATTTGCTTTGGAGGAAAGTCCAAGGGGAGGTACCAAACATGTGATTAGTGGGTAAGATGAATTTACATTGGGTATCATGGATTGTTCATTTCTGTCTATAAATGTGGGGGTACCTCACTTACTTCTTTGGCCAGCCCTATGGGGCGATAGTGATATCCATACTATCGATTGACCTGTGTCCATTGTCCTGGGTACAAACACAAAGGGGCTTGCAGGCCATCTGGCTACTGACAGCTATTAATGAACTTTGTTTGACAATGAACCTGACTCGGGTGCCTTCGGATCTTATCTGAGACTGTGGTCTTTGGGGGCTCTTGTGAAGTCAATTATAGAATCATAGACTCATAGAGCTGGAAGAGACCTCAGGAGTCATCAAGTCCAGCCCCTGCCCAAAGCAGGACGAACCCCAATTACATCATCCTAGCCAGGGCTTTGTCAAGCTGAGACTTAAAAACCTCTGGGGATGGAGATTCCACCCATTCCCCAGGGAACCCATCCCAGTGCCTCCCCACCCTCCTAGGGAAATAGTTTTTCCTAATATCCAACCTAGCCTTCCCCCACTGTAACTTGAGACCATTGCTCCTTGTTCTGCCATCCGTCACTACTGAGAACAGCCTCTCTCCATCCTCCTTGGAACCTCCCTTCAGGAAGTTGAAGGCTGCTCTCAAATCCCCCCTCACTCTTCTCTTCTGCAGACTAAACAAACCCAAATACCTCAGTCTTTCCTCATAGGTCATGTGCTCCAGCCCCCTCATCATTTTGGTCACCCCCACTGGACCCTCTCCACTGCGTCCTCATCCTTTCTGTAGTGCGGGGCCCAGAACTGGACACAATGCTCCAGATGTGACCTCACCAGAGCCGAATAAAAGGGACTAATCACTTCTCTAGATCTGCTGGCAATGCTCTTCCTAATGCAACATAATATGCCATTAGCCTTCTTGGCTACAAGGGCACACTGTTGACTCACATCCAGCTTTTCATCCGCTGTAGTCCCCAGGTCCTTTTCTGCAGAACTGCCTGTAACAATGCTTGGGATTCTTCCACCCCAAGTGCCGGACTCTGTACTTGTCCTTGTTGAACCTCATCAGTTTTCTTTTGGTCTAATCCTCTAATCTGTCTAGGTCACTCTGAACCCTATCCCTGCCCAGTGTATCTATCTCTCCCTCCCCCTAGTCTGCAAACTTGCTGAGTGTACAATCCAACCCCTCATCCAGGTCGTTAATAAAGATGTTGAAGAAATACTCAAGCCACTGAGCTATCCCTCCCTTATTATTAAGGTTTATTGATAAAAGAAATAAAAGGTGGAGAGTAAAATTGTTTTAGGAAACAAATGAGATAGACAAATTACCACATTCTGGTGCAGGCTTGTAGCAGAGATGGAATATTCTCCTGCCTTAAAAGTCTTCACATTACATCCTTTCTTAGGATGGGTCAAAATCCTTCTCGGCCCTTTGTTCATAGCAAAGGGAATTCTGCAGTGAAGAGCAAGAGTGAAGACAGAGATGGAGGAACCCCCAGGACTCCGTTTATACCCTTAGCCATGTGGAGGGCATCTTATTGTTTTCCCTGTGCAGAGATACCTCCCAAAATTAAGATTTTCAAGCAAGCAAGTCACCGGTCCATGTCCTTTTTAGGCACTCATCCCTGGCATACCTGCTTGACTGCAAGTGTACAGCAAAATTCCTCAGATGTGCATTGGCAACACTTAAGGTCCTTTGTCAGTCCACAATAGATAGGAAAGGCCTGTTGGTGTCTCTCAGGAACAAATACTTGAAAGATCTGTCCAGAGTCAATACTCACAACTTCCTATACAAAATCGGGCAGGCGTGTGAATAGTATAAAGAGAATCCGCAAAGCATTCAATAGACACCTCACTTAGCCCACTTTGTGTAACCTTTGGGGAGACCGCACAGCCGTGGGTGTAACAAAGCTTTGCATGTTCCCAACAAAAATCCAGTAACTTCACATGGTAGATCGGGATGGGTAAGGTTTGGACCAGGGCTTAGATCTGGGTTTACTGGCTCAGGCCAGGGTGCAGTCTACTCATATCTCTTCTGCCTGACCGTGACCAAATTAGGCGCTTGAGAGAAAGGTGCAAGACCCTCTGCATGAGGCAGGGGGTAACCTGCCCCTAGGGGACTTTTCCTCCTGACCTCCAATCAGGAGAGATCGGCTGGTGGCCTGAAGTAATTGCTGGCTTTGTCTTAGACTCCCTGGGTGATCCTTGGGGAAGTCTGTAGGCTGTACCCCCCTGGCTGTGACATGGGTGCCTGCAACACAATTTGGATTGAACCCCCTGGGGCAGGCACAGTCTCTAGCTGTATTTTGCACAGCACCTCATACGAGGAGTCCTGGTCTCATTGGACTGGGTGAAAATACACCAATAACACTGCTCTACGGCAGTGAAAAGAGCCCGACAATCATGTTTCTTATCCCTGCTGCCCAGGCAGGCTGCAGTGGGATTCTACCGCAGGGGGGTGACCGAGCCATCTGGATCCCCTGCCTTGTGGGTCCTGATGTTGACTGAATGGAACTTGCACCCCAGCAGCTGACCCATCCCATGGGCCATCAGGCTGGTTTGAGGCCCAAGATGTGGAGCACACTTTGCCGGATCCCTGGGGTTCTCACCCCATAGATGAGGGGGTTCATCATGGGAGGGAGGAGCAGGTAAATGTTGGCGATGAGGATGTGGATATGGGGAGCAACGTGGCCAAATCGGTGGGAGAGGAAGGTGAAGATCGCTGGGGTGTAGAACACCAGCATGACGCAGACGTGGGAGCTGCAGGTGCTGAGGGACTTGCGCCGGGCCTGCTTGGAGGGCAGGCTGAAGACAGCCCGGAGGATCAGGATGTAAGACAGGACAATGAGAATGAAATCTAAGCCCCCAGTGAAAAATGCTATGGCCAGACTGTAGGCACTTATGACTGTGGTGTCCACACAAGCCAGTTTTGCCAGGGCCATGAACTCACAATAGGTGTGAGAAATGACATGAGTCCCGCAATATGGGAGTTGCTTCAGCAGGAACGGGTGTGGGCCTAGTAACATGATCCCCCTCACCACAACAACAAGACCTATCTTGGCTATGGCCTGATGGGTCAGGATGGCCGAGTGTCGCAGCGGGTTACAGATGGCGACATAGCGATCGAAGGCCATGGCCAGCATGAACCCAGACTCCATGGTATGAAGTGAATGAATTAAAAAAATCTGGATCAGGCAAGCGTCGATATGAATGGCCTGGTCCCTGAACCAGAAAATGCAGAGGGTTTTGGGCATGGCAGCAGTTGAGATAACCAGGTCGGCGAAGGCCAGCATGGCGAGGAAAAGGTACATGGGCTCATGGAGGCTCGGCTCGGTCTTGATCACAGCCAGGAGGAGGCAGTTCCGTAGGAGGGACAGGATGTAGACCGAGCAGAAGGGGATGGAGATCCAGACGTGGGCTGCCTCTAGCCCCGGGACGCCGAGCAGGATGAAGGTGGAGGGGTGGGGTGTGGTCCAGTTGGAAGCTGCCATGGTGAGGCTGGCTGGGTGCATTCAGATCCACAGCATGGCTGCTTCCTGACCCTGAAATGAACGATTAATTAATCATTAATTGGCCAATGGGAAGAGGATAAGGGGGATTTTCTTAGCATTATTTTTGCATCTATCCCGGGCTAACAGCAGACAGAAAGTGAGTCGTAAATAACGTATCCTTGGCTCTTGCCCTCAGCCATTCCATCCGTATTACGCAGGGTTTAGCAGTGAGCGAGGCTTGGTGTCAATGCAGACCAGTGGTTCTTTTTCCCTACACTCCTCTTGTTAGATGCCCTGTGAGTGGTCTATGAGAAAAAAAAATACTGCTGAGAAGAGACTCATCAGGCCCAGTCCTGAGCTAGTGCGGATGGGCAGAGAACCACTGAAGTTGTCCCCATTGACGCCAGCCGGAGATTCAACGTAGGGCAGCCTGCTGAAAGAGAGACCAGATCAGAACCATTTCCACTGACTCTGCGTTGCCAGCTGATTGGCTGCAGCAGGGGAGGGGCGGGAAAGCGAAGGGAGGATTCTCAGTCAAGTGGCTTCTGGGATTGGACGGCTCCGTCCTGATGGCTGTGGCGCAGTGAGGGCTAATTGGTCCCTTGGAGGGAATCTCCACATAAAGGACACGGTGGGCTTGGAAGACTCAGCTGACCTCCGTATCCTTAAAGACAGCTTCTCTCGGTCAGAGATGCCGCCTGTGGGCATAGCATGGGGGACTATTGCTTCCTCCAGGGCTCTCAAGCCAGCCTCGGTTCCAGCCGTAAGCTCACGGGAGGGGAGCAAACCCAGCAGCCAGATGGTTCTGTGGTGTCTCGAGTCTCTCGTGGCAGGACTCAGAGCTGGAGCGACTCTGCTCTGCTGGAACATGATCCCAGGCTCCACCCGACGTTTCAAAGTGGCAGAACCCGCGGTCAGCAGTCCCCAGCTGATCCCAGGCTCCACCCGGCGCTGCCCCTTTGAAATGCTGCAAGGAGCCTGACGCTGGTCTCCCTGTGGCATTTAAGGCAGCAGTGCTACACAGAGCAGCTGACCCCAGGCTCCATGTGGCGCTGCCACTTTTAAGTTCCCCTTCTCTTCTCTCCCTCCCTCCTCCCCTCCGCCACTTTTATGTGATGGAGGCAGCAAGGGGGGGAGTGACTAGTCGACTATCCTGTCAACTGTCCGATAAGCATTTGCTTATCAGATAATCGACTAGTCGACTAGTCCTTTACATCTCTAGTTCATAATCGGGAGGGGCAAAGGTCTGTGCAATATCCTTCTCCACATGGAGGGAAGGGCAGAATTTTCTGATTTCACTCCCAGGGCGTGTCTAGACTACAGGGATTTTTTGGAAAAAGTAGCCTTTTTTTGAAAAATCTGTACCTGCCTCTAGACTGCCGCCGCGGTCTTTCGAAAGTAAATCTAAAGAACGTGGCAGTTTTTTCGACCATGGAAAACCTCATTTTACGAGGAAGAAGGCCTTTTTTCGAAAGTGCTCTTTCAAAAAAAGGCACTGTGTAATGCAAACTGTGTTGTTTCAAAAGAGAGCATCCAGACTGCCGGGGTGTTCTCTTTCAAAAAAGTGGCTCGCTTTTTCGAAAGTACTGGTTGTCGTCTAGATGCTCTCTTTCAAAAGAGGCTTTTTTCGAAAAAGGCGTGTCGTCTAGATGTAGCCCCTGGGAGGTGGGCACCTGAGTGCTAGGACAAGCCCCTAACGCAGTCTTTCCAGAGCTGGTCTCAATGCCTGTATCTTTCTGAAGCTGGGTGTGGCCCTGCCCGTGTGGGTGCTGAAGGAACCAGCAGAGACTGTCTCAGCAGGACATAGTACAGGGTATCCAGGATGGCAGGATACGTGGGCTCGGTGGTATCCCACTATCCCAGGTGGTATCCCAAAGTGGGGGGCAAATCCTCACAGTCATGCTAGCCTCGTGGGGAGTGGTGATGTGGGATCCACGAAAGTCTGAGCTTGGCTCTGGGAAGCACTGTGCACACGCCTCTACACAAATGACTCCTGCTAACCTGGATGTGAACGGGACGGATCTGCTGCCAGAGGAGTGTGACTAACCTGCAGGTCACTCGTGGGAGATGGTTTTCTCTTGGCATCTCCCCTTTAACGCTCAGGCAGCTGGACAGGACCCTAACGGAGCCGCTCCAGGAATCAGCTCACTCCATCCCACGTGCAGTGATGCAAACTCTTCTGTCCTTTGTGGGTCGGGCAGAGAGTGAATTTGGCAGAGTTGATCATCATGGCGTCTGAGGACTGATGTACTACAAACAACGCCAGACCACCCACAGAGAAAGCCCTGCCCCGCACACGTATGGGACCTGAACCATTCACAAACCTTGTGGGAGAGCACACACCCAGGAGACAGAAACTGAAGGCCAGAGACCCTTATCAATACATTGAATAAATCCCCCATTTCCAGGGGCTGCTGTGTCCGAGGGCAGAAGCTGCCTGCAGACATCGTCATCACAGTTACAGTCCCCCGCCATCCAAATTCGGCCTCCAGCCCGGTGCAGTTGGGGGCTGTTGGATCCGATGCGACTAAGGCAGCAGCCACTTTGTGAGGGCGGAATCAGACCTCACAGGGAAGAGCCTAGACACAGAATATCGCCCCACTCATCCCGCCCAGAATGTACAGGGGACTCTGCCACAAGGAGGAGAGCTGGGAAGCCTGTTGGGGAGAGGGAAATTCACTCCTGAGTTCACTTTTCCCAGCCAAGCCCCACGGGACAGCCCTGCCCTTCTGAGCAGTTAAAGTGGAATGGAACTGAATGTTCCTAGGCTAAGCACCTTTCCTGCAGACCAGCCGTCTGGACATGGCTCCCAGCGACCTGCTCTGAGGTTCCCTGCCTTCTGACGACCTGCAGGGTCCCCCACACCCATCTCAGCTCTCTGCTTCTTCTGGGCTCTAGTGTGACCATTAACCAGGGTTATTTCTGAGTTCCCCAGCCCCGAACTCACCCAGCTCCTGAGCCACAGAGAGGGGCTGACGTGGGCAATGGGCAGTGTCCTGAGCGGCTCTGTGCTGGGCCGGAGGAGAGCTGGGCGGGGAGGTTTATAGCCATCGCGGTGCAATCCCATCAGGGTTTGGGCCTCCCCTGAGCAGAGAGCATGAGACAAACTGTATTCGGTATTCGGCGCCCCGAGGGAGCTGGGGAGGATAATGAGCCAGGGCCCAGCAAAGACAATGGGGAAAACACATCGTGTAATTATCAAACAAATTGTTTGTTTAGTTATCAGACAAATGAAAGGCCAGGCAGAGTTTGCTGAAGTTCAGGAACTCTTGGCCCCATTCAACTGCTGTAGGTTCTAGGAGTCATTCAGAGATTTATCAGAGGGGTAGCTCTCCAATAAGAGCTCTCCAATCTGGAGTCTCTCATAAAACACCAACCTTCTGCACAAATGGACTTTACTAAAACAAGACAGGAGATCTACATTACACACTTCACTTCTCTACAGAGGAAAAAGGACTGTAAGCTGTCTAAAATCCTACCTGCCACATGGGGCCACAACAATGGTACCCCTAACTCACCCAGCAATATCGTCAATCTCTCCAACTACACACTCAGCTCGGCAGAAGAATCTGTTCTATCTCGGGGACTCTCTTTTTGCCCCGCCACCCCCACTAACATGATACAGTTCTGCAGTGATCTGGAAGCCTACTTTCGCCGTCTCCGTCTCAAGGAATACTTCCAACACGACACTGAACAGTGCACTGACACACAGATACCTTCCCACCAACAGCACAAGAAGAAGAACTCCACATGGACTCCTCCTGAGGGCCGAAATGGCAGTTTGGACCTCTACATAGAATGCTTCCGCCGACGTGCACAGGCAGAAATTGTGGAAAAACAGCATCGCTTGCCTGGTAACCTCAGTCGTGCAGAACGCAATGCCATCCACAGCCTCCGGAACAACTCTGACATTATAATCAAAGAGGCTGACAAAGGAGGTGCTGTTGTCATCATGAACAGGCCTGACTACCTAAAGGAGGCTGCCAGACAACTCTCCAATACCAAATTCTACAGGCCACTTTCCTCAGATCCCACTAAGGAATATACTAAGAAACTGCACCATCTGCTCAGGACACTCCCTAAACAAACACAGGAACAAATCGACACACCTTTAGAGCCCCGACCAGGGTTGTTCTATCTATTACCCAAGATCCACAAACCTGGAAATCCCGGACGCCCCATCATCTCGGGCATTGGCACTCTTACTGAAGGACTGTCTGGCTATGTGGACTCTCTGCTCAGACCCTACGCCACCAGCACTCCCAGTTACCTTCGTGACACTACGGATTTCCTGAGAAAACTACAATGCATAGGTGATCTTCCAGAAAACACCATCCTAGCCACCATGGATGTAGAGGCTCTCTACACAAACATCCCACATGCAGATGGAGTACAAGCTGTCAGGAACAGTATTCCTGATGATGCCACAGCACAACTGGTGGCTGAACTCTGTGAATTTATCCTCACACACAACTATTTCAGATTTGGTGACAACATATACCTCCAGACCAGTGGCACTGCTATGGGCACCCGCATGGCCCCACAATACGCCAACATTTTTATGGCTGACCTGGAACAACGCTTCCTCAGCTCTCGTCCACTTACACCCCTTCTCTACCTACGCTACATCGATGACATCTTCATCATCTGGACCCATGGGAAGGAGACTCTGGAAGAATTTCACCATGATTTCAACAGCTTCCACCCCACCATCAACCTCAGCATGGACCAATCTACACGGGAGGTCCATTTCCTGGACACCACGATACAAATAAGTGACGGTCATATCAATACCACCCTATACCGAAAACCTACCGACCGCTATACTTACCTGCATGCCTCCAGTTTCCATCCCGGACACACCACACGATCCATTGTTTACAGCCAAGCACTGAGGTACAACCGCATATGCTCCAATCCCTCAGACAGAGACCTACACCTACAAGACCTTCAACAAGCATTCTGTAAACTGCGATACCCACACGAGGAAGTGAGGAGACAGATTGACAGAGCCAGACGTGTACCCAGAAGCCTCCTGCTACGGGACAAGCCCAAGAAAGAAACCAACAGAACACCACTGGCCATCACCTATAGTCCCCAGCTAAAACCTCTCCAACGCATCATTAGTGATCTTCAGCCCATCCTGGACAATGATCCCTCGCTCTCACAGGCCTTGGGAGGTAGGCCGGTCCTTGCCCACAGACAACCCGCCAACCTGAAGCATATTCTCACCAGCAACTACACACCGCACCATAATAACTCGAACTCAGGAACCAATCCTTGCAACAAACCTCGGTGCCAACTCTGCCCACATATATACACCAGCAACACCATCACAGGACCTAACCAGATCAGCCATACTGTCACTGGTACATTCTCCTGCACATCCACCAACGTAATATATGCCATCATGTGCCAACAATGCCCCACTGCTATATACATCGGCCAAACAGGACAGTCCCTACGTAAAAGAATCAATGGACACAAATCTGATATTAGGAATGGCAACATACAAAAACCTGTAGGGGAACACTTCAATCTTCCTGGACACACAATTGCAGATCTAAAAGTAGCCATCCTGCAGCAAAAAAACTTCAGGACCAGACTTCAAAGAGAAACTGCTGAGCTACAGTTCATCTTTAAGTTTGACACAATCAACTCTGGATTAAACAAAGACTGTGAATGGCTTGCTAACTACAAAAGCAGCTTCTATTCTCTTGGAATTCACACCTCCAGATCAGCTGCTAGAAGTGGGCCTCATCCTCCTTGATTGGATCCACCTGGTCATCTCCAGCCTGATCCTGGCCTGCATATTTATTCCTGCCTCTGGAAATTTCCACTACATGCATCTGACGAAGTGGGTCTTTGCCCACGAAAGCTTATGCTCCTACACTTCAGTTAGTCTATAAGGTGCCACAGGACTCCTCGTCGCTTATTCAGAGATTTGGAGGCAATAGAATCGCTGAGTGTCATTTGGTGGCTGAAAGCACAACATTGGAGAGTTGCTGCAAATTTGAGTGGCAGTAAGACCCCCCCCCCCCACACACACAGCCCAGGTGACAATGCCACGCACTGCCCCTGGGTCTGGCCAACTCTGTGTGATGGTACCGACTGGGCACCCTCAGCAGCTTGGATCCCCCATGACCTTGAGGTTTCCACACTCTGTGGCTGCCTGGTCATGCCAGAGTTCAGGCTCAGGAAGTCCCCAGGGAGAAGTGGGAGTCAGGGTTTGTTCTGGGACTGGAGAGTTTCCCATAAGGCCACCATGGGTCTCTGATCTGGGGCTGGCTCAAGAGCTCAGGGATCGGATCTAGGGGAACATGTAACCCCAATCGGAGGGCAAAGGACCCTGTTGCCAACTCAGCATCTGACTCCCGGATTGAAGTCCCTCATTGCATCACAGTTTCTCTTCCTGTACGTATGGTAGGTATCTGAGAGCATTGCAACCCATTCCAGGTCTAGTATCTAGGATAAGGGTTCCACTAAATGCGCCACGTGAGCGCTTTCATGCTCTCTGTGGATGCAGCACAGTTGACCCCCTTGGCCAGAAGCTCTCCCATTGGCACAGCACCGTCTACACTCTTGCTTAGGCTGGTATCGCGGTAGCGCTCAGCCATGGGGAGGTGTCACGACCCGTGCGGCGTATTTATACCAAAGCAATTCCGTCATTTCGGCCTACCCTGCAATAGGCAGCATCGTAGTCAGGGCTCCCTAGCGTGGTGTCCTGACAGACCTGCTCCTTCAGGGATGGCAGCCCTTCGGCTGTGGGCACATGCTCCTCTGGGTGCCATATTGGCTGGTGCAAATAGCCACCACAGCAGACTCTGAGAGAGCCCCCAAAGACACAAAATCAGATAATGATCCACGGTGTCCAGACAGGTTTATTATCAAACAAATCCGGTAATGGCTGTCACTAGACTCTACCAAGCCACTATGTACACGTACCCCCTGACGACGGAGAGCTCAGTCAGTCCCAGGGATGAGACACTGCTCCTTAGCCTGGGCAAAGACAACTCCTTTGGGGTACAAATTTTACACGGAGATACAGACAAGTTACATGTCACTCCTGATGTACCAGGTTGCTGCCCTCTGACACTACTTATATACCACCTCATGCCTGGGGGATTCAACCACTGTCTATCAACCTGTCGGTTTGGACCCA
This sequence comes from Pelodiscus sinensis, assembly GCF_049634645.1. Lineage (NCBI taxonomy): Eukaryota > Metazoa > Chordata > Testudines > Trionychidae > Pelodiscus > Pelodiscus sinensis. The sequence goes on along the minus strand of NC_134711.1, from coordinate 332,711,613 downwards.
GTCCTGAACCTAGGTGAGAAGGCCTGTTATTTGTGGGGAGGAGGTTGGTCCTGAGAGGTTTCTTCATGAGGTGTTTCTGTTGCGACCCCTTTGGAATGTGCTTATGGCCCGTACCTAGCACCTCTTAGGTGTGAGAGTTTCTCTCATATCAGTCCTGTTCTTGCCAACGTCTGAGGGCAGGGTCTGCCCCTGGTTTCCAGCTTCCCTTTGCTTTATATTAGCAAAGTCTTGACCTCAGGGCTCACAACTGGCTTATGTTTCAGGCCCTCATCCTGCTACAGGCAGCACCAGGGCTGACCTTTAGTTTACCGATCAATAAGAAAGAGACGTTGGAGTCACTGTGGAAATCATTGGCAAAGGGGCAGAACGATACCATATTACTTCTGTGTAAGTAGAAGGTCTATCGGAATTGGAAAAGGTACCGAAAAGGGCAACTGAATGAGGAGAGATTAATGGGACTGGAACTTTTTAGCTTGGAAAAGAGATGATGAAGGGAACTGTGATGGGGTGGACTAGAACTGACGCCCCCTGCTGGAGGCCTTGCCGCACCCCACCCCAGGGAGAAGAGCAGAAGAGCTGCTCTCCAGACGTGGCTGACCCAGGGCTGGCGGCTGAAGACTGGCCATGATAAACTACAAATAAATTGCAGAACCCTGGACAGGGCATGGTAAGAACTTGACCTCAGTCCCTGAGAGAGGGGGCTGGACGGAGCTGCTTCTTGAGCAAGTGGCCCAGGGAGTGAGGTAGCAGTGGATGGCAGTGATAATGGGCACCCACTGTTTACAGGGTCCCTGGGCTGGGACCCAGAGGAATGTGTTGGCCTGGGGCCCCCCAAACCCACACTAGCTAGCAAAAGGGGATAAGAAGAAGCCTAGTCCCAAGCAACTGACCAAAAAAGCCATCTGGGACACCTCCATCCCCCCAAGTCAGGCAGGGCAGTGAAGTGGTGGACATGCCCTTGGCCACAGGGGGGGCGCTTACAAGAGGGTGAGCCCTTCACGGAAACATGTGGTGGAGCTCTATCAAATTATGCCTGGAGCGGCGAAAGTAAGGCAGCGTAATTTAAGCCTTCCCATAATACAGCCTCTCCCGAGTTACGAACGAGTTACGGACTAAACACTTGGCTGTAACTCGACATGTTCGTAACTGAGACCCCATTGAGTTACATGGCAGCAAGGAAAAGCAGGGACCTGTATGTCTCACACTCTCCTCTCAGCCGTGGCTGCTCAGCTACTGTGGAGGGTTCGTTGTGACAGGATGTGGGGGTTCCAATGCCCACAAGGCCCTGTGCTCCTGCTAGAGAAGGCTGGCTGAAGACGTGCACAGGGAACAGATGCAGGGGAAGTTTGGGGCTGGTCCATATTTCTAACGGGATTGTGCTCCACAGTCTGGGCCTGGCCCCTGGGAAAGTTTTGTCGGCTGCATAAATCAGCTTTACAGCCACTGAGCCTGAAGAGCAGGGACGTCCTTTCTGCACCCCAGGGATTTAGGTTCTTTTCGACATGCAGTGCCCACGCCACTGGGATAGGCCTGGGACCTGGAATATGCCTTGCTTGGAAGGCTGAGTGAAAGGTGCCCAGCCTGGGAGGCTGTTAGGGCAGCATTTTGGAAACCGTGGCTTGTGGCCGAGGCTGGGTTGATGCCGAGTGTACAGAGGACCCCATTTGGATCTTCATAGTGGGACCTCCCATGTCTGGGGCGTGCAAGGCCATTGATGCATGGAGGACACCGTTTTCCTTGACAAAATGGCACTTCTGCAGGGAGTGACCTCACCGGCACCATATGCAAGACGTCACGCTGTGTGGGAAGGTGCCATTTTGCTCTTCGAAATGCCATCCTCCGTGTTGTCTGGGGTGCCAGGAGGAAACAATTCACGAAAATGGGGTTGTGCCAGCAAAGAGTATGGGCACGCTTGTCTCAGGGCTTGATCCAACATTCAACTCACACAGACCTGGGAGGATGTGTCCTGTGTCTGAATCCACTGAGACTTGTTTGCACAATATTAGCTCCAATGAAATATCCATGCAAGTTCTGTCTCCCATACTCACAAGCCATCACTACTGGGCAACAGCTGGAGCTCCTGATAGTACATATCTTAGAATCCTCGAATCCTAGCATCCTAGGATTGGAAGAGACCTCAGGAAGTCATAGAGTCCAGCCCCCTGCCCAAAGCAAGACCAACCCCAACTCAATCATCCCAGCCAGGGCTCTGTCAAGCGGGGACTTAAAAACCTCTAGAGAGATTCCGCCCCCTTCCTAGGGAACCCATTCCAGTGCTTCCCCACCCTCCTAGGGAAATTGTTTTTCCTAATATCCAACCTAGACCTCCCCCAGAAAGCAGATTGTGAGTTTATTTCATTTCTTAGGTAATCTACATTGATTTGTACATGCAGTACTTATAATGACTTAAAATCTATCTTACTGTACTTAATGAATCTATTTTATATTTTTGGAAACCTAAAACTGTGTTGTTTGAAATGAAAACGAGAAATCTGTTGAGGAACAGAGGTTGGTGCATGGTCCTCTCCACATTGAGGGCAGGATTCCCTGTATGCTGGGCCCTTGGGTGGCCGCCCAGGAGAGGTTCAGATGCTGCCCAGGTGATCAGCAGAGCGCCCCGAGCCGCCCACAGCCAGCAGCCTGCCTCTGTGCACACAATACAATGTTTTGCACAAATGGATGGGAAAAACTAGAGGGAACATTGATTGAGGGAGGTGTGAACTGAGTCATAAAGCTCTCATTTATCAGGCTTCTGGCCAGAGCAAGATGGTTCAGCAATGGGGTGCTAATCTGCGGAGCTGGGGTGAACTTAGGCTCTAACTCCAATTCCCCTTGTCACTCCGTTACCACTGAAAAGACAATGGCTAGAAAAGGGAAATCAGGACTCCTGGGTCCATCTGTCATTTTCTTTGCTAGGTATTTTGAGGATCCATGAACAAAATGTGTAGTTCAATATAACTATAGCTACCGATGACAATTACTGATCACTTATCCTTATCAACAGTCCCATGCGTGTGCAGAAATCTGTTTGTATCTTCCCTAAGTCATCTGTCCCCAGATCTGTCTGTCTACATCAGGGTGGACAAATTCTGTCCCACGGGCAGGATCCGGTCTGCAAGGTTAGTCCCTGACAGGCCTCCACCTCCTTGTTTACCTAAGCCTCCACAAGTATTGAAGGATTGCAGCTCTGGTTGGCTGCTATAGGGAAAAATGAGGTAGACCGTGGTATCTTGCTGAGAACGTGCAGCTCAAATCCTAAGTCAGTAGGCCAGGCCAGGGAAGCATACAGTTACCGTGACCCTGGTTCCCCTGGCAACTACATTCCAAAGGGGCCTCACTCTGATAAGGCCTGGTTGGTACCAGCCAGGCTGCGCGGTTTTTCTTACTGTCTCCTGTAATTTCAGATTAATCAGCCTGGATCCCAAGGACTCTGCCAACACAAGGAAGTAGTCCTCTCACAGTAGACACATCACAATTTCAGCAAAACAAGTTAACATCAATATGTCCATTTTGTTTATGTTGGCTCATTTAGCTTGTTAGGAATAACTACCTTTATTAGTGATAACGTGTTTAATTGGCAATGGGCGGAGATACTGTGTAACCTTCTTAGTTCATTGGCTTATGTGCACATCTAATTTCCACTGCTAGACCTATCAAATCACTTCCCCTCCGTCCATCTGCTACCTATATAATCTAATGTATGTTTTGGTTAAGTTAGTGCTCTCCAGGTTAACCCCTGGTTGGTACTCCACCAGTGCTGGTTTTCAATAAATCCTCTGCTTGTTTTCACTTGCACCCAGTGTGTCCGGAATTATTCCCTACAGCCACAAATCGCCGTTCACAGCCAACGCAAGTGGCGGGAAATGGCGTCCCGGTCTGTGGCACTTCCTGCACTTCTCATTGGCTGCGAACAGTGATTCATGGCCAACCAGAGATGAGAATCTCCGATACCTGCTGAGGCGCAGGTAAACATAGTGGGGGTGGCTCGCCAGGGACTAATCATGCAGGCTGCATTTTTTTTATTGCCCACCCCTGGTCTACATCTACCCATTGTCGAAGCAAAAGACTTCTCTGTGTTTAGGAGGCTAACAACCAGCTTTATTGATCAATAAAGGGGGGACATGATAGCGGTTTTCAAATATCTAAAAGGGTGTCACAAGGAGGAAGGAGAAAATTTGTTCCTCTTGGTTTCTGAGGACAGGACAAGGAGTAATGGGCTTAAAGTGCAGCAGGGGAGGTTTAGATTGGACATTAGGAAAAAATTCCTAACTGTCAGGGTGGTCAAATATTGGAATAAATTGCCAAGGGAGGTGGTGGAATCTCCCTCTCTGGAGATATTTAAGAACAGGTTAGCTAGACATCTGTTAGGGATGGTGTAGACGGAGCTTGGTCCTGCCTTGAGGGCGGGGGGCTGGACTCGATGACCTCTTGAGGTCCCTTCCAGTCCTATGATTCTATGATTCTATGAACTGCAGTGCCTCTTACTGAATGCGGTTGTTGATGTGATGGGCATCATAGAAACATGGAGGAAGGAGGATAGTCAATAGGAGCCAGTAATACCAGAGTACACAATCTAACAGAGAGAGAGAAGAGGTCACACTGGTGGTGTCCCTAGATGTTGAAGAAAGAGCAGAATCATATGACTCCTGAGAGAATTCTGCACCGAAAAAGTTAATTACTCCAAACAAAATATTTCAAAAACTGGCAAAATTCTTTGAGTCTTGTTGGGTGTGTTCCATGTGCCGGGGGAATTGGACTCGGTGTAGGGCTTCCAGTTCTTCTGATCCCAAAGGAATAGCCCCAGTCCCAGGTCAATGTATGCCTCAGATCTTACCCATAAGAGCATGCTGTGCCAATCCTTTAGAATCTAAAAGCTAAGGCTATGTCTAGACTGCAAGTCTGTTTCGAAAGAGGCTTTTTCGAAAGATACTTTAAAAAAAGCCACTTTTGAAAACGAGCGTCTACACTACAACCAGTACTTTCGAAAAAGCAAGCTGCTTTTTCCAAAGAAAGCACTCAGGCAGTCTGGATGCTCTCTTTCAAAAAAGCACAGTTTGCATTACATAGAGCCTTTTTTCGAAAAAGCACTTTCGAATAAAGGCATTCTTCCTCATAAAACGAGGTTTTCCGCGGTCAAAAAAATTGCTGCATTCTTTCGATTTACTTTCAAAAGAACGCAGCAGCAGTCTAGATGCAGGGAAAGTTTTTTTTCGAAAAAAGGCCACTTTAAAAAAAAAACCCTATAGTCTAGACACACCCTAAGGGGCTACATCTAGGCTGGCATGATTTTCCGGAAATGCTTTTAGCGGAAAATTTTCTGTTAAAAGCATTTTCGGAACAGAGCTTCTAGATTGGCATGAACGCTTTTCCGCAAAAAAGCCCCGATCGCCATTTTCGCGATTGGGGCTTTTTGGTGGAAAACAAATCTGAGCTGTCTACACCGGCCCTTTTGTGCAAAAGTTTTGCGCAAAAGGACTTTTGCCCGAATGGGAGCAGCACAGTATTTCCACAAGAACACTGACAATCTTACATGAGATCATCAGTACTTTTGCGGAAATTCAAGCGGCCAGTGTAGACAGGCAAGTTTTTCCGGAAAAGTGGCTGATTTTCCGGAAAAACTGGCCAGTCTAGACACAGCCAGGGTGTATGAAAGAAAGAAAGAAAGAAAGAAAGAAAGAAAGAAAGAAAGAAAGAAAGAAAGAAAGAAAGAAAGAAAGAAAGAAAGGTTACATCTAGATGACAAAGACAAGTCAGAAAAAAAACAGATTGCAATTTGCGTATCTTTTTCTGATTTTCTTACAAAAGAGGCTTTTCCAAAATGTGGCGCATCTACACACACCAGATTTCAGAAAAACCTGCTCTTTTGAGCCATCCGTTCTTCCTTGTAAAACGAGGTTTACAGGGATGGCGAAAGAACGGGTCTGATTTTCTGAAATTTTTTTCAGAAAAGCAGATGCGTTCCTTGGACGCAGCATTGTTTTTCCGGGATACCTCCCTTAAAAACATTTTAGTCTAGATGTAGCAAAGGAAGGAAGGAAGGAAGGAAGGAAGGAAGGAAGGAAGGAAGGAAGGAAGGAAAAGGTTGAGAGTAAAGTTGCTAAAGGAATCAAGTTACAAGTTTCTTGGTGCAGACTTGTAGCCAAGATGGATAAATCTGTCTTAGAATTCCCTGGAGTACATCCTCTGTAATGTTGGTCCATCGGTCCTTTTGGGCTCAGTTCCCAGCAAAGATGTTTCAGAAGTGATGAGCTGGAATGAAGACAGGAATGGAGACCAGGATGGAGGAATCCCCTGGATCCTCTATGTCCTTGCTCAAATGGAGAGCATTATTTTGTGAAAGTCAACCCCAGATGGAGTTTGTCACATGAGCAAGTCACCTGTCCATGCACGTGTTCGTAGCAGCCATTGCTCTCATGAGGGTCTGGACATTCACAACAGTTCCTCAGATGTGGATTGGCACCTATTAAGGCCTATTGTTAGCCAAGTGCTGCTATTCAGTTGACTAGCCACCCTTTCATTAGCGTTCACACTACTCAAGAGAGATTTGGAGTCAGTGTGGACAGTTGTCTGAGAAGATCTGCTCAGTGCACAGCAGCAGTCAGAAACAAGCAATCAGAATGGTGGGAATCACTAAAACGTAGAAAGGACTTTTGATCGGCCCTTTCCCGGCACCAAAAGAAAGGGGAAGCATCAACGAGAAACCAGGCTCCAGAGACTGACCCCAGAGGAAATGGAGAGTGGCCCTATCTCCTGGCCCACTTGATCGATAGGGCAGGCAGACCAATGAGGGAGTCAGGAATCCAGGAATCGTACTCTCCACATGAGCTGGGAATGTCTGAGCCAGAACAGGGCAGAGTTAAGGGGAGAGCAGGGGCCTGGGTTGAGCTGGGAGCAGAGCTGTGCCAGCCAGAGCCAGGGAGCCAGGCTGGGGAGTTGGAGGCAAAGCAGAAGCAGTGCTAGCGCTGAATTTGAGGCTACAGATGGGGCTGTGGCTTGAGCAGTGTGAGGCAGTGGTCATATTGCAGAACCAACATCATTCCCCACTCGAATTACGAGCACATGGCTCGGGTGAAGCTTGCCTCTGCCGACATCCACATCAGTAATTATTACAGTCTCTCTGTCACATTGTGCTTTGCTAGCCTGGATTTATTTTGTAGTCTCTCCCAATTTCGAAATAAGCTATGAAATTGACATAGCTCAATTTGCCTAGCTTATTTTGAGTTAAGCTCCGGTGTGTAGACTGCAAGCCTCTTTCGAAAGAGAGCGTCTAGACTGCACGTTGAACTTTCGAAAAAGCGGCTTGCTTTTTCGAAAGAAAGCATCCAGTGAGTCTGGATGCTCTCTTTCGAAGAAGCCCTATTTACATTGAAGAACGCCTTCTTTCGAAAGAGGAACTTTCGAAAGAAGGCGTTCTTCCTCGTGAAATGAGGCTTGAGTCTGGATGCAGGGGAAGTTTTTTCGAAAAAAGGCTACTTTTTTCGAAAAAACCCCTGAGTCTGGACACAGCCCTAGTGCTCTGGCTCTCTCTCTAAGCAGAGGTGTCCAGGGACACGATACCAGCCCCTCTGCCCTGAATCACTGGACAGTCAAAGAGACATTAAATTGTTTCCTGACCTTACTGTGCTATATCAGCATGACAAAGTGAATAGTTAGACTAGGCACAACTCACTCACTGATAGGATTGCCACCTTGCTAAATAGGAGAAGTTTCTTAAAGTACATCCACAAAAAGAGGTTTCCACACAGTTCAGTCTTCAGACTTGTCTTGCTTGTTTACCATACACTGCCAGGCAGGGTCCACGCACTGCCTGTAACTCTGTGCCATCATCGAGGCCATGAATATGCTTCCAGGAGCCTAATCGATAGAGTTTGACTCGACATCCCTGATTAGGAATTGAAGATTGCCCACTACAAATCACACACACACACACACACACACACACACACACACACACACACAGGCTGCTGAACGTAGAACTGTCTGTCTCCCTCTCTTTCTCTTAGCCTCTCTTTCTCTTAGCTTTGGGAGTTGCCCAGATAAGAGGTCTCCAGAGACAATGACATGAGAGGAAACCAACTCCCGGGTGGGTGCTGACCAGAACTAACCAGGCATTGTCCAGCCAGAGAACTACAATTCAATGACTCACTTGTGTGAGGACACACCTGGGAACTACACAATGTTGCTTAGAAGCTCAGCTCTGCCCACCAGACATACCTGGACCTTGGCTCCCAACTCCATGAGATGGAGGCTATAACACAGAACATATGCTGGGCCTTTCCCCTGCACCCACCTCTGCTGCCAACCACAAAGATACTGAAAAGAAGACTGAAGAACCCAACGGAGGAGACCAGCCTCTGTTTAAGGTAGAATCCTGTATATGAAGGACTATAATGGGGTGAGGAAAAAACTGCTTAATCTATTTGTCACCCCGTATAATATGCTTGAGAATGTAGACTATGAGTTTATATTTTCGTTTCCTTTGCTGATGAACTGCGAGTCTTTTGCCCATCGCTTAGGATCACGTAAAAGCCACAGCCTGGAGTCAATCTGTGTGTGTCACTGCTTATCTCTCCCAGGGAGCTTTTCTGAAGAAAACTCGGCAGTTTTGTCGACGGCTGTAAACCTCATTCCACGAGGAATAACGCCTTTTGAGTTCTGTCGACAGAAGGCGTTATTGCATCTACACTGTCCTTGCGTCTACACTGTCATGTCTACAAAGCGGCTTGCTTTGTCGACAGAACTGGATGCAGTCTGTCGACAAAATTTCTGTCAACAAAAGCCTGTAGTCTAGATGTATCCTTACATTAATGATTTACCAGCTTCAGAGGGGCAGCCGAATTAGTCTGTAACTGGAAAAAAAAATAAAAAACAGTGAATAGTCTTGAAGCACCTCAGAGACTAACAAAATACGTAGATGGTATCATGAGCTTTTGTGGGCACAACCCACTTCTTCAGGTGAATTGAGTTATTAATGATCCCCCCCAACACCTGTTTATTTACTAACTGGATCTTTAATAACTCCGGTCATCTGAAGAAGTGGGTAGTACCCACGAAAGCTCATGAGACCATCTACATGTTTTGGTGTTCTCTAAGATGCTGCAAGACAATAATGATTGAGTTGGGGTTGGTCCTGCTTTAAGCAGCGGGCTGGACTAGATGATCTCCTGAGGTCTCCTCCAACACTGGTCTTCTATGATGAATACCCTGTGGGACTGTATGTGCTGTCATGGTGTGTGACCTTATGAAGTTTTGCTATGTATTACTGAGGTACATTGTGATGTTGGAAACATCCACCCAGGCTTTCAGACCCAACAATGGAGGAGCCAGGCAGAACTAACAGCCCATCAAACGGAATCCACTCTCCCAAAAAGGCTCCTCGCAGAGGGCACATACACAATGGAGACTACTTAACCAATAGGGGCAGACCGCCCTATCACAAGCTTCAGTCCTTCCAGCAAGTGGGCAGAATCTATTCAAGGGTACGTCTAAACTACATGGCTCCATCGACGGAGCCATGTAGATTTGTTTGTTCGGCAAAGGGAAATGAAGCCGCGATTTAAATAACCGCGGCTTCATTTAAATTTCAATGGCTGACATGCTGAGCCGACAAACAGCTGATCAGCTGTTTGTCGGCTCAGCGCGCTAGTCTGGATGCTTCCCAGTCGACATGAAAGCCCTTTATCGACCTCCCCGGTAAACCACATCCTACGAGGCATAACGGGGAGGTCGATAAAGGGCTTTCAGGTCAGCGCGGGAGCGTCCAGACTAGCATGCTAAGCCGACAAAAAGCTGATCAGCTGTTTGTTGGCTCGGCACGGCAGCCATTTAAATTTAAATGAAGCCGCGATTATTTAAATCGCGGCTTCATTTCCCTTTGCCAATCAGCCTAATCTACATGGCTCCGTCGACAGAGCCATGTAGCTTAGACACACCCCAAGAGAAAAAGTTATTTGGCCTCTTCTGCCCCTCCCTCCCATTCAACATCTGGAAGAAATATCTGGAGATCAAAGGTTTTGAACTGGCAGGTGGCCCTGGACTGGAGAAAGTCCCAGCCTGTGCCTTGAGGAACTTCACTGTCTGTCAGGGAGAGACACTGCTTGAGTCAACTCCTGCTTAGTTTATAGAACTGGAGACCACAGTCTTCTCAGGGATTAGCAATATTTTTACATAAATTCCCAGAGCAGCCGACACCTCTGCCTCAGCCCAGAGCCCAGGAGATCTCCTCTCCCTTTGGGAAGAGCCTTTAATTGCTGTTTACTCCTTAAGCTGGATGAAGAGCGCAGAAGCCCAGCCGTGAAAAGGGTCCCTGGAGAGTCACTGCCTAGAAAGTCTCTGTTCTCCAGCCTGTTTGCTTCCAGAGGCTGCTTCCCGCTGGGACGGCCCAGAGCTGCGTTATAAGCAGTGCACAGCCCTGTGCCGGCTCTCGGCGTGGGATGCTGCAGCAGATGCTGGGCTGAGAGAGGTGCAGGACACAGCTAAGTGAGGGGGGTTCCCAGGGAAGACACGTCCCTCAGAGGACTCACAGGCACCAGCTCTTGGAGAGGAGCAAACCTGCTTCACTAACCCAGTGCACTGTGGGAATGGTGGGATAGAGGGTAAGTCTGGGTCCTTTCTGCTTTGCACAGACACTAAACATCCTCGGGCCCTTGCCCCAAGGGGGATGAGTTTTAATCCAGTGTTATTGGCCAAAGTGTCCCTCTTTGCGGACGGCCTCTCGCTCAAGGCAGCTGCTTTTCAGGTGCAAAGTGGATCCTGTTGGATGAATGATGCTAGTGGATGGACAAGGCAGGGCAATGTTCTCTGGCCATGACTTGTAGTTTACTCGACAACCCTGAGACAAAACTCCCCTGGCAGCAAGAACTGAGTGAAGCCTTCAGCAGACACTGCCCAGACACTGTCACCTCCTCCCCTGGCATCTCTGGCTGGTAGTGGGGGCTGTTGCCTGATTTGTATCTGCTGGGCAGCAGAACGGCTGCTCGGCCAGTCCCTCCCCAGCCGCTAGCAGGGCCTGGCGTTCTTCTGGCCTCAGGGCAGGACTCTGCACCTGGCCTTGTGGGACCGCCTCAGATTTCCTTTGTCTGCAGCCTGCACGTGACTGTATCAAACACTGTGTGTGCACGGGCCCTGCTCAGTCAGCACTCCGGATCCATCGGTGCCTGCCCCGGCCTCTTCCTCGTGACCCCTCTGGAGGCCTTTGGCTCAGGCACGGATTTTATCTCCAAGGATTTTCCATTTGCTTCCTGCTCATTGATGAAACTATCTAATGGTACGAGACGTACAAGTGATCACTGCAGGATCATTCTAGAAACAGTCCCATTGGCTGACAGGGGCCCATGGGCATCAGCTGTCTGGGATCTGGGAGTGATCAGATGTCAGTCCATTTTAGGGGTGCTCTACTGCTATTTCAGTGTGTGCATTTTTGACCTGTCAGTTTTCCCTCTTACATCAAATGCCTCAGAGAAATCGAAGTCTCTTCCATCTGTGCTGTTCCCTTCTCAGCCAGATGTGCACTTGCATTAGTGGATGAGTTTTCCATAAAGCATGTTGGTGACAGGCATTAACTAATCTCAGACCACCCTTTCAACTGTCTCCTAACCCAACCAGTTTTGTAAATGTTCTGTTCATTTTTAATAGTTTCTATTTAACACACTTCTGCCTTTTATTTCCCTTTAAAAACATACTGGGTGAGTCTAGACTGGCAAGATTTTGTGCAAAAGCGATTGCTTTTGCGCAAAAACTTGCCACCTGTCCACACTGGCCGCGAGTATTTGCGCAAGAACACTGACTTTGTACTGTACAAAATCAGTGCTTCATGCGCAAATTCTCCGACGCTGCTGCTCAGGGATAAGATAAGTATTCTTGCACAAGAGGGCCAGTGTAGACAGGCATGTTAATTTCTTGCGCAAGAAAAGCTGATGGCTAAAATGGCCATCGGAGCTTTCTTGCGCAAGAGAGCATCTGTGCCAGTGTAGACGCTCTTTTGCGCAAATACTTTTAACGGAAAAACTTTTCCGTTAAAAGTATTTGCGCAAAAACATGCCTGTCTAGACGCAGCCACTGGCTCTGATGCTACCTGATCACGTACTTCTGGATGCAAACAAGGTGTGTTATTGATCACTCTATTCACACCCCTGGTTTTGTGCTTCCAAGTTTCTATGTTGGATGCAGGTTAACAGCCTTGTTGACTGATAATAGACAGGAATTTATTTCATCATCTCATGTGACATAAGCCCCTCAGAGTGCTAGTATCCTGAAATAACTTTGCTGTGTAGACATAGCTTCAGACTATTTCTTTGTAAATGCAGAACAGAAATATTTCAGGAATATATCGACTTTTCCTGAAACTTCAACGACTTTTCCTTCTCCTTCTGGGAAGTGGCAAATCCTTTTTTAAGGCTTATTTTGTTCTTAATCTTATTTGGTTCTCCTCAGCTCTTCCAGGCAGGGATTTCTCACTGTCTTTGATATCCTTTAACAATTTCCACAATGTCCTATTGGGATTGCTCACTTTCCTTTTCTTCCTTTTTTCTTTTTTTTCTCTATTGCTTCCCTTTTCCAATTGCTACTGTGTTTTGGAACAAAAACTGTTTCTTATCCAAAGTTTTGTACTTCCTGGACTGTGGAATTGTGGCTCTTTAGCTGTCTCATAAATTATTCTTAAAGAACTAACCATTTGTGGTCCCACTTTAATCTATAATTTTTCCCGCCTAATCACTATTGGTGATAATTTTCCTTAGCTTTGGGGTGGCAGCCTTTTGACGCTCTAGGTGTATTTAGATGGTGTTGGTTGGGAATTAAAATTCTCAGGGGGGTATCCGTGTTAGTAACTGAAAAATAACTTTAATAAAACAACAAATGGTCTGGTAGCACTTTATAGACTAACAAAACATGTCGATGGGATCATGAGCTTTCGTGGGCACAGCCCACTTCTTCAGATGACTGGAGTTTTGAGTTTAGGATGTGCAGACCCAAAATAAATAGGAGAGAAGGGGGAAGAGAGGGAAGAAAGGAGGGGAGTGGGAAACAAGGAGTAGATTAAAGTTTTCTCCAACAGGTTCTCCTTTACATATATCTGATTTGTGTCCATTTATTCTTTCTCGTAGGGACTGTTCAGTTTGTCCACTATAGATAGCAGTGGGGCATTGCTGGCAATTGATGGCATAAATCAAATTACTAGATGTGCAGTCAAATGACCTTTTGATCATTTGTGGCTTATGTTGTTGGCTGCAGTGATGAATTCGCTAGTATAAATATGCGGGGCAGTGTTGGCATTGCATTTGGTTGCAGGGCTGGGTTCCTGGATGCTTATGATGTGGTTGTGCGGCATGGTTACCGGAAAGAATTTGTTTCAGGTTGGAGGGTCATCTATAAGCAAGAGTGGGATTTTTATCTACTTAGGTGTTAAACCTAAGCCTATAAAAATCAAAGTCAGTAGATAGATTGCATCGAGATACAGGATGGTGGGGACTCTATCAATGAAGGTGCTAACAGCTTCCTGAATGGTATCCTTCCTGCCTTAGCAATCTATCCACTGACTTTGAATTTTATCTGCTTAGGTTTAACACCCATTCTCCAGATACTTTAAGAAAAAAGGAGGGGGTGAAGGGGGGTGGGAGACAGAGCATCTTTCTCCCCCCCCTTCCTTTCTCCTATTTATCTAGAGTTTTCATATCCCCTACTCATAACTCCAGTCATCTGAAAGCACATGATCACATCAACATGTTTTGTTAATCTATAAAGTGCTACCAGACCATTTGTTGTTTTTTTTCTGATAGAGATCCTGTAGGTGTTTGTCTCTGTCTGTGGGACTGGAGAAAATTTGGTTGCATTTTGGGGCTTGGCTTTAAAGAAATGATTGGAAAACTGCTAGAGGCATGTAGGTGAGTGTAACTGTTGGTAGGTTTCCAGTATACGGTGGTGGAAATGTGGCCATTGTTTAATTGTACTGGAGTGTCAAGGAAGTGGATCTCTCTTGTGAACTGGTCCAGGCTAAGGTTGATGGTGGGGTGAAAGTTGTTGAAATCCCTGTGAAATTCTTCAAAAGCCTCCTACTTCAAGGTCCATATCATGAAGATATTGTCAATGCAGCATAAGTAGAGTAAAGGTGCTAGGGGAGGGAGCTGAGGAAATATTGTTCAAGATCAGCAATAAAAATATTTGCATATCGTGTGGCCATGCGGGTGCCCATAGCTGTGCTGCTGACTGAAAGACATAAATTGTCCCCAAATTGGAAATAGTTTTTGGTGAGGACAAAGTCACAGAGCTCATCGTCATCAAGGGTTGTATTCCTGATGACCAGTAATCCATCATCGTGTGGAGTGTTGGTGTAATGAGCTTCTACATCCATGGAGGCCGGGAAGGTGTTTTCAGGAAGATGACTGATGTTCTGTGGTTTCCTCCGGAAGACAGTGATGTGGTGAAGATAACTAGGAGTTCTGGCATCATAGGGTCTGAGGAGAGAGTCCATATAACCACGCAATTCTGTTGTAATGGTGCCAATCCCTGAGATGATGGAACATCGGGATTTCCAGGTTTGTGGATCTTGGGTAGCAGATAGAAGACTCCTGGTTGGGGATTTAGGGGTGTATTTGTGTAGATTTAATCCTAAGTTGTTGCAGGGAGATTCATGAGCAGGTGGTTTAGGTTTTTTTGGCATTCTTTGGTGGCATCAGAGGAGAGAAGCCTGTAGAATCTGGTGTTGGTGAGGTGTCTGGCAGCCTCCTTGTCATCATCTGTTCTGTTCATGATGGCTGCAGAATTTCCTTTGTCAGTCTCCTTGATTACAATGCTTGACTTGTTTTTGAGGCTGTGTACAGCATTGCACTCTGCATGAGTGAGGTTATGTGTCACATGTTGTTGTTTGCTGATAATGTCGGTCCGTGCGCATTACGGAAGGAATCGGTGTAGAAGTGAAGTCTCTCATTACGGCCATCAAGAGGGGTCCTAATAGAGACCTTCCTCTTCTGTGGTTAGCAGGGGGGATATTGAGGGTCAGTGTACTGTTCATTGGATGTGTTGGAAATACTCCTTTAGACTTAGGCTATGTCTACCCTGCGTGGCTATTTTGGAATGATGACAGTATCCCAAAATAGCTACCAGGCATTTTAAAAAACCACCCGTTGTTTCATTCTTTTTTTTCAAAATAACAGGAGTGCTATTTTGGCATACCTGTAACCCTCATTCCACAACAGTTAAAGGATGTCTCGAAATAGTGATTTATTTCTAAATTTGGCACTGTGCAGATGCACCATATTTCAAACTAAAATATATCAAAATAGAAACAAAATAAGATTCTCAGCTTGCATAGCACAAACAGCATATCTTATTTTGAGGTTAGAGGGCAGTGAACAGACACCTAGAGGCAGCAATTTCTTCTGCAAATGTGCACCGACTGACATTGCCAGCAAACAACATGTAAAAGGGAAACTCAGCTTTTGAGGGATAGCATTGCATTCTGCTACAACCTATCCTGGGAAATGATCCCTCAGTCTTACAGGCCTTGGGGGACAGGCCAGTCCTCACCTACAGACAGCCCCCTAACCTCAAAGACATTTTTTGCATGAACCACACAGCACACCTCCAGTATACTCAGCCAGGAACCCACCCCTGCTATCAATTCCGGTGCCAACTGTATCCACATATCTACATAAGTGATGTTATCACAGGACCTTACGACATCAAAGGATCATACAACTGCACATCCACCAATGTGATCTATGCCATCAAGTCCCAACCATGCTCCCCCTGCCATGCTTATTGGCCAAACTGGAGAGTCTCTACGAGAAAGGATTAATGGACACAAATCAGACATTCAAAATAGAAACACACCAAAACTTATTGAGGAACATTTTAACTTGCCTGGGTGCCCACTCATGGATCTAAAAGTGACTTTATTACAAAGCAATTTCTAAAACCAGCTGGAGAGAGAAGCTGCAGAACTTGGTTTCATTTCCAAGTTTGATACCGGGAATCAAGGTTTGAACAAAGATCTGACCTGGATCGGCTGCTACATGCCACACCCTAATGACGTCAAAAGCTAAGCACCGGGTACTTACAGCTCACTCTCTTAGCCTCATTTAGAACGGACACTGTAAGTCTCTGTCTACACTGTAAAGTTTTTGCGGAAGAGGAAATGCAAATGAAGCACTCATTAGCATTTCCAGTGCTCTCATTTGCATATTATCTTCCGATTCTTTTTGCAGAAGAGGTTTTGCAGAAAAAAATGTAGGGCTGTTGGATATTAATTGGGAAGGGTTTTTTCCCCCTTTTTTTCTTCCTCCTCTTTCTCTCCCCATCCCTTGTCTTTCTCTGCTATTTATTTCTACCCTGCACCCCTTATATACTAATCAGAAGAAGTGGGTTGTGCCCACGACAGCTACATATATACCATCTACATATTTGTTAGCCTCTAAAGTGCTGCAGATAAATTAACTGTTTTTTAAATTTTCTGTTATTTCGATTTAGTTGGGAATTGTCTGTTTCTCCATGGGAATGTAATCAACTCCATTGTTTTATTTTATTCTTCTCTACCATGTGCCTGCTCCTTTGTCTCTTCTCTAACAATTCCCAGACATTTCAATCTGTCTACATATGGACGATCCTGCCCTTTCTCATAGCCCATCTGGAAACCCTATTTCCATCTGCTCTGTCTTTCAGAGTGACTGGAGCTATGTCTAGACTACAGGCTTCTTTTAGAAGTTTTTCCAGAAGAGCTCTTCCAAAAAAACATCTTCGAAAAGACAGCATCCACACTGAAAGGATGCTCTCTCGCATGTAAGCTGTGATTACCAGGGCTCGATAAATTATACATAGCCCATGGCGAGTAGATTGTAACTGGGAAGAGCCGGGTTCAGGTGATCTGCGCATGCGTAGAATGATCTGCAGTTCGGCGAGCCCTGGTGATTACTATGGATGGGGTGGCCACCAGGGTACCTGTGCTTTTTCCTCTTTCCTCCTCTTTCTTTTCCCTGATCACACACGCCTTTTTGCAAAAGAGCTTTCTGAAAAAGGCTGCTTCTTCGTAGAAAGAGGTTAACCAATGTCAGAAAAAACCCTCAGTTATTTCGATTTTTTTTGAAAGACGTGATTGTAGCGTTGACATGAGTGATTTTTTTTACAGAAAAACGGCCCGTTTTTTCTTAAAAACTCTGTAGTATAGATATAGCCAGGGTGAGCAAAACTGAGGGAATGTCCAGGTTAGGTAATTCTCCAGCACGTTCCCTTAGCACCTGAATAGTGTTAGTATTGCACAAGATTTTGCATCACTAGCTGGTTCTATTGAGCTGCCAGCAATGACTCCCAGGCCTACCCTTGAGGGTTTTTCTGGTTAGGACGTTCACCTCGGTATGTGTCTTGGTTTGGTGTTTCCCCGCTCTCTGATTTTTAGAATCTGGAACTTACCAGAGCACGGACGCTGTAGCCTGGGCATTAAGCAACGAGTGTCTACACTTGTGTTTCCTGTTGGAGCCTATTCAGGTTTCCTGCATCACAACACATTAGCACTATTGACACATGGAGAATCTTAAATGTGGAATGGGCATTAGTAGGGTGTTCATACCTCACTTCTCTGAATAGTTAAAATGTCATTGTTCAGTGTGTGGAGAGTGACCAAAGCACACCACCCACGAGAACAGCCACCACCAGTGCATGTCATGTCTCACATGAACATTGTCTCTCCATCCAGGTGTTTCTACTTCAGCCATGACCTGAGACCCCGGGTACATACAAGAGATCAGAGGAATATACATGTGATACTATTCTGCATCTCAGTTGGACACGTTCTCTTTTTCTCCATGTCAGATTCCAGCAGGAACAACTTCACCAACCCCTCCACCTTCATCCTGCTGGGCATTCCTGGCCTGGAGACGGCCCATGTCTGGATCTCCATCCCCTTCTGTGTCATGTACGTCATAACCATCTTGGGGAACATCACCATCCTGTTCATAGTGAAGACAGAGCTGAGCCTCCATGAGCCCATGTACTATTTCTTCTGCATGCTGGCCATCACTGATCTGGTCTTGTCTACTGTCATTGTGCCTAAAATGCTGAGTATTTTCTGGTTCAATTCCAGAGAGATAGACTTCAGTGCCTGCCTCACCCAGCTGTACTTCATTCAGTGGTCTTTACTGATGGAATCTGGGATACTCATGGCCATGGCTTTCGATCGCTACGTCGCCATCTGTGATCCCCTCAGATATTCCACCATCCTGACAAACTCCATTATAGCCAAGATCGGCCTGACCGTTCTGCTGCGTGGTGCCATACTCCCATTACCTAGTCCCCTCCTGGCAAGGCAGGGGCCTTATTGTAGAACCAACGTCATTCCTGAGCCATACTGCTCACACATAGGTGTAGTGAGCCTGGCCTGCGCTGACATTCGTGTGAGCAGTTACTACGGCCTCTTTATGCTACTCTGTGTGATGGGGCTAGATGTGTTTTTTATTGCTCTATCCTATACTCAGATCCTCAGGGCCATCTTCAGACTCCCCGCAAAGGATGCCCGGCTCAAGACTTTTGGGACCTGCGGCTCCCACATCTGTACCATCTCAGCCTTCTACATCCCTGTTCTTTTCATCTCCTTCATGAACCGCTTTGGCCGGAATGTGCCCCAGCATTTCCACGTTCTCATTTCCAACTTGAATAGCTTGATGCCCCCCATGCTAAACCCCATCATCTATGGGATGAGGACCAAACAGATCCGGGACAGGTTGCTCTGGCTCTTTACTCAAAAGGGGACCTAAGGATTTCTCCTGTTGCTCTGAGACTGAGATCAGACAAGAGCTGGTTAGTGACATGATACTGGGCCCTCTTCTCTGAATTTCTGACTATAATGTGAAAGTGACATTTAATACTGGGCTGGCTTTGCCATACTGTGTCCGTGGGACAAACCGAGCAATCGGTCTGTATTTAACTGATTCACTCATGGGGCTTCCCACTTTCAAATTCCTGGTAACTTGAGCACTGAGGCCTCTTTCCCTGCCCATTTATTCCCTCCAGAGTCCCTTCACCTTTACCCCCATCCCTCAAAATGCCAACTCTCTTGCTCACTCTTCACTGCTGACCCCCATCTCTCATTGAACCACCTCCACGTCTGTATCCAGTCATCTTACTTCCGTCTGCTCCATGCCTGGGACAAGAGCTGCTGCAGTCTGACCAGGAGCCTGGCTTAAGGGCAGGGAGGATGCAGCGCTGGAGCCAACAGGCTGGGCTGGAGCAGAGAGGGAAGCCAGGAAGCATGTACAACCCCAGTTGAGGGTTGGGATCAGGGTTGCGTTGCAGAAAGGCAAGACTGTGCTTCATACAGCCTCTGAGTCCAGACACTATTACAAAGCCATGAAGAATGAGGGTTTTTTTCTTTCATTTTTCAGTATCTCCCTCCTGGAATCCATAACACTCTTTGGCCTGAGCCAGCTGTTGAGAGTCAGGACAGGGGATCAGCTTAGAAGCTGGGAGGACAACAGCTGGGAGAGGCAGAAGGAGAAGCAGGGAAGGAGAATGTCACATTGGAGCAACTGGGACACTCCTTTGAGACGGTGTCATGGGATCCTCTCATACTGAGACTACCTCTGCGGGGATGGAACTCCACTTAACATGAAAAAAAACAAAAAATGGGGTATTTGATCATCAGAAACCTGGATAGTTGGGTGTGTGATGATCAGGAGGACTAATGGTGACTTGTGTGCCAGTTGAAAAAATTGTGGATTTCCTGCAACATCTTGATAGACATATGCATTACTGGGGAAGAGCTGGTGGCCACGATACATCCAGAAATCAATGACATAGGGAGCACAGGAGGCCAGATTAAGGCTGCTAAGTAAGAGCTTGAAGTCTAGAACCTCTATAGCAGCATTCTCAGAAATGCTTCCCTCAGACATGAAGAATGAGATAGACAGGTGGAACTGCAATTTATCAATGTGTGTTCATGAGATAATAGTAGGGAGTGGTGCGGTTTAGATTTATTAGGAACATGGGAAGAATTTCGGAAATGAAAATAAAGGTCCCATTCAATATTATTGCATAAATAATCGAATGATCATATTCAATATTATCCCAATTCTACATTATTGCATTATTTCAGGTAAAAAAATGACAATTTTTAAAGTGCTTATACACAAATGCTAGAAGTTTAAACAAGGAGATGGATGAACTAGAGAACCCCCTATTCAGATATTGATAAAATAGGCAACACTGAACTTGGTGGACTGAGCATAATTAGAGGAATAACAGGGTAAAATATCCCTTGGAAGAACAGAAGAGGTTGTGAAGACAGGGAAATGGGACTAAAGGTGAGAGAAAGTTTTCAACTATACCAATATTGATAGAATTAAAAGAAGTAAAAATCTGAAAAGAGATAAACTGTCTAATAGAATCTGTGTGGGTAGTATAATAGACCAAGTGGCCAAGGTGGTGATCGGGATAGTGAAATTCTGTGGGAGATTAGAGAAGGTAGAAGGTAAAATATAAAAAAAAATACCAATGAGGGTTTTCAACGATCCCCACATTGACTGGGTCCATATCACCTCAGGTCGGGATGCAAAGATAGTTTCTTGACTCCTTGCATGACTGATTTCGGATCAGCTAGTCCCTGAACACACAAGAGGAAAGGTAATGCTGGATCGTATCCTAATTATGTGGCACTATTTCTCAAGAGGAAGAACACTTAAATTACATTGTCAATGACATTGCTAGAGAACTCCAAACTTGCCACTGTCACAGATCACCAAAATAAAAGAATCAGAGAGAGACAAAAATGCACCTCGCAAGAGTGGAAGTTAGATCCCAGGGAGGAAAAAGGAAAGACTTGGGAACTTGGGGAAATGAAGGATGAGGGTCACATGAGGGAGGCAAAAAGAGAATGTGAAGAACACTTAATCAGAGACCCAAAATATAACATCAAAAAGTCAGCAGGAGAAGGAACCGTGAGGATGAACCATCCAGGGACCTCTAGGAGGAATGTTGTGCTGAGTAGACCATTGGCTGAAGTGGAGTGACAGAGTCATTTCCTGGCCCTGGGGACAGATTGGAAATGTGAGAGTGGGCAGCAGATATAAGACTGTCCTTCCTCCCTGAAAGGGAAGATCCTTGATGAAGGCTTTAGGAACAGTAAAGCTTTGATACAATCTCCCACAGTATTGTTGCCGTCAAGTTACAGAAGTATGGCCTGGATGAATGGACTGTAAGGTGGATAGAAACCTCGGTCTCAGTGGGGAGCGGTGACCAATTGTTTGATGACTAGTTGGCAGGCAGGATCCAGCAGAGTGCCCGAGTAGTGGTCGGTATCTGGTTTTCATTCAATATCTTCAAACAGGATCCGGATGATGGGTCGGTTTGCACCTTCAGTAAGTTTGTAGATGACACAGATTTGGGGAGAGGTAGATCCGCTGGAGAACAGGGAGACAGTCTGGAGTGCACTACATGAATCTGATGCGATTCTACAAGGACCAGTGCACAGTCTTACACCTAGGACAGAAGAATGCCAGGTCCTGTTAGAGGCTGGGTATGGACAAGCTAAGCAGTAGATCTGTACAAAAGAACTTGAGAATTATAATAGATGAAAAACTGGGTATGAGTCAACACTGCTCTTGTCGCCAAGAAGGCTAATGATACATTGGGCTACATTAGGAGGAGCTTTGTCAGCGTATTGAGGGAAGGCAAAAATATGATGCTGGAAAACATGAATTATGAGGAGAGGGTGAGGGAACTGGACTCGTTTAATCTATGGAAGAGACCAATGAGGTGTATTTGACAGCAGCCTTTGGCGACCTGATGGAGGATGGAGAGCGGTTTTTCTCAGTGCTGGCAGATGACAGAACAAGAAGCAAGGGTCTCAAGTTGGAGTGGGGAAGGTCTAGCTTGGATACAGCCCAGGGAGGTGGTGGACTCTCCACCTTCAGGGGTTTCTAATCCCAAGTTTGAGAGAGCCCTGGCTGGGACGAGTTAGTTGGGGTTGGTTCTGCTTTGAGCAGGGGGTTGGCCTGGATGGCCCCTGAGTTCTCTTCTAACCTTAACTGTCCATGGTTCTACGATTCTATGCGAACTGATGAGTATCAGGAAACCCCTACTCTCTTCTAATCATAACCATCCATTTTTCTATGAATGTGTGTAAACCAACAAATGTCAGGAAACCCCAATGGATTCAAGTGCCTGTGGAGCCTACATCTGGGACAATCTACCATCTCCGAAACCTAGGTGCCAAGGCTGTAGGTTGCATTCTCGGCACAGAGGTACATCAGCCCGAAGGAGTGATTCTTTGGGAGAAGGTCACATTTGACTCAAGTAGATCAGGGGCCGGTGATAAGGAGGGAGAAGGGAGGACAACCTACCCTTCCTCTAGAAAGAGGGAGGCTGGAGACTGCCAGTTCCAGGTCAAGCTGTGTCCAAAAGGCTGGATTTGTTTGTTTGGTTGGTTCAGGTGGGTGATGTAAGGGCCTTTCCAGAGATGTGTCAGGAAGACGTTTCTAAGGAGCAGATGACTGTTTGGATAATTGGCTCATAGCGTGAATGACTGGCCAAGCCAACTGGCAAAGTTGCTCTCAGTACAGCTAATGACACTACCCGAGTTAGGACAAGGCTCATGATCACAGCTCCCGTGGGGCTTTCATCAGAGCTGGAAACCAGGTTCCTCTTCGTACCCAGAGATGCCGATGATGCAATAAAATACAGGACAAAACTGGAGTCAAATACCCATGGTGTTGTCACTCAAGATTCCCAAACTGGTGGTTTACACTGTGCCGAGAGAGGCACACTTAGGGGTCAGGTCCCGTCGTCTAACCAGGGTTTATAGCAGGCCCAGAGCAGCCTATTCTGTCTCATTCAGGATTTGCCCTCCCACTCGACTCCAGCTAGTTCTGGAAAGCTAAGATTGCCCTTGAAAGAAGGCTCAGGTTCCTTGCTCCAGCCACTCCTCGGCTTCCCACCAACACACAGCCCCTGCCAAAGCTGGGGTCAACTTCCCCCTTGGAGCCACAACAAGACTGTGGTTCAGGGAAGTGAGGATGCCTGGATCTGTCTGTCATCCTGCCACTCAATCTCTATGTGCCCCTGAACAAGTTGGTGGATCAGTTTCCCTGTTTTTATAAAGGGGAGAGGCTCATGGTGACTTTCCTTTGCTCCGTGATTTGAAGATCCTGCAGAGAAAGGTGCTGCTCAGTGTCATGCTGGTTACTGAGGAGAATCACTCTTCTCTGGTCACTTCCTGATGGCCCGTGTACCTACAGAATGTGGTTTTCATTCCCCACAGTGATCTGTCTCCAGATCTGTACGTTCACTCTCTACCTAGCCTGGCACTGCATTTACAGGGTACAAGGGCCTGTGGAGACTTATGTATTATCCACAGTTTTATTAGTGGTCAGCAATATTTTTACAAAGTACACAAACACACAGAAGCCAATTCCTCAGACTCAGCCCAGAGCCCAGGAGTTCTCCTCTCCCTTTGGGAAGGGCCCTTAATTGCTGTTTACTCCTTAAGCTGGATAAAGAGCCCAGACACGAAAGAGTCACGGCAGAGTCACTGGCCAGAAAGTCTCTGTTCTCCAGCCTGTTTGCATCCAGATGCCACTTCTCCCTTAGAGGCTGAGTGAACCCCACTGGGACGGCCCAGAGCTGAATTATAAACTGTGCACAGCCCTGTGCCGGCTCTCGGCGTGGGATGCCACTGCAGGTGCTGGGCTGAGAGAGGCATGTGACACGGCTGCCTGAGGGGAATTCCCAGGGAAGACCCTTCACTCTATGAACTCACAGGTACCATCTCTAAGAACATAAGAACGGCCAGACTGGGTCAGGCTAAAGGTCCATCCAGCCCAGCATCCTGTCTGCCGGCAGTGGCCAATACCAGATGCACCAGAGAGAGGGAACCCAACAGGTAATCCTCACGTAATCCCTCCCCTGTCACCGATTTCTAGACAAAGAGGCTAGGGACACCATTCCTACCCATCCTGGCTAACAACCATTGATGGGCCTAACCTCCATGAATCTATCTAGCTCTTTTTCAAACCCTGTTAAAGTCCTAGCCTTCATCACTTCCTCTGGAAAGGAGTTCCACAGGTTGACTGTGCATTGTGTGCCTTTTTCTGTTTTGTTTTAAACCTGCTGCCTATTAATTTCATTTGGTGAACTCTAGTTTTTATATTGTGGAAATAAATAAATAACTTTTCCTTAGTCACTCTTTCCACACCGGTCCTGATTTTATAGACCTCTATCATATCCCCCCTTAGTCTCCTCTTTTCTAATCTGAAAAGTCCGAGTCTTTTTAATCTCCCTTTGTATGGGACCCGTTCAAAACCCCTCCTCATTTCTGTTGCCCTTTTCTGAACCATTTCCAATGCCAATATGACTTTTTTGAGACAAGGCCACCACAACTGTATGCAGTATTCCAAATGTGGACGTACCATGGTTTTATATAGAGGCAATAAAATATTCTCTGTCTTATTCGCTCTCCCTTTTTTAATGATTCCTAACATTCTACTTTTCCGTTAAAAGCATTTGCGGAAAATCATGCCAGTCTAGACGTAGCCTCTAAGTTTTCCCTCCCAATCAGTATTGGTGATAATTTTCCTCAGCTTTGCGGTATCAGCCCTTTGACTCTCTAAATATACATGTTATTGGTTGGGAATTAAAAGTCGCAGACCGGTAAAAATGGTAGTTTGTAAGAGTGTGTCTACACTGCACCATAGGTCAAAATAAGATCTTCAATTTAAGATGCACAAACTGGCTACGTCTACACTGGCCCCTTTTCCGGAAGGGGCATGTAAATTTCATGAGTCATAGTAGGGAAATGCGCGGGGGATTTAAATATCCCCCGCGGCATTTAAATAAAAATGTCCGCCGCTTTTTTCCGGCTTTTAAAAAAGCCGGAAAAGAGCGTCTACACTGGCCCCGATCCTCCGGAAAAAGCGTCCTTTTCCGGAGGCTCTTATTCCTACTTTGAATAACTGGACTTTGAATTCCTACTTTGAATAACTTATTCCTACTTTGACTCACTGGATGCTTTCTTTCAAAAAAGCAAGCCGCTTTTTCGAAATTTCTCCGTGCAGTCTAGACGCTCTCTTTCGAAAGAGGCTCTTTCGAAAGAGGCTTGCAGTCTAGACATAGCCTTAGAGACTAACAGAGTGAGACTAACAGAGTGAAATGTAAGTACCCGGTGCTTAGCTATTGATGTCATGAGGGTGTGGAATGTACTGGCCCATTCAAGTCAGGTCTTTGTTCAAACCTTGATTCCAGGTGTCAGACTTGTAAATGAAACCGAGTTCTGCAGCTTCTCTCTCCACTTGGGTTTTGAAATTGCTTTGAAATAATATAGAGGAATGAGATCCAATAGTGAGTTCCTGGGCAAGTTAAAATGTTCCCCGACAGGTTTCTGTGTGTTTCTATTTCAAATATCGAATTTTTGTCCATTCATCCTTTGTCCTAGAGACTGACAGGGGTGGCGCCAGAGTTGATTGCGGGGGAGGGTTCCTGGGTGAATATGAAGGAGGTGTGCTCTGTGGTTGCTGGAAAGAATTTGTCTCAGGTTAGGGGGCTGTGTGTAGGTGAGGATTGGCCTGTCCCCCAAGGCCTGCAAGAGTGAGGAGTCATTTTCCAGGCTAGGTTGTAGATTGTTAACGATGCGCTGGACGGGTTTAAGTTGGGGGCCGGAGGTGATGATAAGTTGTGTTTGTTTTACAAGCACACGGGATCTTTTTCAGGGGAACGTACTGCATTTATTGACAATATAACAATGTAGCATATGCATTTACACCCACACGCACATACCCTGGTGATGGAATAGTTACCAGTCTGTTGCTCGGCCTCACCTATTAGCCAGATAGGTCAGGTGTGAGGAAGGAGCTGGGTTTGTGTCAGTCCAGACTGATGCTCTTCTTGGTCTTGATCTTAACAGGACAGAACCCGAAAAACGATACAAGACACCCCTTTCTTATAGGATTTTCCTTCCATGCAAGTCTATGCATTTTGCCTTCTCAGGCTGTTATCTGACATCAGTACGCTGATGACCCCTCCTGGGTGTTGTCTTTCCAGCAAAAGTTGTCATTGGTTCCCTATCTAGGGGTGCTTGCCACTAGGTTCAGGTTGCCCTGATAGTCTGTGTTTTCACTTAATTTATCATTATTGGGTGCTTCTGAGTCTCCAGGCCCTCCTGTGACCATTGGAGCATGCAGTAACTTTCACACTTATCTCTCCTCATATATTCTCTCTCTCATTCACACAAACAATACGTGTACAGAATTTCAACATGGAACAAAGGGGTACTTGTAGTCACTTTTACAAAGTTACAAAGTCTTTCAACATTAAACTTCTTCCTATCTAACGCTAACACCACTATGTATTACAATATTCCGTCCCATCTAGCCCAGTAGCCTGTCTGCCGACAGTGGCCAGCACCAGGTGCCCCAGAGAGGGTGGACCGAAGACAATGATCAAGCGATTTGTTTTCTTGACATCCCTCTCCAGCCTCTGACAAACAGAGGCCAAGGACACCATTTTATCCCCTGGCTAATAGCCTTTTATGGACCTAACCTCCATGAATTTATCCAGCTTCTCTTTAAACTCTGTTATAGTCCTAGCCTTCACAGCCTCCTCTGGCAAGGAGTTCCACAGGTTGACTACACGCTGTGTGAAGAAGAACTTTCTTTTATTAGTTTTAAACCTGCTACCCATTAATTTAATTAATTTCTCCTGCTAGCGGCTGGGGAGGACCATACTAGAAACAGCCCCATTGGCTGACAGGGGCCCATGGGCATCAGCTGTCTGGGATCTGGGAGTGATCAGATGTCAGTCCATTTTAGGGGTGCTCTACTGCTATTTCAGTGTGTGCATTTTTGACCTGTCAGTTTTCCCTCTTACATCAAATGCCTCAGAGAAATCGAAGTCTCTTCCATATGTTCTGTTCCCTTCTCAGCCAGATGTGCACTTGCATTAGTGGATGAGTTTTCCATAAAGCATGTCGGTGACAGGCATTAACTAATCTCAGACCATCCTTTCAACTATCTCCTAACCCAACCAGTTTTGTAAATGTTCTGTTCATTTTTAATAGTTTCTATTTAACACACTTCTGCCTTTTATTTCTCTTTAAAAACATACTGGGTGAGTCTAGACTGGCAAGATTTTGTGCAAAAGCGATTGCTTTTGCGCAAAAACTTGCCGCCTGTCCACACTGGCCGCGAGTATTTGCGCAAGAACACTGACTTTGTACTGTACAAAATCAGTGCTTCATGCGCAAATTCTCCGACGCTCCTGCTCAGGGATAAGATAAGTATTCTTGCACAAGAGGGCCAGTGTAGACAGGCATGTTAATTTCTTGCACAAGAAAGCCTGATGGCTAAAATGGCCATCGGAGCTTTCTTGCTCAAGAGAGCATCTGTGCCAGTGTAGACGCTCTTTTGCGCAAATACTTTTAACGGAAAAACTTTTCCGTTAAAAGTATTTGCGCAAAAGCATGCCTGTCTAGACGCAGCCACTGGCTCTGATGCTACCTGATCACGTACTTCCGGATGCAAACAAGGTGTGTTATTGATCACTCTATTCACACCCCTGGTTTTGTGCTTCCAAGTTTCTATGTTGGATGTAGGTTAACAGCCTTGTTGACTGATAATAGACAGGAATTTATTTCATCATCTCATGTGACATAAGCCCCTCAGAGTGCTAGTATCCTGAAATAACTTTGCTGTGTAGACATAGCTTCAGACTATTTCTTTGTGAATGCAGAACAGAAATATTTCAGGAATATATCGACTTTTCCTGAAACTTCAACGACTTTTCCTTCTCCTTCTAGGAAGTGGCAAATCCTTTTTTAAGGCTTATTTTGTTCTTAATCTTATTTGGTTCTCCTCAGCTCTGCCAGGCAGGGATTTCTCACTGTCTTTGATATCCTTTAACAATTTCCACAATGTCCTATTGGGATTGCTCACTTTCCTTTTCTCCCTTTTTTCTTTTTTTTCTCTATTGCTTCCCTTTTCCAATTGCTACTGTGTTTTGGAACAAAAACTGTTTCTTATCCAAAGTTTTGTACTTCCTGGACTGTGGAATTGTGGCTCTTTAGCTGTCTCATAAATTATTCTTAAAGAACTAATGATTTGTGGTCCCACTTTAATCTATAATTTTTCCCGCCTAATCACTATTGGTGATAATTTTCCTTAGCTTTGGGGTGGCAGCCTTTTGACGCTCTAAGTGTATTTAGATGGTGTTGGTTGGGAATTAAAATTCTCAGGGGGGTATCCGTGTTAGTCAGTAACTGAAAAATAACTTTAATAAAACAACAAATAGTCTGGTGGCACTTTATAGACTAACAAAACATGTCAATGGGATCATGAGCTTTCGTGGGCACAGCCCACTTCTTCAGATGACCGGAGTTTTGAGTTTAGGATGTGCAGACCCAAAATAAATAGGAGAGAAGGGGGGAGGGAGGGAAGAAAGGAGAGGAGTGGGAAACAAGGAGTAGATTAAAGTGTTCTCCAACAGGTTCTCCTTTACATATATCTGATTTGTGTCCATTTATTCTTTCTCGTAGGGACTGTCCAGTTTGTCCACTATAGATAGCAGTGGGGCATTGCTGGCAAATGATGGCATAAATCAAATTACTAGATGTGCAGTCAAATGACCTTTTGATCATTTGTGGCTTATGTTGTTGGCTGCAGTGATGAATTCGCTAGTATAAATATGCGGGGCAGTGTTGGCATTGCATTTGGTTGCAGGGCTGGGTTCCTGGATGCTTATGATGTGGTTGTGTGGCATGGTTACCGGAAAGAATTTGTTTCAGGTTGGGGGGTCATCTATAAGTAAGAGTGGACTTTTTATCTGCTTGGGTGTTAAACCTAAGCCTATAAAAATCAAAGTCAGTAGATAGAGTGCATCGAGATACAGGATGGTGGGGACTCGACCAATGAAGGTGCTAACAGCTTCCTGAATGGTATCCTTCCTGCCTTAGCAATCTATCCACTGACTTTGATTTTTATCTGCTTAGGTTTAACACCCATTCTCCAGATACTTTAAGAAAAAAGGAGGGGGTGAAGGAGGGTGGGAGACAGAGCATCTTTCTCCCACCCCCACCCTTCCCTTCTCCTATTTATCTAGAGTTTTCATATCCCCTACTCATAACTCCAGTCATCTGAAAGCACATGATCACATCAATATGTTTTGTTAATCTATAAAGTGCTACCAGACCATTTGTTGTTTTTTTCTGATAGAGATCCTGTAGGTGTTTGTCTCTGTGTGTGAGACTGGAGAAAATCCGGTTGCATTTTAGGGCTTGGCTTTAAAGAAATGATTGGAAAATTGCTAGAGGCATGTAGGTGAGTGTAACTGTTGGTAGGTTTCCAGTATACGGTGGTGGAAATGTGGTCATTGTTTAATTGTTCTGTAGTGTCAGGGAAGTGGATCTCTCTTGTGAACTGGTCCAGGCTAAGGTTGATGGTAGGGTGAAAGTTGTTGAAATCCCTGTGAAATTCTTCAAAAGCCTCCTACCTCAAGGTCCATATCATGAAGATATTGTCAATGTAGCATAAGTAGAGTAAAGGTGCTAGGGGAGGGAGCTGAGGAAATATTGTTCAAGATCAGCCATAAAAATATTTGCATATTGTGTGGCCATGCGGGTGCCCATAGCTGTGCTGCTGACTGAAAGACATAAATTGTCCTCAAATTGGAAATAGTTTTTGGTGAGGACAAAGTCACAGAGCTCATCGTCATCAAGGGTTGTATTCCAGATGACCAGTAATCCATCATCGTGTGGAGTGTTGGTGTAATGAGTTTCTACATCCATGGAGGCCGGGAAGGTGTTTTCTGGAAGATGACTGATGTTCTGTGGTTTCCTCTGGAAGACAGTGATGTGGTGAAGATAACTAGGAGTTCTGGCATCATAGGGTCTGAGGAGAGAGTCCATAAAACCACGCAATTCTGTTGTAATGGTGCCAATCCCTGAGATGATGGTAAGATGGATAGAAAGATGGCTAGAAGGCCGGGCCCAGCGGGTAGTGATCAACGGCTCGATGTCAGGATGGCGGTCGGTTTCTAGCGGAGTGCCCCAAGGTTCGGTTCTAGGACCGGTTTTGTTCAATATCTTTATTAATGACATGAATAAGGGGATGGATTGCACCCTCAGCAAGTTTGCAGATGACACTAAGCTGGGGAGAGAGATAGATACGCTTAAGGGCAGAGATAAGGTCCAGAATGACTTAGACAAATTGGAGGATTGGGCCACAAGAAATCTGATGAATCTCAACAAGGACACGTGTAGAGTCCTGCACTTGGGAGGGAAGAATCCCAAGCATAGTTACAAGCTGGGGACCAACCAGCTAAGTAGTAGTTCTGCAGAAAAGGACCTGGGGGTTACAGTGGATGAGAAGCTAGATATGAGTCAACAATGTGCCCTTGTAGCCAAGAAGGCTAATGGCATTTTAGGTTGCATTAAGAGGAGCACTGCCAGCAGATCCAGAGATGTCATTATTCCCCTTTATTTGGCTTTGGTGAGGCCACATCTGGAGTATTGTGTCCAGTTCTGGGGCCCCCACTACAAAAAGGATGTGGACGCATTGGAGAGGGTCCAGCGGAGGGCAACCAAAATGATTAGGGGGCTGGAGCATATGACTTATGAGGAGAGGCTGAGGGACTTGGGTCTGTTTAGTCTGGAGAAGTGAAGAGTGAGGGGGGATTTGAGAGCATCCTTCAACTTCCTGAAGGGAGGTTCCAAAGAGGATGGAGAGAGGCTGTTCTCAGTAGTGACAGATGGCAGAACAAGGAGCAATGGTCTCAAGTTGTGGTGGGAAAGGTTCAGGTTGGATATTACGAAAAACTATGTTACTAGGAGGGTGGTGAAGCACTGGAATGGGTTACCTAGGGAAGTAGTGGAGTCTCCATCCCTAGAGGTGTTTAAGTCTCGGCTTGACAAAGCCCTGGCTGGGTTGATTTAGTTGGAATTGGTCCTGCCTAGAGCAGGGGGCTGGACTTGATGACCTTCTGAGGTCTCTTCCAGTTCTATGGTTCTATGGTTCTATCATCGTGTGTAGTGTTGGTATAATGAGCTTCCACATCCATGGTGGCCGGGATGGTGTTTTCAAGAAGATGACTGATGTTCTGTGGTTTCCTCAGGAAGTCAGTGATGTGGTGAAGATAGCTAGGAGTGCTGGCATCATAGGGTCTGAGGAGAGAGTCCATATAACCATGCAATTCTGTTGTAATGGTGCCAATCCCTGAGATGATGGAACATTGGGATTTCAAGGTTTGTGGATCTTGGGTAGCAGAAAGAAGACTCCTGGCTAGGGATTTAGGGGTGTGTTTGTGTAGATTTCATCTTAAGTTCTTGCAGGGAGATTCATGAGCAGGTGCTTTAGGGTTTTTTTGGCATTCTTTGGTGGGATCAGAGGAGAGAAGCCTGTAGAATCTGGTGTTGGTGAGGTGTCTGTCAGCCTCCTGGTCATCATCTGTTCTGTTCATGATGGCTGCACAATTTCCTTTGCCAGTCTCCTTGATTACAATGCTTGACTTGTTTTTGAGGCTGTGTACAGCATTGCACTCTGCATGAGTGAGGTTATGTGTCACATGTTGTTGTTTGCTGATAATGTAGGTCCATGCACATTACGGAAGGAATCGGTGTAGAAGTGAAGTCTCTCATTACGGCCATCAAGAGGGGTCCTAATAGAGACCTTCCTCTTCTGTGGTTAGCAGGGGGGATATTGAGGGTCAGTGTACTGTTCATTGGATGTGTTGGCAATACTCCTTTAGACTTAGGCTATGTCTACCCTGCGTGGCTATTTTGGAATGATGACAGTATCCCAAAATAGCTACCAGGCCTTTTAAAAAGCCACCCGTTGTTTCATTCTTTTTTTTTTCAAAATAACAGGAGTGCTATTTTGGCATACCTGTAACCCTCATTCCACAACAGTTAAAGGATGTCTCGAAATAGTGATTTATTTCTAAATTTGGCACTGTGCAGATGCACCATATTTCAAACTAAAATATATCAAAATAGAAACAAAATAAGATTCTCAGCTTGCATAGCGCAAATAGCATATCTTATTTTGAGTTTAGAGGGCAGCGAACAGACACCTAGAGGCAGCAATTTCTTCTGCAAATGTGCACCGACTGACATTGCCAGCAAACAACATGTAAAATGGAAACTCAGCTTTTGAGGTATAGCATTGCATTCTGCTACAACCTATCCTGGGAAATGATCCCTCACTCTTACAGGCCTTGGGGGACAGGTCAGTCCTCACCTACAGACAGCCCCCTCACCTCAAAGACTTTTTTGCAGGAACCACACAGCACACCTCCAGTATACTCAGCCAGGAACCCACCCCTGCTCTCAATTCCGGTGCCAACTGTATCCACATATCTACATAAGTGACGTTATCACAGGACCTTACGACATCAGAGGAGCATACAACTGCACATCCACCAATGTGATCTATGCCATCAAGTCCCAACCATGCTTCCCCTGCCATGCTTATTGGCCAAACTGGAGAGTTTCTACGAGAAAGGATTAATGGACACAAATCAGACATTCAAAATAGAAACACACCAAAACTTATTGAGGAACATTTTAACTTGCCTGGGTACCCACTCATGGATCTAAAAGTGACTTTATTACAAAGCAATTTCTAAAACCAGCTGGAGAGAGAAGCTGCAGAACTTGGTTTCATTTCCAAGTTTGATACCGGGAATCAAGGTTTGAACAAAGATCTGACCTGGATAGTCTGCTACATGCCATACCCTAATGATGTCAAAAGCTAAGCACTGGGTACTTACAGCACACTCTCTTAGCCTCATTTACAACGGACTCTGTAAGACTCTGTCTACACTATCAAGTTTTTGCGGAAGAGGAAATGCAAATGAAGCAGTCATTAGTATTTCCAGTGCTCTCATTTGCATATTGTCTTCCGATTCTTTTTGCAGAAGAGGTTTTGCGGAAAACCATGTAGTGTTGTTGCATATTAATTGGGAAGGTTTTTTTCCCCCCTTTTTTGCTTCCTCCTCTTTCTCTCCCCTTCCCTTGTCTTTCTCTGCTATTTATTTCTACCCTGCACCCCTTATGTACTAATCAGAAGAAGTGGGTTGTGCCCATGACAGCTCATGATACCATCTACATATTTGTTAGCCTCTAAGGTGCTGCAGATAAATTAACTGTTTTTTAAATTTTCTGTTATTTCGATTTAGTTGGGAATTGTCTGTTTCTCCACGGGAATGTAATCAACTCCATTGTTTTATTTTATTCTTCTCTACCATGTGCCTGCTCCTTTGTCTCTTCTCTAACAATTCCCAGACATTTCAATCTGTCTACATATGGACAATCCTGCCCTTTCTCATAGCCCATCTGGAAACCCTATTTCCATCTGCTCTGTCTTTCAGAGTGACTGGAGCTATGTCTAGACTACAGGCTTCTTTTAGAAGTTTTTCCAGAAGAGCTCTTCCAAAAAAACATCTTCAAAAAGACAGCATCCACACTGAAAGGAAGCTCTCTCGCATGTAAGCTGTGATTACCAGGGCTCGATAAATTATACATGGCCCATGGCGAGTAGATTGTAACTGGGAAGAGCCGGGTTCGGGTGATCTGCGCATGCGTAGAATGATCTGCAGTTCGGCGAGCCCTGGTGATTGCTATGGATGGGGTGGCCACCAGGGTACCTGTGCTTTTTCCTCTTTCCTCCTCTTTCTTTTCCCTGATCACACACGCCTTTTTGCAAAAGAGCTTTCTGAAAAAGGCTGCTCCTTCGTAGAAAGAGGTTAACCAATGTCAGAAAAACCCCTTGGTTATTTCGATTTTTTTTTGAAAGACGTGATTGTAGCGTTGACATGAGTGATTTTTTTTACAGAAAAACGGCCCATTTTTTCTTAAAAACTCTGTAGTATAGACATAGCCAGGGTGAGCAAAACTGAGGGAATGTCCAGGTTAGGTAATTCTCCAGCACGTTCCCTTAGCACCTGAATAGTGTTAGTATTGCACAAGATTTTGCATCACTAGCTGGTACTATTGAGCTGCCAGCAATGACTCCCAGGCCTACCCTTGAGGGTTTTTCTGGTTAGGACGTTCACCTCGGTATGTGTCTTGGTTTGGTGTTTCCCCGCTCTCTGATTTTTAGAATTTGGAACTTACCAGACCACGGACGCTGTAGCCTGGGCATTAAGCAACGAGTGTCTACACTTGTGTTTCCTATTGGAGCCTATTCAGGTTTCCTGCATCACAACACATTAGCACTATTGACACATGGAGAATCTTAAATGTGGAATGGGCATTAGTAGGGTGTTCATACCTCACTTCTCTGAATAGTCAAAATGTCATTGTTCAGTGTGTGGAGAGTGACCAAAGCACACCACCCACGAGAACAGCCACCACCAGTACATGTCATGTCTCACATGAACATTGTCTCTCCATCCAGGTGTTTCTACTTCAGCCATGACCTGAGACCCCGGGTACATACAAGAGATCAGAGGAATATATATGTGATACTATTCTGCATCTCAGTTGGACACGTTCTCTTTTTCTCCATGTCAGATTCCAGCAGGAACAACTTCACCAACCCCTCCACCTTCATCCTGCTGGGCATTCCTGGCCTGGATACGGCCCATGTCTGGATCTCCATCCCCTTCTGTGTCATGTACGTCGTAGCCATCTTGGGGAACATCGCCATCCTGTTCATAGTGAAGACAGAGCTGAGCCTCCATGAGCCCATGTACTATTTCTTCTGCATGCTGGCCATCACTGATCTGGTCTTGTCTACTGTCATTGTGCCTAAAATGCTGAGTATTTTCTGGTTCAATTCCAGAGAGATAGACTTCAGTGCCTGCCTCACCCAGCTGTACTTCATTCAGTGGTCTTTACTGATGGAATCTGGGATACTCATGGCCATGGCGTTTGATCGCTACGTCGCCATCTGTGATCCCCTCAGATATTCCACCATCCTGACAAACTCCATTGTAGCCAAGATCGGCCTGACCGTTCTGCTGCGTGGTGCCATACTCCCATTACCCAGTCCCCTCCTGGCAAGGCAGGGGCCTTATTGTAGAACCAACGTCATTCCTGAGCCGTACTGCTCACACATAGGTGTAGTGAGCCTGGCCTGCGCTGACATTCGTGTGAGTAGTTACTACGGCCTCTTTGTGCTACTCTGTGTGATGGGGCTGGATGTGTTTTTTATTGCTCTATCCTATACTCAGATCCTCAGGGCCATCTTCAGACTCCCCGCAAAGAATGCACGGCTCAAGACTTTTGGAACCTGCGGCTCCCACATCTGTACCATCTCAGCCTTCTACATCCCTGTTCTTTTCATCTCCTTCATGAACCGCTTTGGCCGGAATGTGCCCCAGCATTTCCACGTTCTCATTTCCAACTTGAATATCTTGATGCCCCCCATGCTAAACCCCATCATCTATGGGATGAGGACCAAACAGATCCGGGACAGGTTGCTCTGGCTCTTTACTCAAAAGAGGACCTAAGGATTTCTCCTGTTGCTCTGAGACTGAGATCAGACAAGAGCTGGTTAGTGACATGATACTGGGCCCTCTTCTCTGAATTTCTGACTATAATGTGAAAGTGACATTTAATACTGGGCTGGCTTTGCCATGCTGTGTCCGTGGGACAGACCGAGCAATCGGTCTGTATTTAACTGATTCACTCATGGGGTTTCCCACTTTCAAATTCCTGGTAACTTGAGCACTGAGGCCTCTTTCCCTGCCCATTTATTCCCTCCAGAGTCCCTTCACCTTTACCCCCATCCCTCAAAATGCCAACTCTCTTGCTCACTCTTCACTGCTGACCCCCATCTCTCATTGAACCACCTCCACGTCTGTATCCAGTCATCTTACTTCCGTCTGCTCCATGCCTGGGACAAGAGCTGCTGCAGTCTGACCAGGAGCCTGGCTTAAGGGCAGGGAGGATGCAGCACTGGAGCCAACAGGCTGGGCTGGAGCAGAGAGGGAAGCCAGGAAGCATGTACAACCCCAGTTGAGGGTTGGGATCAGGGTTGTGTTAGAGAAAGGCAAGACTGTGCTTCATACAGCCTCTGAGCCCAGACACTATTACAAAGCCATGAAGAATGAGGGTTTTTTTCTTTCATTTTTCAGTATCTCCCTCCTGGAATCCATAACACCCTTTGGCCTGAGTCAGCTGTTGAGAGTCAGGACAGGGGATCAGCTTAGAAGCTGGGAGGACAACAGCTGGGAGAGGCAGAAGGAGAAGCAGGGAAGGAGAATGTCACATTGGAGCAACTGGGACACTCCTTTGAGATGGTGTCATGGGATCCTCTCATACTGAGACTACCTCTGCGGGGATGGAACTCCACTTAACATGAAAAAAAACAAAAAATGGGGTATTTGATCATCAGAAACCTGGATAGTTGGGTGTGTGATGATCAGGAGGACTAATGGTGACTTGTGTGCCAGTTGAAAAAATTGTGGATTTCCTGCAACATCTTGATAGACATATGCATTACTGGGGAAGAGCTGGTGGCCACGATACATCCAGAAATCAATGACATAGGGAGCACAGGAGGCCAGATTAAGGCTGCTAAGTAAGAGCTTGAAGTCTAGAACCTCTATAGCAGCATTCTCAGAAATGCTTCCCTCAGACATGAAGAATGAGATAGACAGGTGGAACTGCAATTTATCAATGTGTGTTCATGAGATAACAGTAGGGAGTGGTGCGGTTTAGATTCATTAGGAACATGGGAAGAATTTCAGAAATGAAAATAAAGGTCCCATTCAATATTATTGCATAAATAATCGAATGATCATATTCAATATTATCCCAATTAACATTATTGCATTATTTCAGGTAAAAAAATGACAGTTTTTAAAGTGCTTATATACAAATGCTAGAAGTTTAAACAAGGACATGGATGAACTAGAGAACCCCCTATTCAGATATTGATAAAATAGGCAACACTGAACTTGGTGGACTGAGCATAATTAGAGGAATAACAGGGTAAAATATCCCTTGGAAGAACAGAAGAGGTTGTGAAGACAGGGAAATGGGACTAAAGGTGAGAGAAAGTTTTCAACTATACCAATATTGATAGAATTAAAAGAAGTAAAAATCTGAAAAGAGATAAACTGTCTAATAGAATCTGTGTGGGTAGTATAATAGACCAAGTGGCCAAGGTGGTGATCGGGATAGTGAAATTCTGTGGGAGATTAGAGAAGGTAGAAGGTAAAATATAAAAAAAAATACCAATGAGGGTTTTCAACGATCCCCACATTGACTGGGTCCATATCACCTCAGGTCGGGATGCAAAGATAGTTTCTTGACTCCTTCCATGACTGATTTCGGATCAGCTAGTCCCTGAACACACAAGAGGAAAGGTAATGCTGGATCGTATCCTAATTATGTGGCACTATTTTTCAAGAGGAAGAACACTTAAATTACATTGTCATTGACATTGCTAGAGAACTCCAAACTTGCCACTGTCACAGATCACCAAAATAAAAGAATCAGAGAGAGACAAAAATGCACCTCGCAAGAGTGGAAGTTAGATCCCAGGGAGGAAAAAGGAAAGACTTGGGAACTTGGGGAAATGAAGGATGAGGGTCACATGAGGGAGGCAAAAAGAGAATGTGAAGAACACTTAATCAGAGACCCAAAATATAACATCAAAAAGTCAGCAGGAGAAGGAACCGTGAGGATGAACCATCCAGGGACCTCTAGGAGGAATGTTGTGCTGAGTAGACAATTGGCTGAAGTGGAGTGACAGAGTCATTTCCTGGCCCTGGGGACAGATTGGAAATGTGAGAGTGGGCAGCAGATATAAGACTGTCCTTCCTCCCTGAAAGGGAAGATCCTTGATGAAGGCTTTAGGAACAATAAAGCTTTGATACAATCTCCCACAGTATTGTTGCCGTCAAGTTACAGAAGTATGGCCTGGATGAATGGACTGTAAGGTGGATAGAAACCTTGGTCTCAGTGGGGAGCGGTGACCAATTGTTTGATGACTAGTTGGCAGGCAGGATCCAGCAGAGTGCCCGAGTGGTGGTCAGGATCTGGTTTTCATTCAAGATCTTCAATCAGGATCTGGATGATGTGTCGGTTTGCACCTTCAATAAGTTTGTAGATGACACAGATTTGGGGAGAGGTAGATACGCTGGAGAACAGGGAGACAGTCTGGAGTGCGCTACATGAATCTGATGCGATTCTACAAGGACCAGTGCACAGTCTTACACCTAGGACAGAAGAATGCCAGGTCCTGTTAGAGGCTGGGTATGGACAAGCTAAGCAGTAGATCTGTACAAAAGAACTTGAGAATTATAATAGATGAAAAACTGGGTATGAGTCAACACTGCTCTTGTCGCCAAGAAGGCTAATGATACATTGGGCTACATTAGGAGGAGCTTTGTCAGCGTATTGAGGGAAGGCAAAAATATGATGCTGGAAAACATGAATTATGAGGAGAGGGTGAGGGAACTGGACTCGTTTAATCTAT
Organism: Pelodiscus sinensis; assembly: GCF_049634645.1. Lineage (NCBI taxonomy): Eukaryota > Metazoa > Chordata > Testudines > Trionychidae > Pelodiscus > Pelodiscus sinensis. Next base: position 332,673,220 of record NC_134711.1, on the reverse strand, counting down.
GGAAGAGACCAATGAGGTGTATTTGACAGCAGCCTTTGGCGACCTGATGGAGGATGGAGAGCGGTTTTTCTCAGTGCTGGCAGATGACAGAACAAGAAGCAAGGGTCTCAAGTTGGAGTGGGGAAGGTCTAGCTTGGATTCAGCCCAGGGAGGTGGTGGACTCTCCACCTTCAGGGGTTTCTAATCCCAAGTTTGAGAGAGCCCTGGCTGGGATGAGTTAGTTGGGGTTGGTTCTGCTTTGAGCAGGGGGTTGGCCTGGATGGCCCCTGAGTTCTCTTCTCACCTTAACTGTCCATGGTTCTACGATTCTATGCGAACTGATGAGTATCAGGAAACCCCTGCTCTCTTCTAATCATAACCATCCATTTTTCTATGAATGTGTGTAAACCAACAAATGTCAGGAAACCCCAATGGATTCAAGTGCCTGTGGAGCCTACATCTGGGACAATCTACCATCTCTGAAACCTAGGTGCCAAGGCTGTAGGTTGCATTCTCGGCACAGAGGTACACCAGCCCGAAGGAGTGATTCTTTGGGAGAAGGTCACATTTGACTCAAGTAGATCAGGGGCCGGTGATAAGGAGGGAGAAGGGAGGACAACCTACCCTTCCTCTAGAAAGAGGGAGGCTGGAGACTGCCAGTTCCAGGTCAAGCTATGTCCAAAAGGCTGGATTTGTTTGTTTGGTTGGTTCAGGTGGGTGATGTAAGGGCCTTTCCAGAGATGTGTCAGGAAGATGTTTCTAAGGAGCAGATGACTGTTTGGATAATTGGCTCATAGCGTGAATGACTGGCCAAGCCAACTGGCAAAGTTGCTCTCAGTACAGCTAATGACACTACCCGAGTTAGGACAAGGCTCATGATCACAGCTCCCGTGGGGCTTTCATCAGAGCTGGAAACCAGGTTCCTCTTCGTACCCAGAGATGCCGATGATGCAATAAAATACAGGACAAAACTGGAGTCAAATACCCAAGGTGTTGTCACTCAAGATTCCCAAACTGGTGGTTTACACTGTGCCGAGAGAGGCACACTTAGGGGTCAGGTCCCGTCGTCTAACCAGGGTTTATAGCAGGCCCAGAGCAGCCTATTCTGTCTCATTCAGGATTTGCCCTCCCACTCGACTCCAGCTAGTTCTGGAAAGCTAAGATTGCCCTTGAAAGAAGGCTCAGGTTCCTTGCTCCAGCCACTCCTCGGCTTCCCACCAACACACAGCCCCTGCCAAAGCTGGGGTCAACTTCCCCCTTGGAGCCACAACAAGACTGTGGTTCAGGGAAGTGAGGACGCCTGGATCTGTCTGTCATCCTGCCACTCAATCTCTATGTGCCCCTGAACAAGTTGGTGGAGCAGTTTCCCTGTTTTTATAAAGGGGAGAGGCTCAGAGTGACTTTCCTTTGCTCCGTGATTTGAAGATCCTGCAGAGAAAGGTGATGCCCAGTGTCATGCTGGTTACTGAGGAGAGTCACTCTTCTCTGGTCACTTCCTGATGGCCCGTGTACCTACAGAATGTGGTTTTCATTCCCCACAGTGATCTGTCTCCAGATCTGTACGTTCACTTTCTACCTAGCCTGCCGCTGCAGGGTACAAGGGCCTGTGGAGACTTATGTATTATCCACAGTTTTATTAGTGGTCAGCAATATTTTTACAAAGTACACAAACACACAGAAGCCAATTCCTCAGACTCAGCCCAGAGCCCAGGAGTTCTCCTCTCCCTTTGGGAAGGGCCCTTAATTGCTGTTTACTCCTTAAGCTGGATAAAGAGCCCAGACACGAAAGAGTCACGGCAGAGTCACTGGCCAGAAAGTCTCTGTTCTCCAGCCTGTTTGCATCCAGATGCCACTTCTCCCTTAGAGGCTGAGTGAACCCCACTGGGACGGCCCAGAGCTGAATTATAAACTGTGCACAGCCCTGTGCCGGCTCTCGGCGTGGGATGCCACTGCAGGTGCTGGGCTGAGAGAGGCATGTGACACGGCTGCCTGAGGGGAATTCCCAGGGAAGACCCTTCACTCTATGAACTCACAGGTACCATCTCTAAGAACATAAGAACGGCCAGACTGGGTCAGGCTAAAGGTCCATCCAGCCCAGCATCCTGTCTGCCGGCAGTGGCCAATACCAGATGCACCAGAGAGAGGGAACCCAACAGGTAATCCTCACGTAATCCCTCCCCTGTCACCGATTTCTAGACAAAGAGGCTGGGGACACCATTCCTACCCATCCTGGCTAACAACCATTGATGGGCCTAACCTCCATGAATCTATCTAGCTCTTTTTCAAACCCTGTTAAAGTCCTAGCCTTCACCACTTCCTCTGGAAAGGAGTTCCACAGGTTGACTGTGCATTGTGCGCCTTTTTCTGTTTTGTTTTAAACCTGCTGCCTATTAATTTCATTTGGTGAACTCTAGTTTTTATATTGTGGAAATAAATAAATAACTTTTCCTTAGTCACTCTTTCCACACCGGTCCTGATTTTATAGACCTCTATCATATCCCCCCTTAGTCTCCTCTTTTCTAATCTGAAAAGTCCGAGTCTTTTTAATCTCCCTTTGTATGGGACCCGTTCAAAACCCCTCATCATTTCTGTTGCCCTTTTCTGAACCATTTCCAATGCCAATATGACTTTTTTGAGACAAGGCCACCACAACTGTATGCAGTATTCCAAATGTGGACGTACCATGGTTTTATATAGAGGCAATAAAATATTCTCTGTCTTATTCGCTCTCCCTTTTTTAATGATTCCTAACATTCTACTTTTCCGTTAAAAGCATTTGCAGAAAATCATGCCAGTCTAGATGTAGCCTCTAAGTTTTCCCTCCCAATCAGTATTGGTGATAATTTTCCTCAGCTTTGCGGTATCAGCCCTTTGACTCTCTAAATATATTTACATGTTATTGGTTGGGAATTAAAAGTCGCAGACCAGTAAAAATGGTAGTTTGTAAGAGTGTGTCTACACTGCACCATAGCTCAAAATAAGATCTTCAATTTAAGCTGCACAAACTGTGTATCTTATATCTATACTATTTCAAAATAGTTTATTTTGGTGCTGTCTATACAGTGCGAAGTTTTGAAATCAAGCGCTATTCCAAAACATCCCTTACTCCTCATAGAATGAGGTCTATCGGGATGTCAGAATAGCAAGCCTGAAATAAGAGGTTTGCTGCATAGAAATGGGATAGCTATTCAGGATATTCTGGTATTGCGAAATTGTCATGCAATGAAGACATACGTTAACTTAAGAAAACAATGAAAAATCCTGCAACTCCTAGGAGACTAACAAAAAATGTAGATGGTATCATGAGTTTTTGTGGGAACAACCCACAGCTGAATGTAGCAAGGGGTCCAGGGTACAGATAGCAGAGAAGAAAATGGGATGAAGAGAGAGCTGGGAAAAAATAGGAAAAAATATTGTCAGTTAGAGACTAACAGAGTGAGACTAAGGCTATGTCTAGACTGCAGGCTTTTTTTGAAAGAGGCTCTTTCGAAAGCATCTTTCGAAAGAGCCTCTTTCGAAAGATCGCGTCTAGACTGCAGGCGGATCTTTCGAAAGAGAAATCCACTTTTTCGAAAGAGAGCACCCAGCGAGTCTGGATGCTCTCTTTCGAAGACGGCCTCTTTACATTGAAGAACGCCTTCTTTCGAAAGAGGAACTTTTGAAAGAAGGCGTTCTTCCTCATGAAATGAGGTTTACCGCCATCGAAAGAAAAGCCACGTTCTTTCGAAATAATTTCGAAAGAACGCGGCTTGAGTCTGGACGCAGGGGAAGTTTTTTCGGGAAAAGGCTACTTTTCCCGAAAAAGCCCCTGAGTCTGGACACGGCCTAACAGAGTGAAATGTAAGTTCCCGGTGCTTAGCTATTGATGTCATGAGGGTGTGGAATGTACTGGCCCATTCAAGTCAGGTCTTTGTTCAGCCCTTGATTCCAGGTGTCAGACTTATAAATGAAACCAAGTTCTGCAACTTCTCTCTCCACTTCGGTTTTGAAATTGCTTTGAAATAATATAGAAGAATGAGATTCATTAGTGAGTTCCCGGACAAGTTAAAATGTTCCCCAACAGGTCTCTGTTTGTTACCATTTCAAATATCGGATTTGTGTGCATTAATCCTTTGTCTCAGGGCACATCAAGACTGCATTCTTCTCTCGAAAGAGGAATGCAAATGAAGCAGATCAAAAATTTAAATGAAGCGTGGATTTCCAAATCTCGTGTTTGATTTGCATAATGGTGTGTCAGCACTTTTTCAAAAAAGGATTTTTTTGAAAAAAAAAACCCAGTTTAGTTGGGGTTCTTTTGAAAAAAAATCCTTTATTGAAAGAATCCCTGCTCCTGAAAAAATGAGGTATATAGGTTCTTTCGAACAGCATTTTTTTTTTCAGAAGAACCCGGTCTAGTCTGTGGGGTTTTTTTAAAAAAAACCCCTTTTTCAAAAAAGGGCTTACACGCGATTGTGCAAATGAAGAGTGAGATTTGTAAATCTGCATTTCATTTGAATTTTTGATCTGCTTCATTTGCATTCCTCTTTTGAGAGAGGAATGAAGTCTAGGCATAGCTATGGAGACTGACAGATTTGGCAACTGAGTTGATGGCAGAGGCAAGTTCCTGGGTGAGTATGCTAGAGGTGTGCTGTGCGGTTACTGGAAAGAATTTGTTTCAGGTTCAAGGCTCTCTTTAAACAAGGATTGGCCTGTCCACCAAGACCCGTGAGAGTAAGTGGTCATTTTCCAGGCTAGGTTGTAGATTGTTAATGATTTACAGGTTTGTGGATCTTAGGTAGCAGATAGAAAACTCCTGGTGTGTGTTTGTGTAGATTGGGTCCTGAGTTGTAGTAGAGAATTTCATGAGCAAGTGCTTTAGGGTTTTTTGCCATTCTTTAGTGACATCAGAGGAGGGAAGCCTGTAGAATCTGGTGTTGCTGAGATGTCTGGCAGCCTCCTGTGCATCATCTGTTCTGATCACAAGGACAACAGCACCCACTTTGTCAGCCTCCTTGATTACAATGTAAGAATTGGTTTTGTGGCTGCGTATAGCATGGCGCTCTGCATGGCTGAAGTTATATGTAACATGTTGTTCACTAGTGTGTTGTAAATATTCCTTTAGACGGAGGCAGCAATTCCTTCTGCAAATGTGGAGGGGCTGACATTGTCAGCAAACAATTACATGCAACATAGAAACTCAGTTTTTGAGGTCTAGCATTGCCTTCTGCTACAGCCTAGGAAGAAAATGACCCCTCCCTCTCACAGCCTTTGGGGACAGGCCAATCCTCGCCTACAGACAACCTCCAAAACTGAAACAAATTCTTTCCGGGCACCACACAGCACACCTCCAGCATATTCAACCCAGGAAGCTATCCTTGCAATCAGCTCCAATGCCAACTCCATCCACACATCTACACAAGCGACACCCTCACAGGACCTAACCTGATAAGCCACCAAATCAGAAGCTCATACAACTATACATCCACCAATGTGATCTATGCCATCAAGAGCCAGCAGTGCCCCTCTGCCATGGATATTGGCTAAACTGGACAGCCTTTATGACAAAAGATTAATGGACACAAATCAGATATTCAAAGTGGTAACACACAGAAATCTGTTGGGGAACATTTTAACGTGCCCAGGGATGCAAATGCAACAATTCAAAATTGCAAATGAAGCCGGGATTTAAATATCCCATGTTTCATTTGCATAACCGCGTTATGGCTCTATTTCGAGTTAGCGTTATTTTGAATTAACAGACGCTGTGTAGACGCGGTTATTTCGAGAGATAACCCTTCTCTCGAAATAACTGTTAAACCTCATTGTATGAGCAAAAACGGTTATTTCAAGAGAAGGGTTTCCTCTTGAAATAACCACTTCTGCACAACACTGTTAATTCGAAATTGAGCTAACTCAAAATAGCGCCATAACACGATTATGCAAATGAAGAGTGGGATATTTAAATCCCGGCTTCATTTGCAATTTCGAAATGCTGCATTTGCATTCCTATTTCGAAATAGGGTACATGTGTAGACATACCCTAATTGACAATATTGTTTCCTGTTTTTCCCCTTCTCTTTAGCTACCCATATCCTCTCTCTCTGATATTTATTTCTATCCTAGATGCCTTCCTGCAGTTATCTGAAGAAGTGGGTTGTGTTCACGAAAACTCATGAAACCATCTACATGTTTTGTTATACTCCAAGTTGCGCAAAAACTATTTGTTGGTTTTTCGATTGGGAATTTTTCTCTGTTTCTCCATGGAATATAAGCAGTTCCATTCTTTTATTTTGTTCGTCTCTATCATATGTCTGCACTTTTGTCTCTTCTCTAAACATTCCCAGACATTTCAATCCATCTGCAAATGGCAGCCTCCTCTGTTCTCATAGCCCAACAAGGAAACCCATTTTCCATCTGTTCTGTCCTTCAGAGTGACTGGGTGATCAAAACAGAGGGAATGTGCTGACCATGTAATTCCTTTGGCAACTGAACAGTGTTTGTGTTGGGCACGGCTATACATTGAGCTGTTGCCACTGAGCTGCCAGCAATGATGTCAAAGCCTTTCCCTGAGGGATGTTATGGCTGGGACATTTGCCCCGGTGCGTGTCTTGGTTTGGCTTTTCCCAATTCTGAGATTTTTAGAAACTGGGTGAATTGGGAATATAGTAGAGCACAGACTCTGTAGCTTGGGCATTAAGGAACAAAAATGTATAATGAGTATCTGCACTTACGTTTCCTGCTGGAGTCTATTCAGGTTTCCTGAATCACAACACATGAGCTCTATTAACAAGTGGAGAATCATAAAATGTGGAACGGGCGTTAGTAGGTTGTTCATACCTCACCTCTCTGAACAGTCAAAATGTCATTGGTCAGTGTGTGGAGAGTGACCAATACACTCCACCCATGAGAACAGCCCCCAGCAGTGCATGTCATGTCTCATACGAACATTGTCTCTCCATCCAGGTATGCTGTGACCATCACCTGACATCCTGAGTACATACAAGAAATCAGAGGAAGATTCATGTGACACTATTCTGCATCCGAGTTGGACACTTTCTCCCTTTCTCCATGTCAGATTCCAGCAGAAACAACTTCACCAACCCCTCCACCTTCATCCTGCTGGGCATTCCTGGCCTGGAGACGGCCCATGTCTGGATCTCCATCCCCTTCTGCATCATATACGCTATAGCGATGTTGGGGAACTTCACCATCCTGTTCATTGTGAAGATGGAGCCGAGCCTCCATGAACCCATGTACTATTTCCTCTGCATGCTGGCTGTCGCCGACCTGGTCCTGTCCACCTCCATTGTGCCTAAAATGCTGAGTATTTTCTGGTTCAATTCCAGAGAGATAGACTTCAGTGCTTGTCTCACCCAGATGTTCTTCATTCAGTGGTCTTTACCGATGGAGTCTGGGACACTTATGGCCATGGCGTTTGATCGCTATGTGGCCATCTGTGATCCCCTCAGACATTCCACCATCCTGACAAACTCCATTGTAGCCAAGGTCAGCCTGGCTGTATTGCTGCGTGGTCTCATAATTCCATTACCCTGTCCTCTCCTGGCAAGTCAGAGGCCATATTGTAGAACCAACATCATTCCTGAGCCATACTGCTCACATATGGGCGTTGTGAGCCTGGCCTGTGCTGACATTCGTGTGAGTAATTACTACGGCCTCTTTGTGCTACTTTGTGTGATGGGACTGGATGTGTTTTTTATTGCTTTATCTTATACTCAGATCCTCAGGGCCATCTTCCGCCTCCCCACAAAGGACGCCCGGCTCAAGACTTTCGGGACTTGCGGCTCCCATATCTGTGCCATCTTAGCCTTCTATATCCCTGTTCTTTTAATATCCTTC